>NC_036868.1:22394230-22398664 GCF_002910315.2 Salvelinus sp. IW2-2015 | reverse complement strand
ACCTGCAGCTGGTCACCAAACAACCCTGCAGCTGGGTCAACCAACAACCCAGCAGCTGGGTTCAACCAACAACCAGCAGCTGGGTCCAACCAAACAACCCAGCGCTTGGGTTTTTCCAACCAAACAACCCAGCAGCTGGGTCAACCACAACACAACTCAACCAACACGCAGTTGGGCACCAACAAACCCAGCAGTTGGGCCAACCAAACCACCCAGCATGTTTTTAGTGTAGCGTAATAAATAAAGACTGAAACATGGGGTTGCCTATCTGCATTTACTCAACTGAGCTCATCATTAGCTAGATCCAAACGTGATCTTTTAACTAGTTAACATCCATTTAATGAAATTAAAGTCCCAAAAAACTTGCCACAAACACAGTTAATATAACGTAGGCCTATCTGTTCGGGTAAACGTGATTCCAGTTCATCTTGTTCTTTTGTTATTACACATTATTCATTGGATGTTCCCATCGATCGGGTTCCCGTCCATCAATTCTGGCATTTGGATTGAACAACGGTATATATTTTAAACTACGGACAAGTCTAGTTAAGAAGTGAAGTTTAAATAGAGTCTGCCTCCTCAACAGGAAGAAGATTGTACAGTCCTAACTTCCTGCCAGTCTTGACTATGGTACACCATTTCCAGATTGCAGCAGCCATACTCTTAACCTTTGGATGCCGGTCTACCTAGCGTCCTCGCTTTACAGGGACATTTAAATAATCCCATTCTGTATCAAATGTTCGCTGTCCCAATTTTAACCTCTCTGGTAGGGCAGTATTTCCTCCGGATGAAAAGGCGGGCCAGAGTAAACTGCCTGACTCAGGCCAATGCTGATATGCATATCTATGTAGTAGATTTGGATAGACACACTCTAAGTTTTAAATGTTTAATGAGTCTGTGGTATACATAACTCATGACAGGCAAAAACTGAGAAAAAATCCAACCAGGAGTGGGAATCTGAGTTTTTAGTTTTTTCACAACTCTTTCCTTATCCATACAGTAGACAATGGTCATTTGCACATCCCTCAGGCTTCACATAATGTCAAAGTCTTAGACCTTGGTTTGCAGGCTTCTATGTGAAGTGGGGCGAATGAAGAGGGATGAGCCAGAGGTCTGCCAAAGAGCATGCAGCCCTGACCAGCGCATTATGTGAGAGGGTTAGCTTGCTGTCCATTGCAATTTTCTGAAGCAGGATTCTCCAGTTGGAACAGTTATTGAGATTTATGTTAAAAACATCCTAAAGATTGATTCTATCTCGTTTGACATGTTTCTAACGGACTTTAAACTTTTGACTTCTCGTCGCCCCGAGTGACGCGCGTCATGAATTTTGATTCTGGCTAAACGCGCGACAAAAGTAGGTATTTGGACCATGATTATGGAACCTTCATCGAACAAAAAACAAACATTTATTGTGGAACTTGGGGATTCCTGGGGAGTGCAATTCTGATGAAGATTCAAAGGTGAGTGAAATATTTTAATGCTATTTGACATCTGTTGACTACACAACATGGCGGTATATGTCTTGGGTTTTGTGTTGGTCTCTGAGCGCTGTACTCAATTATGCTGGTGTTCTTTTTTCCGTAAAGTGGTTTTTTGAAATCTGACACAGCGGTTGCATTAAGGAGAAAGTGGATCTAAAATTCCATGCATAACTTAGTTGTATCTTTTAGTAAATGTTTATTATGAGTATTTCTGTAAATTGATGTGGGCTTTCTCTGCAAAAGTCACCGATGTTTTGGAACTATGAACATAACGCGCCATGTAAACTCAGATTTTTGGATATAAATATGAACTTTCCGGAACAAAACATACAATGTAGTTGTGTAACATGAAATTTCCCAATTTTATCTCTATTTCTGCTTTTTGTGACTCCTCTCTTTGGCTAGAAAAATGGCTGTGTTTTTCTGTGACTTGGCTCATACCTAACATAATCGTTTGGTGTGCTTTCATCGTAAAGCCTTTTTGAAATCGGACACTGTGGCTGGATTTACAACAAGTGTATCTTTAAAATGGTGTAAAATAATTGTATGTCTGAGGAATTTTAATTGTGGGATTTCTGTTGTTTTGAATTTGGCGCCCTGCAGTTTCACTGGCTGTTGACGAGGTGAGACGCTACCGTCCCACATACCCTAGAGAGGTTAGGTACCGTAGGTCTCTTAATTATTCCCTTTTTGTTTACAAAGCTCTACTACAAAAGCTTCCGACTTACCCAACTTCGCTGTTAAAATATATAAACATGATACCAAACCCTTTCACAAAGATGTTTAACTCTTGAGGTTCCCCGGGTCTCCACCGAACTAGGTAAATCCACTTTTAGTTTTAAAGCATCTCATTGCTGGAACCAACTACAAAATACAGTGTACAAAACATTATGAACACCTGCTCTTTCCATGACAGACTGACCAGGTGAATCCAGATGAAAGATGTGACATCAATAATGGATAATTTGTTAAATCCATTTCAATCAATGTAGATGAAGTGGAGGAGACAGGTTAAAGAAGGATTTTTAACCATTGAGAGAACTTAAAAGCATGTATGACATGTATTGGGGTCCAGAACGGTGGATTAATTTAAAATACAAAAGAAGAATCTTAAAATTAATTCTAAAACTCACAGGCTGCCAGTGCAGAGACCTTAAAACCAGTGTAATGTGTGCTCTCCGTCTGGTCTTGGTCAGTACACATGCTGCAGCATTCTGTATGTTTTGCAGTTGACCAATGGCTTTCTTGGGTAGACCAGACAGGAGAGCATTACAGTAGTCAAGCCTGCTTGTAACAAAAGCATGGACGAGTCTCTCTCCATCAGCCTGAGAGAGAAACGGTCACACCATGGCAATGTTCCTCAGGTAGTAAAAAGCTATTTTGGTCACATTCCTAATGTGTGATACAAAACTGAGTTCAGCATCTAAAATAACACCTAGGTTTTTTACCTGGTGTTTTATCTTTATTGCCCGTGAACTAAAATGTGCAGCCAGATTCTCAGCTCTGTGCTTTTACTCCAACAATAAGTACCTCGGTCTTGTCTTGATTTAGCTGGATGAATTTGTGAGCCATTCAAGTATTTAAATCACTAATACAGTCTAATAATTAATCTGTGGCGCTAAAATCCCCTGGTGACACAGAAATATAATGTTGTGTATCGCCTGCGTAGCATAGGAAATCAATGCTGTGCTTTCTGATAACGCTGCCTAGGGGTAACATATACAGTTGAATTCGGAAGTTTACATACACTTAGGTTGGAGTCATTAAAACTCGTTTTTCAACCACACCACAAATTTCTTGTTAACAAACTATAGTTTTGGCAAGTTCTGAGTCATTGTCCTGTTGTAGGAGGAAATTGGCTCCAATTAAGCACCGTCCACAGGCGATGGCACGGCGATGCAAAATGAAGTGATAGCCTTCTTCTTCAAGATCCCTTTTACCCTGTACAAATCTCCCACCATCAAAGCACCCCTAGACCATCACATTGCCTCCACCATGCTTGACAGAATGCGCAAAGCACCTCCAGCATCCTTTCATTTTTCTGCATCTCACAAATGTTCTTCTTTTTGATCAGACACCTCAAACTTAGATTCGTCTGTCCATAAAACTTTTTTCCAATCTTCCTCTATCCATTGTCTGTGTTATTTTGCCGTCTTAATCTTTCCTTTTTATTTTGCCAGTCTGAGATATGGCTTTTTCTTTGCAACTCTGCCTAGGAGGCCAGCGTCGTGGAGTCTCGCACTTGAGATTAGTGTTGTTGGTACTATTTAATGAAGCTGCAGTTGTGAGGCGTCTGTTTCTCAAATTAGACACTCTAATGTGCAGTTGAAGTCGGAAGTTTACGTACACCTTAGCCAAATACATTTAAACTCAGTTTTTCACAATTCCTGACATTTAATCCTCATAAAAGTCCCTGTCTAGGTCATTATGATCACCATTTATTTTTAGAATGTGAAATGTCAGAATAATAGTAGAAGAATGTTTATTTCAGCTTTTATTTCTTTCATCACATTCCAGTGGGTCAGAAAATTACATACACTCAATTCGTTTTTGGTAGCATTGCCTTTAAACTGTTTAACTTGGGCAAATGTTTCAGGTACCTTCCACAAGCTTCCCACAATAAGTTGGGTGAATTTTGGCCCATTCCTCCTGACAGAGCTTGGTGTAACTGAGTCAGGTTTGTAGGCTCCTTGCTCGCACACGCTTTTCAGTTCTGCCCACAATTTTTCTATGGGATTGAGGTGTGGCCATTTGTATGGCCACTCCAATACCTTGACTTTTGTTGTCCTTAAGCCCATTTTGTCCAACTTTGGAAATATGCTTGGGTTATTTGGAACCCCATTTGCGACCAAGCTTTAACTACCTGACTGATGTCTTTAAGATGTTGCTTCAATATATGCACTCATTTTATTCCTCATGATGCCATCTATTTTGTAAGTGCTCCCAGTCCCTC
>NC_036868.1:22326385-22393277 GCF_002910315.2 Salvelinus sp. IW2-2015 | reverse complement strand
AAGCACAGCTCCAAACTATGCAAGAACTATTTAGGGAAGAAGCAGTCAGCTGGTATTCTGTCTATAATGGAGTGGCCAGCACAGTCACCTGATCTCAAACCTATTGAGCTGTTGTGGGAGCAGCTTGACCGTATGGTATGTAAGAAGTGCCCATTGAGCCAATCCAACTTGTGGGAGGTGCTTCAGGAAGCATGGGGKGAAATCTCTTCCGATTACCTCAACAAATTGACAACTAGAATGCCAAAGGTATGCAAGGCTGTAATTGCTGCAAATGGAGGATTCTTTGACAAAAGCCAAGTTTGAAGGACACAATTATTATTTCAATTAAAAGTAATTATTTATAACCTTGTCAACGTCTTGACTATATTTCCTATTCACTTTGCAACTCATTTCATGTATGTTTTCATGGAAAACAAGGACATTTCTAAGTGACCTCAAACCTTTGAACGGTAGTGTATACAATACCAGTGAAAAGTTTGGACACACATACTCATTCTAGGATTTTAAAATGTTACTATTTTCTACATTGCAGAATAACAGTGGAGACATCAAAACTATGAAATTACACATATGGAATCATATAGTAACCAAAAAAAGTGTTAAAATCAAAATATATTTTATATTATTCAAAGTAGCCACCCTTTGCCTTGACAGCTTTGCACACTCTTGGCATTCTCTCAACCAGCTTTATGGGGTAGTCACCTGGAATGCATTTCAATTAACAGGTGTGCCTTGTTAAAAGTTAATGTGTGGAATTTATTTCCTTCTTAATGCGTTTGATCCAATCAGTTGTGTAGTGACAAGGTAGGGTTGGTTTAAAGGAGATAGCCCTATTTGGTAAAAGACCAAGTCCATCATTACTTTAAGACATAAAGGTCAGTCAATTCGGAAAATAGGGCCGGGCAATGAAGTTATATCTACTGTAAACCTTTACAGACATAGAACACCGCTACATGTTGATAGTGACAATTGATCACTTTTCAGACGATAAAAAAAAAAAAAAAGCYGCATCAGGTCTGTACCTTTTCCAACAATAGAATTCTGCTCCGGCATAAAATATTCTGTATTTTTCCCCGACAACAATAAACGTTGCTGATTGATGTGCTGCAGTGTTGTTGTTTTTTATGCTGTGTTAGCTAGATGTGTTTATTTATACTAAATGTCTTGGTAGGTCACGGTATTCAACTAACTTTAAATTACTTTTTTAGGAGAGAGTGATCTGCGCGCAGGCAGCAGGCTGCATGCGTCAGCTCACGATTATTTGATTGACAGTTCTGGTTGCCTGGTGATGGATTTTAGTCCCGGTTCAGAAGAGGCATTCTTTTACAGGTAAGTAAAATGTCTGTTCAGATCACCAGAGAAGGTTTCATGTCGGCATAAAAAAAACGTAGCGTAGCCTACCCTAACAGACATTCCATAGCCGAGGCACTTTTAAGGAGCCACATTCCATTGTCTGAAAAGCATAAATCGATCCAGGCTACCGGAAGCCTACTGCAATTTCATATGAGGCAAAAATGAAGAGCAGGCTATCACGTGCCTGCAAGACTGGCCCGAAGACATCAGTGCCACGAATAGGCTAGGGTTTCCTTTAAACCTGTTTGGGATAGAGGGYAGCATTTTCACGTTTGGATGAAAAGCGTGCCCAGAGTAAACTGCATGYTACTCAGTCCCAGTTGCTAATATATGCATATTATTAGTARATTTGGATAGAAAACACTCTGAAGTTTCTAAAACTGTTTGAATGATGTCTGTGAGTATAACWGAACTCATGTGGCAGGCAAAAACCTAAGATAAAATCCAACCAGGAAGTGGGAAATCTGAGGTTGGTCGTTTTTCAACTCATTCCCTATTGAAGATACAGTGGGATATTGGTCATGTTGCACTTCCTAAGGCTTCCACTAGATGTCAACAGTCTTTAGAACCTTTTTGATGCTTCTACTGTGAAGGGGGGCCGAATGAGAGGGGAATGAGTCAGGTCTGGCAGAATGCCTTGAGCTCGTGACGTTCTTTCACGTGAGAGCGAGCTCTATTCCATTGCTTTTCTACAGAAAGGAATTCTSCGGTTGGAACATTATTGAAGATTTATGTTAAAAACATCCTAAAGATTGATTCTATACTTCGTTTGACATGTTTCTACGAACTGTAATATGACTTTTYGTCTGAACYTTTGCCTGGACYTGCCCGCGCATCGTGAGTTTAGATTGTGTACTGAACGCGCRAACCAAAAGGAGTTATTTGGACATAAATTATGGACTTTATGGAACAAATCAAACATTTGTGGAACTGGGATTCCTGGGAGTGCATTCTGATGAAGATAATCAAAGGTCAATTAATATTTATAATGCTATTTCTGACTTACTCCAACATGGCGGATATCTTTTTGGGTTGTGTATGTCTCTGAGCGCCGTACTCAGATTATTACATGGTTTGCTTTTTCCGTAAAGTTTWWWAAAAATCTGATACAGCGGTTGCATTAAGGAGAAGTATATCTTTTAATCTGTGAATAACACTTGTATCTTTATCAATGTTTATTATGAGTATTTCTGTAAATTGATGTGGCTCTGTGCAAATTCACGGGATGTTTTGGAGGCAAAGCCAAATGTAAACTGAGGTTTTTGGATATAAATATGAACTTGATTGAACAAAACATACATGTATTGTGTAACATGTTGTCCCAGGAGTGTCATCTGATGAAGAATATCAAAGGTTAGTGATTAATTTGATCTCTATTTCTGATTTTTGTGACTCCTCTCTTTGGTTGGAAAATCGCTGTATGCTTTCTGTGACTAGTTGCTGACCTAACATAATGATATGTTCTGCTTTCGCCGAAAAGCTTTTTTGAAATCGGACACTGTGGTTGGATTAACGAGAATTTTATCTTTAAAATGGTGTCTAATACTTGTATGTTTGAGAAATTTGAATTCTGAGATTACTTTTGATTGAATTTGGCGCCCTGCAATTTCATTGGCTGTTCCGCTAGCGGAATCCCAGTCCTAGACAGGTTAACTCGGTCCTCGGGACCCCAAGGTTTGCACGTTTTGGTTTTTGCCCTAGCACTACACAGCGGATTCAAAAAATATGCTAATCATCAAGCTTTAATAAATTGAACCAGCTGTGCAGTGTTAGGGCAAAAAACTAAAAAAGGTGCRCCCCTTGGGGTCCCGAGGACCAAGTTCAGGAAACACTGCCTGGATATTCTACACGCAACAGACCGAAGACTGCAGAAGGCAGAAGGGTACTCATACATTTTGGTAATCTGAATCTCACAAAGTCTTGTCTTGCATATTCACCAAGTAGCCTAAAGTTTGCCTCTCCCTCTCTGGTTTTACTTGAATTACACAACTTCCCAGGCCTTTAGAGCCTATCGGCTATAACATGGTAAATAATATTTTTTGTGATAACTGAACTGTGATTTTAATTAAGTGGAGAGAAAAAATGAACAAAAAAATCAGTTAGGGATTTTTCTTTAACGTTAAGGATCTCAACTTTGTTTAAACGTTTTAATGTTTAAACCTTCACACCCCTMGTCTCAATGCTAACTCCCTGCTTAAATAAAGGTTCAAAGATACACTATGTATATCCAAAAAGTGAACACCCCTTCAAATTAGTGGATTTGGCTTTTTCAGCCACACCCGTTGCGGACAGATGTATAAAATTGAGCACACGGCAATGCATTCTCCATAAACAAATATTGGCAGTAGAATTACCTTACTGAAGAGCTCAGACACTCTTAACGTGTTACCATCATAGGATGCCACCTTTTCAACAAGTCAGTTTGTCAAATTTCTGCCCTGATAGAGCTGCCCCGGGCTACTGTAAGTGCTGTTATTGTGAAGTGGAAACGTATAGGAGCAACAACGGATCAGCCACAAAGTGGTAGGCCACACAAGCTCACAGAACGGGATCGGTCTGTCCTTGGTTGCAACACTCACTACCGAGTTCCAAACTGCCTCTGGAAGTAACATCAACACAAGAACTGTTCGTCGGGAGCTTCATGAAATGGGTTTCCATGGCTGAGCAGCCGCACACAAATGTAAGATCCCCATGCACAATGCCCAGCGTTGGCTGGAGTGGTGTAAAACTCGCCGCCATGGGACTCTGGAAACACCTTCTCTAGGAGTGATGAATCACGCTTCACCATCTGGCTGTCCGACGGACGATTCCGGGTTTGGCAGCTGCCAGGAGAATGATACCTGCCCCAATGTATAGTGCTAACTGTAAAGTTTGGTGGAGGAGGAATAATGGTCTGGGGCTGTTTTTCATGGTTCGGGCTAAGCCCCTTAGTTTCAGTAAAGGGAAATCTTAACACTACAGCATACAATGACATTCTAGACGATTCTGTGTTTCCAACATCGTGGCAACAGTTTGGGGAAGGCCATTTCCTTTTTCACAATGACAAGCACAACGCGACCTCACTAATGCTCTTGCGGCTGAATGGAAGCAAGTCCACACAGCAATGTTCCAACATCTAGTGTAAAGCCTTCCCAGAAGAGTGGAGGCTGTTATAGCAGCAAAGGCGGGGACCAACTCCATATTAACGCCCGTGATTTTGGAATGAGATGTTCGACGAGCAGGTGTCCACAAACTTTTGGTCATGTAGTGTAAAATAGAAATCCATCCCTGGTAACAAGCCCCCTGCCTGTACTTCTCACAGAAACCACTTCATGTCACAAAAGTATGTGTAGACTGTTCTAGCATCTTTAAAGTGCGCCTCGACAGAATTGTTTTCTTCATTTTCCATATTTTTTGGGGCGGTGGCGGCAATTCATTTGCAGTGGCACAGCTCCACAGCTAAATTACTTCAGCGGAAACACTGATCCACACACACAGTATTGATCATGCCAGACACAGCTTATGTGAGAATCAATGATAATCTAATCATCGGCGTTGCGAGGCAGTTTTATGTTCAGCTCCTAATCGACGGCAGTGTCCGTTTGCACTTGCACTTTCGGGGGATAGACAACCACTAGGAGGTACAGACTGAGGCTGTAAAAGGCAGCCCGGAACGCATTGTATTACAGCGGCATGCATTACGATACTGTTTCTTTGTCTTCACCTTAAAGCGGCTACATCAACAGGAACATGTAAGGCTTGGGCCACCTCTATTATTTCAGCTCTATTTCAGAATTCTGCAACATGATCAAATCAGGAGGCCCGGGCTGTTCTCCCGGGAGGGGTGAGGCAGAGCCTGATGACGCAGACAAAGGAGCAGCCAGTCGAGGAGTTATTCAGCACGTCGGTGCTCAGAGCCGGGGAACAGAGCCGTCTAATCTAATTGCGATTTCAAAGTTAATTTCATTTCGGCCGTATAGTGAGGCTGCTATGAACTCTTGAGCTATTAACGTCTAGCTAACTTTTTTAATTGATAGAATGTGCGTCAGGTGACAGTGACAAGGCAACATGATGAAGTTGTCATGAGGAAAGGGGAGTAAAAAGGGAGAATTGAGCGCAGAATCATGAAAAGGGCCAAATGTAAGCCTAGTTAGTTAGGCTGGAAGGCTTTAGGCCTAGATCTTTATGGTAAAGAGTAAGACCAGGCAGGTCTAGACTGAGCTCGTCAGAGCGTAAGGCCCTATAAATCTCGTGATGCGGTGAATGCGGACGGAATCACAGAATCCAGTTATTAAAATGGAATTTAACAATATTCCATATGGATTTAATCAACTAGGTATTCAACTAAATGTATTGAACTAGAAAACGTATTTGCCCAAGATTATGACAAGACACGAACAAAATGCATAAGTGATTCATATTTCCCTTCAACTTTTCTGAAGAGGCATTGGCGCAGGAATGCCCGGCTGTGTGTGTGTGTGTGTGTGTGTGTGTGTGTGTGTGTGTGTGTGTGTGTGTAGCCGTTAGCATCATGTTCTATAAAAAAAAGTGTGATTGAGTGAAAGCTAAAAAAAAAAGGAATTGGGCAAAAAATACAAACCGATTTTATAAGGACCTAAGAGAAGTGAGTAAGGCAAGCGTCAGTGGCTCTAGTTTCTGAGGTTGAGACGAGTTGAGCCCCCACTGGCTAACCCTCCAGACAGAGTTTAAGAAACACACAGTCAGAGGAACAAACTTCCCGGTTCCCATACTATCATTTCGCCAGGCAAGCGACAAGTGCATCTCTAAATGTTTGAACAGTCTCTCTGCACATTGGCTGGGTGAGTGAATGAGAGGGAGTCATMGGACACTTCTGGCCAAAATATCATATCAGGGTATAAAAAAATAAAAGAATTGACAGTATTTTATGTTTTTGAATAATGAATGTTCAAAATTTGCTTCATGAGTAGTGCATGACCCTAGAGTGGCAACAGATACATTCTAAGTGATTTCAATGCGTCTTTCTCCATTCTGATTGCTTTATACTGTTCAATTCAACCAAAAATAATTTTCTGCATTTCCTGCACTCATTTGAGATCATTTCCACACTGTCACTTAGGGCTGCACAATATGGGCAAACAATCTARGCCTTATTTTTAACCAAATATTGCAATTGCAATTTGACTTGTGATTTAGAGCAAMACACTTGGGTGAACTGTTGGAATCATGAAAAAATAATGATTATTCTAATTCTATAGTTATAATATAATAGCGTACATTTTGAATACAGTGTTAGACAACAAATGAAAAATGCCAAGGAGGAGTTATTGTGACGGGAAGGAACCAAGTGTTGACAAGTGATTCTTAAGGGGCCCTATAATCATTGGCTACATGTAATGTTCTCTCTTAGCTACTTCACGTTAGAGGTCGACCGATTAATCGTAATGGCCGATTAATTAGGGCCGATTTCAAGTTTTCATAACAATTTTGCAGATTTTTTTGACACCTTTATTTAACTAGGCAAGTCAGTTAAGAACACATTCTTATTTTCAATGACGGCCTAGGAACGGTGGGTTAACTGCTTTATTCAGTTGCGTTGCGAACTAATTTGCCAAAATTTTACATAATTATGACATAACATTGAAGGTTGTGCAATGTAACAGGAATATTTAGACTGATGGATGCCACCCGTTAGATAAAATACGGAACGGTTCCGTATTTCACTGAAAGAATAAATGTTTTGTTTTCGAGATGATAGTTTCCGGATTCGACCATATTAATGACCTAAGGCTCGTATTTCTGTGTGTTATTATGTTATAATTAAGTCTATGATTTGATAGAGCAGTCTGACTGAGCGATGGTGGGCACCAGCAGGCTCGTAAGCATTCATTCAAACAGCACTTTCGTGCGTTTTGCCAGCAGCTCTGCTGTTTATGAATTCAAGCCTATCAACTCCCGAGATTAGGCTGGTGTAACCGATGTGAAATGGCTAGCTAGTTAGCGGGGTGCGCTCTAATAGCGTTTCAAACGTCACTTGCTCTGAGACTTGGAGTAGTTGTTCCCCTTGCTCTGCATGGGTAACGCTGCTTCGAGGGTGRCTGTTGTCGATGTGTTCCTGGTTCGAGCCCAGGTAGCGGCGAGGAGAGGGATGGAAGCTATACTGTTACACTGGCAATACTAAAGTGCCTATAAGAACATCCAATAGTCAAAGGTATATGAAATACAAATCGTACAGCGAGAAATAGTCCTATAATTCCTATAATAACTACAACCTAAAACTTCTTACCTGGGAATATTGAAGACTCATGTTAAAAGGAACCACCAGCTTTCATATGTTCTCATGTTCTGAGCAAGGAACTTAAACATTAGCTTTCTTACATGGCACATATTGCACTTTTACTTTCTTCTCCAACACTTTGTTTTTGTTTTATTTAAACCAAATTTAACATGTTTCATTATTTGAGGCTAAATTGATTTTATTCATGTATTATATTAAGTTAAAATAAGTGTTCATTCAGTATTGTTGTAATTGTCATTATTACAAAATAAATGTTTAAAAAAATATATATATATCATTTATCGGCCGATTAATCGGTATCGGTCTTTTTTGGTACTCCAATAATTGGTATCGGCGTTGAAAAATCATAATCGGTCGACCTCTAATGGCTAGTTATGTTTGCTCTGACAGTACATGTACTAGCTAGCTAGCGATTAGCGGCTAACAATATATTTGGGCCCAACTTGCTAAAAAATGACGAACTTGCTGTTTGTAGATGTAAGAAGCAAAGTAATAGTGTAATTATAACAGCATCGTTGACATCAACATTGTTGCATGTGCTACATTGACCATGCAGGGACTGAATGAAAGTGTCTCGTGGTCGAGGAACGACAAACGCGCTCCTTGAGTGACAGGGGGCGGGGCAAGGTCTGTGTGGAAAGCAGCATGTGTGTGTAGATAGAGATAGAGAGAGATAGAGAGAGAGATAGAGAGAGAGAGAGCGGAGAACGATGACTAAAGCGAAGTAAACTATAAAAATGGAAATTACACACGGCGGATCACATTCAACAAACCAAACATTCAAAAAACGTTATAGAAGGTAAAGTAAAAACCCAAACTGGTCCGTGCATCACTACCGGTATATCGTAAAATACATAATACCATTCAGCCATAGGAAAGAAGGATGGCAGAGACAGAACTGGCAGTCAGGCACATCCAGAGAGAGAGCGAGAGATTAGAAGTGAGTGGACTCAAATAGACCGGGGGCATTGTCTCAACTAGATTTGGGGATGGCAGGAAGAGAGATTTTGTAGCTTGTCTGCGGTTGTCAGTGTGAGTAATGAAAAAGTTTATGCAACACCAATGGAGAAAAAAAACTGCACAGACCTGAGGCCTGCCTGGCTGCAAAGTTATTTTTAATGTGAATTTGACAGAGAGCGAGCGAGACAGACAGTGAGAGAGAGATCACACAGCCTGTATTTTTAATAAGGCCCAGTGTACTGTGTGTGCACTCCTCCAGATGGGTACAGAGATCTCACTCTGACGCTTCGATTTCTGTTATTCTTTAGTTCTTGCATCTGTCTTGTAAAGTAGCCTATAGCTCCGCAACGCACAACTTATTATATAGGTCTTAAAATGGAAAGGTTCACACATTTTGAATGTTATTGTTTTTCTACATCTGCKCGATGTTCTATTGATTCCCTGGGTCAATTCATGTTTGAGTTACGTCAAAATRCAACATCTGTTCACAAAAAATATTGTTCTCACAGAATTATTTAACACTGTAAATGAAAGGAATTAGTGGTTTGGGGTGGAKTTTTATTTGAATTCACACAAAGCAGACTTTAGATGACATGGTTAAAGCTTGCTGACCATTGAGGAMAGGGGGCCTCGGTGTACCTCGAGGGGGCATCATCGTTGAGCAGATGTACGCCAGTCATGAACAGCACGAGGGACTTAGGGATCCAGAATCAGAATGCACAGACTTTGCACAGAATGTCTGAGTTTGCTGCTTGCTGAGGCAGCAACTGGCACAGGCCTCTGGAGGTGCTCTGCTATTGAACAGATGATCCCAGCAGATGACACTGTCTGCGTCCCAAATGGCACCCTATCCCCTACATAGTGCACCACTTTTGACCGGGCCGTGCGCTATACAGGGAACCGTTTGGGACGCAGCCACTGTGTGAGCACTAAGCGAGTACGGAGTGAGAACAGTATCTGAGAAATGTGCCTGCGCATGTCTGATTTCCTAATAGGGTCCCTCCCTTTGTGCTTCAGTAAACTACCAACTGAAATCACAGTAACTTCACGGCAAGGGGAGTATTCTCTGAGGAGAAGAATGAGGAAGAGGAGGAACGCAGCTTTGGAGCAAGGGGACAGGGCTGTGGGAGGGAGTGGAGAGCAGCAGCTGTTTCAGCCATGGCTCATGCCTCATCTGCAGCCAGCTGACTGCCCTGGGGGCCTGTCTCTAGCAGAGTTACAGTGGACCCACAGAGAGGAAGAGAGACACAGAACATTCTTCTCGGACTCCTCATTAAAAGCAGATAACTCAGCACCAATAACTAACAATGAACTGGATTGTGATCAGACCGTGTCTGTGGTGGTGCGCATACATTGGTAATTGGAATGCTCGCCACCACTGTGTGTGCAGGTACAGGTCCTGTGTGGCTCAGTTTGTAGAGCATGGCGCTTGCAACGCCAGCGTTGTGGGTTCAATTCCCACGGGGGACCAGTAYGAAAAAGTATGTAAGTCGCTCTGGATAAGATTGTCTGCTAAATGACTACAAAAAAAAACGACAAGAAAGACAGTCGTTTAATGTGAGCGGCGTTGTCAGGATTTTGAAAGCCGCGCAGTATATGCCTGGTATTTGAAAACTAGGCGATGCATGGTCCGTGTGACGCATTGGTGCGCCCATCGTCAGGATGAGAATCCATCTTCACAAGGGATTTACAAACGAAAGGGCTGTGAGTGATTGCCGTTTGACCCTTTCATTACCGCAATCAAATTACAGACAAAGGCCTCATGKTACTCGTTAAATCCTATGTGCCAGCCTAATTTGGCTAGATAGAGGAGGGAGTGGGGTGCAATTAAGTTTGTAGCCACTAGACTAGCCTACATGTCAAAGTCCGGTTCTGTACACGGACAGCGTAATGGAGCAGCAGAGCAAACATCTACTGTTATGAATGAAATACAGCATCAAAAAGGTCTGCAAGCAATATATTACAAGCATGTGCGTGAGCGAGCGAGAGAGGTGAAACCGAAAATGCAGAAGCACTGACCAGAAAAACAGAGAGAGAACCTTTCAAGCCCATTTCCCTAAAATACTTATGACACGAACAAACTGAAAAACACCTCATTTTAAAGCACCTTGCTTTATTCCCAGTTAGACTCGCAGGTAGCTACATTAAAATAATTTKGAATTATGGGAAACATCTGATACAGATGGGGTAGTGCGGGCCCCTCCTGATAACGGCTGTAAATCCACCGGGAGGAGATTCAAGGCCTGAGAATGACCAAGGGCTCCAATTGAAATGCATTACTTCTCTTTCCAGGTCTTTCCAATCACAGCCTTCTCTCACTTACTTATTATCTGACCGGGAGTCTTTTGCATAAGTGTATTGGCTATAAAGCTCAACGCTAATTTTCTTATGTCATTGAATGCCCCCTAAAATGTACATTTCTACTCTTTTTTAAATTGATTTACACTTTAGGCTGCAGATCAAACAGGCCGTAGGACTCTGACGCAGTTCTTGATGAGGATGGATTGGCGCCCATTTAATCATGAGCTGAGGACCAGCGCTCGCTTTGGTATTTGAAGGGCAGGGCAACCTTAATTAGTCAACCGGGCTGTAATCAAGCATCGTCTCCAGCAACGCGAAGCCAGACATTACACCCCACAAGCACTTCGACGGCTTAGCGTCACAGCATTACAACAGGTCATTCAAGGGAAGTGAGAGAAAAATTTGAGGGGGGAAAAAAAGTTCCTTTTTATATTCTAGAGTGGAGGCGGCTGGCTTCGGTGATTGATTCCATTTCAAATTCCCTGCGGCTGACGCTCTCTCTTGGAGTGTCAGACGCACGCACACGGACACGCACGCCTCTCCCTTTCTCTGGTCAGGACTGACATCCGCAGCCATCCGAGGCGAGGCGCTGCAGTGAAGTGCCCCAGGGCAGAGGGCACAACAGGAGACGCTGGCTGTCTGTGCTAATGGAGAAACGAAGTAGAGAGCAGCAGAGGAAGCAGCACAGGCCAGATCAGCTCCATCCATGGCACACAGACAGACAGCACTGCAGTCAGTCAGCAGGACCTTGTGCCAGGCAGAGAATGGAGACCAGTTTAACCCACAGACAGGATCTGTCAAGCAGCGCAATAACGAACAGGCAACCACACAGAAGAAAACAGGTGCTCTGAATGTTAAGGCCACAGCATATTAAGTCTACCTGCCAAACATTGTCAGTGTAATGACTCAAGCTTAGTCAATAGAACTGTACAGTGCTATAGTTAACTTTTGGGAGGGCGGAGTTTGTGCCAGAACTCTCCATGAACACAGAAAGTTGATCATGCAGCTGACCAAATTAAAGGGATACTTCGAGATTTTGGCAATGATGCCCTTTTTCTACTTCCCCAGAGTCAGATGAACTTGTGGATACCATTTTTATGTCTCCTTGTCCAGTATGAAGATAAGTTCGAGGTAGTTTCGTGAGCCAATGCTAACTAGCGTTAGCACGACTGGCAATCTATGGGTATCTACTAGCAGATAGCGCACCGACTGGAGGTCTATGGGTAACGCTAGTTGGCAATTACACTAGTTAGCAACTTCCTTCAAACTGCACGCAGAGACAAAAATGGTATCCGTGCGTTCATCCGACTCTGTGGAAGTAGATAAAGGCCCTCGTTGTCAAAATCCTGAATATCCCTTTAAGTAAGATTAACAGAGGTTAGAAGCAACCCAATGGAAACAGCGGTGCAAAAAATCTGCCGAATTAGCCTAACACTTGCACACAGCAAGCCAGTTCTAAATAAATAAATCCTACCTCTTGTAATCTGGCCATAGCAGCGGTGGCAGCCCTGGTTTCCAGGGCCTCCTGAGAGCCTCTCTCTCGCTCTATCCCAGCCTAGGCAGCTAGCTTAGCCCATCACAGATGGAGGTAAGCCCTGCCAACAGCTGCCAGCCCCCCCCCCCCYCYYCCYCCCCCCMCCCCCTCTTCCTCCCCCCACCCCATTCTCCAGACTCTCTTGGATTGTGGGAGAGGAGCCAGGGTGATTAGCCCCTACCATGGGGGATTTACTTCGGTATACCGCCCCAATGGAAACGGCACCCAAATCTTAACAGTTAACGGAAACATTCACAAGGCATAGACCTACATTTCACTTGTATGCATTTTGTACGTCAATGAAAGAGCAACAGTGAATAYCTGGCGTTGGAGACTGCCATTGAGCCATTCCAGTAACAAGTAAGCACCATTCCAACAGCATCTAGACAAAAGCTTTCAAGAGCCCAGAAAACAGAGGGCCATGGCACTAGCAATTTGGTCTGAAAAGGACCCACGTAGACCACGTCCTGTTCATTGACAGCCTATTCACAGGACTTTATGTTCTGCCACCACTCTAACACAACACACTGACTGGGCTTCCATTCAAATATTTACCCTTGGCCCGTGCTAGGCTAGCTATTTATTTCTAACCGCTTTCATCTTAACTACACATATGTTTACATTGTGTGGGGGTGGGATTGCCATCGGGATCCTCTGGGGGGGGGGTTGGGGGAGTGGGCAAACGGGGCTCTGGAAAAATGTAGCTTGGGGGAGGATGGATTAGCTAAGTAATCCCGATAGTGAAGCGGGGCCAGGATTTAACATGCGTGTTCCTCTGCTATCCACCGTCTCTGCCAAGAGCACATTAATTCTGCCACCTCCCTCCCTCCCTCTCAAATACCAACATTATATCACAGTGCAATGTCTTTACTCTCCATGCTGATTTAATCTGCCTCTGATCCCTTCATGTTCTCTGCCTACACAGTGGACTACTCTGCATATTCTCTGAAACGCAATGAACTGAACTTCAGAAGTGGCGCTTGGCCCGTATAAATACCTTTCCCCCTCTGACAGAGAGAGAGAGAAAATAAAACAGATGTTGATGAGTCAGGCTTTAGAGCCCGCCCTGCAACACAAACATTCATCGACAAACACGGCCAAACTTCTGCACTCTCTCAGCGCGGTCGGGAGAAAGTCGAGCAGACACTGCAAAAGGCAACACCTCTGGCTTATTTGCTCATTTATTGTCCTTAAACTGGCACCAGTAGACATAGCTTGCACATTAAAAAAATGAAGTAATTACCCACGCACATAGACGCCTGAGCAATGGATCAAACGGAGCAGCTGCATCCATTCTCCCWCAGGAGCTTCATGAAATAGGTTTCCATTGCCAAGTAGTCGTACACAAGCCTAAGATCACCATGTGCAATGCCAAGCGTCGGCTGGAGTGGTGTAGAGCTCGCCACCATGGGACTCTGGAGCAGTGGAAACGCGTTCACTGGAGTGATGAATCACGCTTCACCATCTGGCTGTCCGACGGACGAATCTGGGTTTGGCAGATGCCAGGAGAACGCTACCTGCCCCAATGTATAGTGTCAACTGTAAAGTTTGGTGGAGGAATAATGGTCTGGGGCTGTTTTTCATGGTTTGGGCTAAGCCCATTAGTTTCAGTGAAGGGAAATCTTAACACTACAGCATACAATGACATTCTAGAAGATTCTGTGCTTCCAACATGGGTAAGACCCTTTCCTGTTTCAGTATGACAATGCCCCCAGTGCACAAAGGGAGGTCAATACATAAATGGTTTGTCAAGATCGGTGTGGAAGAACTTGACTGGCCTGCACAGAGCCCTGACCTCAACCCCATCCAACACCTTTGGGATGAATTGGAACACCGATTGCGAGCCAGGCTTAAATCGCCCAAGATCAATGCCCGACCTCACTAATGCTTGTGGCTGAATGGAAGCAAGTCCCCGCAGCAATGTTCAAACATCTAGTGGAAAACATTCCCTGAAGAGTGGAGGCTGTTATTGCAGCACAGTGGGGGGACCAACTCCATATTAATGCCCATGATTTTGGAATGAGATGTTCGACGAGCAGGTGTCACATACTTTTGTATTGCATTTTCTTTTGTTGAGGTGGAATGAAAAACACTTTTTTTTCCACAAATTGTGCTCTGATGGACTAACAGATACTCTAAATCATGATTCCTTATTATGAAAATGTATATTATTTAATTACATGTTATTTGTGGTTTACATGATAACCACTAAAAAGCAACTATATCCTCTATAAATACGCAAGTAAATACGAAACACTTGTTCAGGTTACCTTAGGTACAACTTAAAGATCGATGGCAGTGGATAAGAATGCAGAAGTGTTTGGGCTGAAGCACCACAAGCACACAAATAAACAAGGCGGCTGAATGAATGAAACTGTCTCAAAGTCAATCTGAAACTTTCCACAAGATCAAACTATGCACTGAAATCCTGTAACATGCAGTTCATAATGTCACCACTTTGTATTGAGTAGATTCACTACATTGCTTTACAACAGTCAAAGGTCATGTAAAGAAATACTTTTCTCCATCTCTGGCTTGTTATCACAATGCACTAGCACACGCTAGCTGTTCATTACGAAAAATGTTTTCTTACGGAAATCAATGTAAACTACACTGTTATCGAATTCAAAATGTATTAGCTATATATTTCAACTGTAAATGGCATGCGCTGGCGACTGAAAACGTCAATGCAGGAAAATGCTTGCCACACTGGTTTTAGTCACGCGCTCTAATTTAGCTAGCTAACAATATTCTCATCACGAATGAAGCACATGGCCTGACTGATAGATCTTCACCAACTCAGGGTTTCCCAAACTCGGTTTGTTCATTCACTTCCTGATCAGTCTTGGTCAAAAAGCCCTGAGTAAAGTAGGTGCAACCACATAGGGTGGGGTGATATGGCCAAAATATCACATCACAGTATTAAAAAAGACATGTTATGAGACTGTATTTTATCTTTTTGAATAATAACAATTCTACATTTGCTTTATGAGTAGTGCGTGACCCTAGAGTGGCAACAGATACATTCTCAGTGATTTCAATGGGTCTTTCTCCATTATGATTGTTTTATGCTGTTCAATTAAACTTCCACATCAAATTATTTTCAGCATTTTCCTGCACTCATTTGTGGTCATTTACACACTGTCACGTAGGGTTTCACGATATGGGCCTGATTTTTAACCAAATGTTGCAATYGCGATTTGACGATTAAGAGCAAAAGACGTCGGTGAACTATTGGAATCAGTGGGCACTTTGAAGTGTTGTTTGACATGACAACAAATTAAAATGCCAGGAGGAGTTATTGTGACAGGAACTAAAGTGTTAATAAGTGTTTCCTAGGGGACCCGAGAATCTTTGGCTACATTGAATGTTCTCTTTTTAATTTTACCTTTATTTAACTAGGCAAGTCAGTTAAGAACAAATTCTTATATACAAAAAGGCCTCCTGCAGGGACAGGGGCTGGGATAAAATAAAAAATAAAAATATAGGATAAAACACATCCCAACAAGAGACACCACAACACTACATAAAGAGAGACCTAAGACGACAACACAGCATGGCAGCAACACATGAAAACACAGCATGGCAGCAACACCACATGGCAGCAACACCACATGGCAGCAGAACAAAATATGGTACAGACATTATTGGGCACAGACAACAGCACAAAGGGAAAGAAGGTAGAGACAACAATACACCACGCGAAGCAGCCACAACTGTCAGTAAGAGTGTCCATGATTGAGTCTTTGAATGAAGAGATGGAGATAAAACGGTCCAGTTTGAACGAGCTGCAGCGAACTGAAAAGAGGAGCGACACAGGGATGTGCGTGCTTTGGGGACCTTTAACAGAATGTGACTGGCAGAACGGGTGTTGTATGTGGAGGATGAGGGCTGCAGTAGATATCTTAGATAGGGGGAGTGTGGCCTAAGAGGGTTTTATAAATAAGCATCAACCAGTGGGTCTTGTGACGGGTATAAAGAGATGACCAGTTTACAGAGGAGGATAGAGTGCAGTGATGTGTCCTATAAGGAGCATTGGTGGCAAATCTGATGGCCGAATGGTAAAGAACATCTAGCCGCTTGAGAGCACCCTTATCTGCCGATCTATGAAATTAAGTCTCCGTAGTCTAGCATGGGTAGGTTGTTCAGCTGAATCAGGGTTAGTTTGGCAGCTGGGGTGAAAGAGGAGCGATTACGATAGATGAAACCAAGTCTAGATTTAACCCTAGAGTGCAGCTTTGATATGTGCTGAGAGAAGGACAGTGTAGCCATACTCACAAGTACTTGTATGAGGTGACTACCTCAAGCTCTAAAATCTCATAGGTAGTAATCATACCAGTGAGGTGAGGGGCATTCTTCTTACAAATCCACAACCTTTGTTTTGGTGTACAGAACAAGGTTAACTTCTTATGGCTGCAGGGGCAGTATTGAGTAGCTTGGATGAAAGGTGCCCAGAGTAAACGGCCTGCTCCTCACTTCCAGTTACTAATATATGCATATTATTATTAGTATTGGATAGAAAACACTCTGAAGTTTCTAAAACTGTTTGAATGATGTCTGTGAGTATAACAGAACTCATATGGCAGGCAAAAACCTGAGGAGAAATCCAAACAGGAAGTGAGAAATCTGAGGTTGGTAGGTTTTCAACACAGTTCCCATTGAAATCCCCTTGAGATATGAATGAAGTTGCACTTCCTAGGGCAAAGTTATAAGACACATGAATGTCTGAGGAATTTTAATTATGAGATTTCTGTTGTTTTGAATTTGGCACCCTGCACTTTCACTGGCTGTTGTCATATCATCCCGTTAACGGGATTGCAGCCCCAAGAAGTTTTAAGGGCTTAGAAAAATTGTTGGACTCTAAGAAAGCTTTTTTTGTAGAGCGTTTAACATAAAATCCAGGGAGGGGCCAGCTGATTATAAGACTGTCATCTGCATATAAATGGATGAGAGAGCTTCCTACTGCCTAACCTATGTTGTTGATGTAAATTGAGAAGAGTGTGGGACCTAGGATCGAGCCTTGGGGTACTCACTTGGTGAAAGGTATTGGCTGAGACAGCAGATGTTCTGACTTTATACACTGCACTCTTTGAGGTAGTCAGCAAACCAGGTCAAAGCCCCCTCAGAGACACCAATACTCCTTCGCCAGCCCACAAGTAGTCTACCGTATCAAAAGATTTGGCCAAGTCAATAAAAATAGCAGCACAAAATTGCTTAGAATCAAGGGCAATGGTGACATAATTTATGACCTTTAAGGCTGCAGTGACACATCCATAACCTGAGCGGAAACCAGATTGCGTACCCGAGAGAATACTATAGACATCAAGAAAGCAGGTTAGTTGATTATTGACAAGTTTTTCAACACTTTTGATCAACAGCAAAATAGAATTTGGCCTATAACAGTTAGGATCAGCTTGATCTCCCCCTTTAAATAAAGGATGCACTGCAGCTGCCTTCCAAGCAATGGGAACCTCCCCAGAGAGGAGAGACAGGTTAAAAAGGTCAGAGATAGAGTTGGCGATGATAGGGGCAGCAACCTTAAAGAAGAAAGGGTCTAAACCATCTGACCCAGATGCTTTTTTGGGGTCAAGTGTAAGGAGCTCCTTTGGCACCTCAGACTCAGTGACCGCCTGCAGGGAGAAAGACGGAAGAGCATTGGGGATAGACGCATTAGAAGGACTGGGAGATGAGGAAATGTTGGACGGGCAAGGAGCCATGGCAGAGTCAAATAGGAATCCTGACTTAATGAAGTAGTGATTAAACAGCTCAGCCATGTGCTCGTCAGTAACAACCACATCAACATTAAGGGACATGGGTAGCTGTGAGGAGGGTTTATTCTCCAGGTCTTTAACCGTTTTCCAGAACTTCTTGGGGTTATTAAATAGCTTCATTAAATAGTACCCACAAAACATTAGTCTCAACGTCAACAGTGGAGAGGCGACTCCGGGATGCTGGCCTTCTAGGCAGAGTTGCAAAGAAAAAGCCATATTGCAGACTGGCCAATAAAAATAAAAGATTAAGATGGGCAGAGGAACTCTGCCTAGATGCCAGCATCCCTGAGTCGCCTCTTTACTGTTGACATTGAGACTGGTGTTATGCGGGTACTATTTTATTAAGCTGACAGTTGAGGAATTGTGAGGCGTCTGTTTCTCAAACTAGACACTGTACTTGTCCTCTTGCTCAGTTGTGCACCGGGGCCTCCCACTCCTCTTTCGATTCTGGTTAGAGCCAGTTTGCATTGTTCTGTGAAGGGAGGAGTACACAGCGTTGTACGAGATCTTCAGTTTCTTGGCAATTTCTCACATGGAATAGCCTTAATTTCTCAGAACAAGAATAGATTGACGAGTTTCTGAAGTAAGTTATTTATGGCCATTTTGAACCTGTAATCAAACCCACAAATGCGGATGCTCCAGATACTCAAGGCCAGTTCATTCGCTTCTTTAATCAGCACAACAGTTTTCAGCTGTGCTAACATAATTGCAAAATGATTTTCTAATGATCAATTAGCCTTCTAAAATGATAAACTTGGATTAGCTAACACAACGTGCCATTGGAACACAGGAGTGATGGTTGCTGATAATGGGAGTCTATATGCCTATGTAGATATTCCATGAAAAATAATCAGTTTCTAGCTGCAATAGTCATTTACAACATTAACAATGTCTACACTGTATTTCTGATCAATTTTATGTTATTTTATTGGACAATAAATGTGCTTTTCTTACAAAAACAAGGACATTTCCAAGTGACCCCAAACTTTTGAACAGTAGTGTGTGTGTATGTATGCATGTATGTATATATCTATACTATATGTATGTATATATCTATACATACACACATACATACATACATATATATATATTACACACATACATACTCTACCGGTCATAAGTTTTAGAACACCTACTCATTCAAGGGTTTTTCTTTATTTTTTACTATTTTCGACATTACAGAATAATAGTGAAGACATCAAAACCATGAAATAACACATATGGAATCATGTAGTAACCAAAAAAAGTGTTTTAACAAATCAAAATGTTTTATATTTCAGATTCTGCAAATATCCACCCTTTGCCTTGATGCCAGCTTTGCACACACACACACACACACACTTCTATCCAAAAGAGACCCACTATCCTTTTAGCGCGATGCTCTAAAAACTGAGCAACAGAGGACCACATAACATTTGGATTTTAGTGACAGGATTTGGGCATGCATTTTGAAGCATCCTGCCATAGGCCCTACCACTCCCATTGTTTCAATAGCGGTGATGCTAATGCTAGCTGTGGGGTAAGTCAATAAAGGCAACTAAGCCATATTCTCTATCATTTTCTCTTAGGATCAATGGATGAAACACTGTCAATAAAATGAAGTATATATACATTTGATGTACTACCCCTTTTACAGAATATACAAATTAAGTGTAATTTTACTCAAATAACAGTCTGTTTTGGTTATTTTATTGCAGAGGACATTATTTACATGTCTAATGATGTTTTGCTATGATTGTTTCTTTTTTCAATAGTTTCTTATTGGGGTCAAAATGACCCTAGTTGGTAACCCATGCATGTAAAATATCAATATAGCTAACATATGAAATACAAAAAACGATAGTGTTAAGGAAACCTGAGGTTTCCAATTACCTCTATTTAGTACCACTATTACTAAGTAGTAGCTTAGCCTCTACTGAGGCTTACAGTAACAGAACAACATAACATCCTTGTCCCAAGTCCTTGTTGTTGGTGTGGTGTCACCCTTCTTCGTACCATGATTCACTCCATGCCAATGGCACTGAATTGGCTAAGTATTGTGGCAAGCCAACTTCATTGCAGCACGCAAATCCAATGGGAAAAAGACTAGCTAGTTGCATTGACTAGGTAACCAGCTAGCTTACTAATTAGCTGCAATAAACAACATTTTGCTTGCCTGTAACACTGACACCATGTACTGTTTGGTCACCTTAATCATGTAATGTCTATACACTACATGGGATCCCGAGTGGCGCAGCGGTCTAAGGCACTGCATCTCAGTGCTTGAATCGTCACTAGACACCCTGGTTCGAATCCAGGCTATATCACAACCGGCCGTGATTGGGAGTCCAATAGGACAGCGCACAATTGGGCGCACAATTGGCCCAGCGTCGTCCGGGTTTGGCCGGTGAAGGCCGTCATTGTAAATAAAAATTCGTTCTTAATTTAACTGACTTGCCTTGTCAAATAAAACGAAATAAAAAAGTGGCGCTAGTTAGCCAATGACTTACTGGTGGGTGGATGTGTGTGTGTCGTGTCGGTCAGAGGGGGGAGATCAAAGCAAACACGCTCGCGAGGGTACTAAGAACGACCCACACACAAACACAACGCTGGCTTTTAATAGCGTAATACTCGAGGCTAAATGGCTAAGTTCATTACTTAAGAGTAATAGACGTCTCCGCACAACAAGATAAGGGGATTGGAGAAAAGGCAAAGGGGGTCCATGTCTCATCTGACCAATAAACCAGCTAGCCATAACAGGCATTTACTTGCTAGCAGACGAATGTTAGTTTAGCTAGCTAGTTAGCTTACTACTCACCCGGTATGAAGCTCCAAAATGTCTCCAAATAAAACCTTCAAAAGGCTTCAAAAGATATGTCACGTTATGCAAGTTGATAACAAAATGGCATGCTCGGTGTTTAATGTACGCGTAGGTAGCTAGATCTAGATCCCCCTGTGTGCACGATCAATTTTACATTAAGCTGCATTGTTAGAGAAGGCTAGGCAAGCATACTGAAGCATTCTGGGAATGGGAGTTGCTGAACCTTGGACAAACTGTAGCGGTGAAGTGCTACACCTTGTGGCCATAAAAAGTATACTGAGCAGTTGTGGTTGTATTTATACGGAGTATGCCTGCCCACAAGATGTACTGTACAACCTAATAAAACAATACATCCATAAACAGCTAATTTCATAAATTAAACAGTTACATTATGTAAACTAAGGGGTATGTAGCAGGGGCAAATTAAGCACGACAGCCTCTGACAAAAGGTCTTGACTAGTCTTTACCGATGGCACAGGGCAGGAGGTACTGTTAAAAACCCTCTCCAAACCCTAAACTATTATGGCATTAGGCTTAGCAAGTATTGAAGGAGGCAGCCAGCTGCCCATAAAAGCACGTCTATCATGTTACAAAGTGAGAGGTATTAAAACTGCCCTGCTTGTAGACCATGCATACCTCTTTTGAGCAAAGGAAAATCATACATAAATTTGATTTACTTATTTTCTATGCTTCTTCATCTGTAATTAAATCTAGAGCAGCATTAATAAAGTAAGCACTATGTAAAGGCTTTAAAAGTAACCTACACCGTACAAACACAGATTAAAGGGTGTTGTCATAACCTTTGGTACAAACTAACGATGTGTACGAACTAACAATGTGTACAAACTCTGGATGACAATTTTATAATTTGACACGTTTATTCTGTTATTGAAGCCACCGCGCAGCCATCTTGGTATTCCTCCTCAAGTGTAAAAACATATTTCGGAAGCTATACAAATGCATTTATTAATTTCTAATTTGACACGTTTATTCTATTACAAACACCTTAATGCATACTTTCAAATGATGGCGTGTGAGCTAGACATAAACGATTACAAATTAAAACTTTTTTTTTAAACTTTTTTTTTAGAGCGCTAATATTGCTGTCCTCACAACTGAAATACATGTAATTTTGTCCTTAAAACATTCAATTGAAATACTGTCTAATTCCATTCATTTCTATGGACTGCTCCTTCCAGGGAGGGGCAATATGGCCAATACATAGCCTAACATTCGAGGGTTTACATACATCGTTGGTAAAAGCACTCGTATGTATGAGTGCTTTTGAGTATGACCAAAGAGATTGCTGCATCTGACAGCCTGCACAGTAGAGGGCGATAAAGTTCTTTATCTAGCTGTAGTTAGCTGATTTACAAATAAAATACCCTAATAATTATTTTTATTTTATTTTTTTGTTTGTTTATTCATAATACAAAACAAATTACATCGCTACACCAAACATGTCTAACAAAACAAAACACAGGTATAAACAAGAAAATACAAAATACATACAAAACATTTAATATATAAAAATTATTTTTTTAAAGAACAGCAATTCTAGTGCAATTGCATTCACTCAGAAAAAATCTCATTATAATGATTCAGGAAGATGTTATTATTTTTGTTATTCACTAGGTATAATGTCTCAACAAGATAATTAAATTCCCCAAAAAATATTTGTAATTTTGGTGTAAAATTCTGGAATATTTGTTTGTGTCTAAAGTATTTGGCATTTTTTTTAAATAATTCACAATAATTTAAATTGTCTTGTTATCATTGCAAAAGTAACATGTTATATCCTTCATGTCAAAAACTTGGGTAGTGTTCAAAAAAGTAAATAAGTATTCTGTTAGGTTTTCCCAAAATGGTATTTATGTAGCAATAGTTTGTGTCGGTGGGCTAGGGTCAGTCTGTTATATCTGGAGTATTTATCCTGTCTTATCCGGTGTCCTGTGTGAATTTAAGTATGCTCTCTCTAATTCTCTCTCTTTTTCTCTCGTTTTCTCTCTTTTTTTCTTTCTCTTCTTTCTTTATTTCTCTCTCTCGGAGGACCTGAGCCCTAGGACCATGCCTCAGGACTACCTGGCCTGATGACTCCTTGTTGTCCCCAGTCCATCTGGTCGTGCTGCTCCTCCAGTTTCAACTGTTCTGCCTGCGGCTATGGAACCCTGACCTGTTCACCAGATGTGCTACCTGTCCCAGACCTGCTGTTTTCAACTCTCTAGAGACAGCAGGAGCGGTAGAGATACTCTGAATGTTCGACTATGAAAAGCCAACTGACATTTACTCCTGAGGTGCTAACCGGTTGCACCCTCTACAACCACTGTCATTATTATTATTTTACCCTGCTGGTCATCTATGAACATTTGAACATCTTGGCCATGTTCTGTTATAATCTCCACCCGGCACAGCCAGAAGAGGACTGGCCACCCCTCATAGCCTGGTTCCTCTCTAAGTTTCTTCCTAGGTTCTGGCCTTTCTAGGGAGTTTTTCCTAGCCACTGTGCTTCTACACCAGCATTGCTTGCTGTTTAGGATTTTAGGCTGGGTTTCTGTACAGCATTTTGTGACATCAGCTGATGTAAGAAGGGCTTTATAAATACATTTGATTGATTATCACAGATTTACATTCATTCATTTTACATTCATTTTTAGCAGAAAATGCAGACATCCTCAATAGCCACAAATTTGGACGACATAGAATCTTGTGTAGAATCTTAACGTGCACTTCCTTAAATTTGTTTGGTATACAATATTTGTAAGGCATCAACCAAGACAATGTCAGGAATAAGCATGTTCCAGAAAATGTTTCCTCTAGGCGTAAGTTGGTTCCGTGAATGGGAAATTTGTCTTATGTATTTATTACAACAAGATTTCTCAAGTAAGCCAACGCCTTCCAAACTGAGATCTGGATAAGCTCTGTGATCATCACCAAAGCTAAAATAAGTTTTCATTAGTGTAGTTAGACCCCTGGGAATGGCTTTGATCACAAACATAAACTCTCTGAACGGTATTGGAAACTCATTCAATGTTATAAATTGTGCATATGCAAGAATATTACCCCTGTTGTCGAAAACATCAAAAACCAAGTAAATATTCCTCTTGTGCCAGCTTGGGTAGAACAATTACTTATTCCTTATAGATATGTTTGAATTATTCCACAAATAGCTTTATGAGGGGAAAATTATGCAGAAAACATATTTTCCAGGACATTAAAGCTTGTTGGTGAAACCTAGCCAATTTAGCGGGTAATGTTTCAGGAATATAATTACATTTCAGTAAAAATTGAAAACCTCCAAACTTATTAAACACATTGTTTGGAATGAAATACCAAATAGATTTTGTATTGACCAAACATCTTTTCAACCAATTGATCTTGAAAGTGTTATTTATGTCAACAAAATGCAATACTTCCAGACCTCCTTCAGCTCTTTAATTGAGAGGACTGACTTTTTTAGTATGTGAGATTTATTTTTCTAAATGAAGTAAAGAAAGGTCTTGTTGATCTCTTCAGAGGTAGAGGGATTTACTAATAAAGATAATGAGGGGTACACAAAGCGAGACAGTCCCTCTGCCTTGGACAGAAGCACTCTCCCAAGTATAGACAGATACCTTTGTAATTATAAAAAATATTATTGGTTTTCTTAATTTTAGGAGTGACATTCATATGTTGTCTAAGTGTTTTTTTGACAGATGTATTTCTAAATATTTAACACAGTCCTTTACAGGGATATTTTCAGAATATCCCTGTTGTCGCACTATTGATGACGTCAGGAATGAGAAAATATTCGACAACATGGAGAGGAAACATCTGTCAGCTTTTGCATTGTACCAAAATGCGCTATTAGCATCGTCTCCTGAAGTTAAAACATCATCTGTGAAGGTACTTTGGGTTAAGTTATTACTACTGGTGTTTGCTCGCTTGCAATTTCAGATAGGCTATGTTTTTTTTACAGTGTCCTATTTTGTCGGCAAACGTCAACCGTGTTGACAAATCAACTGAAGTAGCTAGCAAATGTATGTAATTTGAAGTTGTCTTCTTCCATAATGTGTATATAAGTAAGGAACATGTGTTTAATATACTATTGCAATATGCATCAGAGCAATTGACTGTTGATGGCCTAATACCATTTCATGGCTGACTGCCTCTGCATACTGGATGCTTTTGTAGATTACAGCAAAGAAGCGGAAGGAAAATGGTATCCAGTCCCCCAAATCCATCAAAAAGACCAAAAGGAAACAGATGGGCAAGCAGGTCATAAAAGCGGCACAGAGAGAGGAGAGGGTGGAGAGACTGGCAGAGGTTAGTTTGGGGCATCAGCATATAGCCTATGTAATTGTTTGACTGTGGTTCCTTAGGTTTTTCAGTCATTGTACGTGTTTGAGATAAACTACATTGTATTCAGACAGAGCAGAATCGCTGCTCTACAATCACTTTGCATCCCAAATAGCTCAACTGATTGTGATCAATATAAGCTATTCTGTGCCTCGCTGGTCAAACTGAACCCCTTAAACATGCTGATTGTCTGGTTGCATGCAGGAGGTACAGTGTGGAGAGAGAAGCGGAGTGGCACTAGATGCTCTGCTGAGTGACCTGGCTAAAGTCAGCAACAGCAGGGTGAGAGCCAGCAAACTTTTCCAGTGGCTCATCCACCCAATTCCCTCCAAGAGTTTCTTCAGGTAATGATGTCAGTGTAGCTTTTCACAGTACCGTATTGTAGTCGATTGCACAGGAAGATATCCTTTGTTAACTATTGACTTCCTTGATCTTATAGAGATGCATGGGAAAAGAAGCCAGTTTTGATCAAACGCCAGAATCCAGACTATTATACGGGACTGTTCTCCACAGCAGAGTTTGATCGCATTTTAAGACGGGTAAGGTGTCATGACTAGCTACACATCTTCTGTGTTTAGTGTAATTTCTGTTGCTCAAATAAGGTTTTTCCTATTGATATTTTCAGGATGACGTTCAGTATGGGGTGAACCTGGATGTCACCAGCTACAGAAACGGCAAAAGAGAGACACACAATCCTCCAGGAAGGGCTCTCCCATTCACTGTATGGGACTTCTATGAGGTAAAAAGCCAAGTGAAAGTCTACTGATTGTCAAGTTTCATTTACAAAGTGTGAGCAAGTGTTGGTTAGATCATACCAATGGCTGTGTAACATGTTCTAGTTAGAAGTCCTCAGTACCTCAACATAATATTGAAACCCAACCTGTTGTCTTCCATGTCGTCCAGAGTGGTTGCTCGCTGCGTATGCTTAACCCCCAGGCCTTCTCCTCCACTGTGTGGAATGTGCTGTCCATCCTCCAAGAGCACTTTGGCAGCATGGCAGGAGCCAACATGTGAGTGACCCTCTCTGACAATCTATCTGACCAGTGAGATGCTCTCACACAACATTGAAAGTTATTGAACATGTATGGGACAGTGAACATAATTTCCTCCTGGGAGGACAAACTATTATGTTGAATTCTTACCGCATGCTGATGCACTTCCTCATGACATTTCAGTAAAAATGTATTTTGTGTCCCCAGGTATTTGACACCTCCAGGAACACAGGGCTTTGCTCCACATTATGATGATATTGAGGCCTTTGTGGTTCAGCTGGAAGGGAAGAAGCACTGGAGAGTTTACAACCCCAGGTGACTAGTTTCTCAGTAAAATTCCCAAAAAGGTGATCAGCACCATCAACCCATTTTGAACTTGATTCATGTCAGTAAACTCTGCGAGAAACAAATATATTTTGTGGGATGTTTGTTTCCTGTCACTTTTCAGGTCAGAAAATGAGGTCTTGCCTGTCGTTTCCAGTCGTAAGTAGTCTTTTGTCCACTGTTGTGCCTATGAATAGACAATAAGCATGACAGATCACTCCCCTGTACCTCAGCCTCATTCCTTACAGATGGCTTGGTATTCCTCCAGCTAACTTCAGCCACTCAGAGATTGGGAAGCCCATCCTGGAGGTAGTCCTGGAGGCTGGGGACCTCCTCTACTTCCCCCGAGGGTTCATCCACCAGGGGGACTGCCTGTCGGATGCTCACTCCCTCCACATCACTGTCTCATCTTACCAGAGGAACAGTTGGGGAAACCTACTGGCAAAGGTTTGTTATTAACCTGCTTAATCCTATGCATTCCTTGTATGGGACATTGTCCAGTTCTTTGTCTAATTTTGTATCATTAAATACATTTACACTTTGAGTAAGAAAAAAACTGAAAATATTGCAGGATATACAATATGGCATGTCTATACAAAAAAATGCATTTACTTGTAAGTATAGGCTTGTATTGTGTATTATGCAGAAAATGATCTCTTTGACAGGTGGTCCCAGCAGCCCTAGAGATGGCCATGGAGGAGGATGTGGACTTCAGACGAGGCCTGCCTGTGGATTACCTGACGTACATGGGGGTGCAGAACTCAGACAAGGTACTTCAGATGCCACCATTTACCTGTGCCTGGTTTCCAATGTACAATAAACCTCGAAGCACCCACCCTCAGCAGGGGTGTGTTCAGAAGGGTGACACGTTTGAAGATAGAAACGCTACAGAGCTGACGCCTATGCCCCATTGCGAAGAACATCTGTTCTGCATAATCTATTTCTACCGGAACATACTGTAACGTTGCACCCTCGTAACGGCCCTCAATCTACCTGTGCACGTATAGGAGGATCCACGCAGGGCCCAGTTCCTATCCAGAATAGAGGGTCTGATGAAGAAGCTATCAACCTTTGCCCCTGTGGATGCTGCTGTGGATCAGAAAGCTAGGGACTATCTCCATGACTGTCTCCCCCCAATGCTGACCGCAGGTACCACATAAGGTTTTACTTGAAATTGTGATAGGTGGTTGTTTTTACCTACTTCAGTTGAAACCACTTATTGTAAGTCACTCTGTATAATAGTTGCTAAATGACTCAATGTAAATATTTACTCTAAAATGTCACATTTAAAGTGACTAATGTGATTCCGCCAGTGTAAATGATTCTGATGATTATCCACAGAGGAAAGGGCCAGCAGTGTCCAGGGAGCTCCTTCCAGGTGGGAGAATGGAGAGGCTGTGGACATGGGTGTGGCCATCAGAGGCCAGACCAGAGTCAGACTCGTCCGTTCTGGAGTCGCCAGGTAGCTCTCAGCATTAAACACAAAAGCATGGCTATAGAGGGTTGACCTTTCCAGAAAAAAACACGACTTTCCTTTGTGCCCCTGCAGGTTATGCAGTGATGGAGAAGCAGTTTGGCTTTACTACACTGCCGACAACTCCAGAGTCTACCACAAGGAGGAGCCCAAGAGCGTTGAAATAAAAGCAGAGGTATGAATGTTTGGGTCTCTGTAATTGCCTTGCTAATATAGCAGTGATGTGTGCCTGTCTGATATGCTGCACTGCAGTGATAACCTTTATGATGTAACTCTTTCAGCACACAGATGCCATGGAGTTTCTGATCCATGCATATCCAAAGTTTGTGACAGTGGGCAGCTTGCCATGCAAGTTGGCTGAGGACAAGGTGTGTTTCTCAACATGTTATGCAACATTGCTAAAACATGTATGCTTTCTTCTGCATAAAGTCTAACCACATATGCATCTCTGTAGTGCATGGTCAAGCCTTGATGATATACAGTGTTGGTCTCTGCACTGCAGTTTTCTTAAAGATGTAATTCCCTGCTCTTCCAGGTGTCCTTGGCTGAGCTGCTGTTTAAGAGAGGGCTTATTCACACTGCAGAACCTCTGCAGCAATCCTGAAGAGTTTCAAAATAAATGTCTGCCACGCCAGCATCATTCACTTCACTATTATGTGTAGGTAGAATTGTTCTGATTTTTAGGACAGCGGTCATTAACTCAGTAGTCCATCAGCATTGCCCTCTACAACAAATTCATCTACTCTTCAAAAACTGTTAGTAATAGAGCTGTAATAGCTATTTTACAATGTTAACCTTTACTTGTTCAGTACGTATTGAATTAAACTTACTTGCATATTGGTGTAAATTACTCCTTGTTTGTGTGTGTTGCTAATGTCCAACTTTGCCTTATTGCTATAGTTGTGTATACTTAAATCACAAATGAATGACTAGAGGTTAAGATGACAACGGGACATGTTTATTGGTTGATACAGTGACAACGTGACATGTTTATTGGTTGATACAGTGACTGAAATGTATCGGGGTGCTTGATTTGAAGACCATCCAGAAAATGTAAATCACACAACAGGAGATGTGACTAACGCACAATAAATATTCCAAGACAGGTGGGTCTACTTCCAGGTGACTTCCTCGCCAGGCTTCAGCTCCCTTTTTATAGGGGAGAAAATTCAGAGAACCATTAGAGCTCACTTAGATTATTGCTAGGAATGTATGCTTTCATATGATGTCTAGATACTGTCATGCCTGATTCACTGGGACTAAGCCATACTGGCCTGGTTTCACATCCACTACAGTTGCTTGAAAATACAATGTGAAAAGAAATATCTCTGCCAGCACAGTTCGCATCTATAGTATCAGTGTGTGGGTGCTGCAAATTCATAACTTACCTGCTGTACAATGCGCTTTTGTTCCTGAAAGCGGTCAGCTTCTGGTCCTGTGCTCTGTCCATGTAGATCCCGATCACAAAGCCAAGGGGGACAAATATGTTAACCCAATGGTCACGCATCAGGGCAGCAAAGTTCACCATACTTCCTGTTGGTGTCAAAACACACATTTTTTGTTTACTGTATCCAAATTGTATAACAAATCTTTGGTGCAGCTATAGATGGTTAGCACCATAAGTTAGCATAAGTCTTTCTATTGTCAATTTCATAAGCAGTTGATAAAGGGTGAAAGTCATAACATTTGGCAATCAATTAGCTAGCTACAGTAGTTTAATCTAGCAAATTTGTCAAATTGCACATTTGCTAAATTCTAGAAATAGCTACAGTACCAGCCAAACGTTTGGACACACCTATTCATTCAAGGGTTTTTATTTACTATTTTCTACATTGTAGAATAATAGTGGAGACATCAAATATGAAATAACACATATGGAATCATGTAACCCAAAAAATGTTCAACAAATCAAAATATATTTGAGGTTCTTCAAAGTAGCCACCCTTTGCCTTCATGACACTCTTGGCATTCTCGCAACCAGCTTCATGAGGTCATCACCTGGAATGAATTTCAATTAACAGATGTTCCTTCTTAAAAGTTAATTTGTGGAATTTCTTTCCTTCTTAATGCATTTGAGCCAATCAGTTGTGTTGTGTCAAGGAAGGGTTGGTAAACAGAAGATGCCCTATTTGGTAAAAGACCAAGTCAATATTATGGCAAGAACAGTTCACATAAGCAAAGAGAAACGACAGTCCATCATTATTTTAAGACATGAAGGTCAGTCAATCCAGAAAATTAAGAACTTTGAAATTCAGTCGCAAAAACCATCAAAGTGCTATGATGAAACTGTCTCTCATGAGGACCGTCACAGGAAAGGAAGACCTAGAGTTACCTCTGCTGCAGTGGATAAGTAAATTTGAGTTACCAGCCTCAGAAATTGCAGCCCAAATAAATGCTTCAGAGTTAAAGTAACAGACACATCTAAAGATCCACTGTTCAGAGGAGACGGTGTGAATCAGGCCTTCATGGTCAAATTGCTGCAAAGAAACCACTACTAAAGGACACCAATAACAAGAAGAGACTTGCTTGGGCCAAGAACTACCAGCAATGGACATTAGAACAGTGGAAATCTGTCCTTTGGTCCGATGAGTCCAAATTTGAGATTTTTGGTTCCAACTGCTGTGTCTTTGTGAGACGCAGAGTAGGTGAACGGATGATCTCCGCATGTGTGGTTCCCACCGTGAAGCATGGAGGAGGTGGTGTGGGGGTGTTTGCTGGCAACACTGATTTATTTAGAATTCAAGGCACACTTAACCAGCATGGCTACCACAGCATTCTGCAGTGATATGCCATCCCATCTGGTTTGCAGATAGTGGAACTTATTTGTTTTCAACAGGACAATGACCCAACACACCTACAGACTGTGTAATGGCTATTTGACCTCAACCCAATTGAGATGGTTTGGGATGAGTTGGCCCGCAGAGTGAAGGAAAAGCAGCCAACAAGTGCTCAGCATATGTGGGAACTCCTTCAACACTGTTGGAAAAGCATTCCAGGTGAAGCTGGTTGAGAGAATGCCAAGAATGTGCAAAGCTGTCATCAAGGCAAATGGTGGCTATTATATAATTAATTGTATTAACAGTGATTCATCCATTGATCCTAAGAGAAAATGATAGAGAATATGGCTTAAGTTGCCTTTATTGACTTACCCCAGAGCTAGCATTAGCATTACCGCTATTGAAACAATGGGAGTGGTAGGGCCTATGGCAGGATGCTTCAACATGCATGCCCAAATCCTGTCACTAAAAACCCAATCTTATGAGATCCTCTGTTGCTCAGTTTTTAGAGCATCGCGCTAAAAGGATAGTGGGTTGGAGTCCCGGGACCACCCATACTTAAAATGTATGCTCAAATGACTAAGTCTCTTTTAGATAAAAGTGTCTGCTAAATGGTGTGTGTATATATATATAACACAGTGCCTTCGGAAAGTATTCAGACCCCTTGACTTTTAACACATTTCCACTGCCTACCATTGAATATGTACCCAGTATGCAACAGAGCAAAGAGTGTGCAAAGCTGTCATCAAGGCAGGGTGGCTATTTGAAGAATCTCAAATATAAAATATTTTTTGATTTGTTAAACACTTTCTTTGGTTACTACATGATTCCGTATGTGTTAGTTCATAGTTTTGATGTCTTCACTATTATTTTACAATGTGTAAAATAGTACAAATAAAGAAAAGCCCTGGAATGAGTAGGTGTGTCCAAACTTTTGACTGGTAACCATAGCTAGTTTGTGTCCACACAACTGCTATCAGCAAATATTTAATTTCAGACAAGAATGAGTGTATTTGCTCAAATCTAGAAATAGCTAGCTATATCAGCTGGTTACCATAGCTAGTTTGTATCCACAACTGCATCAGCAAATACATTCATTCCGGTAGCTACCGGTAACTATTTTCTTTAGCTAGCTAATAGCTATCGTCAACTATCGTTTAAATTATTAGCATATCTGTGTTATTAATCTAAACCAGAAAACTAGCTCACCAGCATGGACTCAATAGGATCAGCTAACATCGTTAGCTAGCAAGTAATATGCCTCGGTTCTTCCCACAATCATTCTACAGTATGTTGCAATTGGATTATATACATTTTAAGTATTGCACTGCTATAGAAATACTTATAACGACATCAAACTAATAAGTAATTGATAGGAAGGCATTAAAAAAAGTGACATTTTACCTAGTCTTGGCCTTCTACTTCTCTTGCTCACTGGCTCAGAGGACGTTGGACCCTACCAACTACTCTAAAATGGTGTTGTTGCCTTCTAACAGTGAATCATTAAAAAATAATTTTTAATTCAATATGCCTTCAATTTCAGAATATTAGAACATTCGTCTGGGGGATAATTTCAATGTAAAAAACGGGTGCTCTCTTCTTTGAAAATAAATGTTCTTCTATTCTCGATGTGATAAATATGATTTGATGGTACCTCCCAGTGACCTCTCACATTTTCAGCGGCAAGCTTCCGCTTCGTTGAAAGACGTGTTGACAATCGTTGCTGAAAATGCCGTAATGTTAGACTGTTCATGTTATTGATTTCTTTGCTCAATTTTTGTGAAATCTTATATGGCACTTTATGGTATGTTACTCTATGGCCCATTTTATAGGACAATTAGTCTGATGGCCAACTTAGCATGCTAGCTAACGTTAGCTAGCTTGGACTGCAAACACACAATAGGTAGCTTGGCGTCTCTAACTAGTTCTGAATGATGAATAGTGTTAATAATTGCTGTGTAAGTGTATCATGTCCATGTACCGTTCATGGACCATGTCTGTTCGCATTTTTATAAAGATCAGACCTGCAGACCTGTTTGTCGTCAGTCATATTTTCTGCATGTGAAAGTGGATCGAAATATATATATAGCCATCTTGTTGATAACTAGGTAATGGTCTGTCTTGTCCCTGCAGTATGACAGCTGAGGAGAATGACTTCTATTATCAAACTGACCGCAGTGTCAGGGGTGCAGGAGGAGTCTGCCCTCTGCTACCTGCTGCAGGTGGATGAGTTCCGCTTCCTCCTGGACTGTGGCTGGGATGAGAGCTTCTCTATGGACATTATTGATGCCATGAAAAGGTAGAACACACATCATCTAAGCCAGTAGCTCTCAATGGGGTACTTGGCCTATCCAAAGGGAGTACTTGGTAAGACTCAGAACATAGGCCTAATGATTGGTTACACATGAAGGGGTACATGTGCAGAGCAAAATGTGATTGGAGGTACGGATTGAGAATCACTGATCTACGCTATCTAGACATTGTCTTTGATTCCTGAAGTCAACAACTAGAACTTATCCCTGTCAATCAGATCTCTTACGGGCCATTCCCCTTCTCAATAGGTATGTCCACCAGGTTGATGCGGTGCTCCTCTCCCACCCTGACCCCCTGCACCTGGGGGCTCTGCCCTACGCCGTGGGCAAGCTGGGCCTCAACTGCCCCATCTACGCCACCATCCCCGTCTACAAGATGGGTCAGATGTTCATGTATGACCTGTATCAGGTAAAGGCAGGGGCGTGTTAACCTGGGCCCAGATCTGTTTGTGATGTCTTGCCAACTCGGCAGGACAGCACAAACAGATCTGGGACCAGGCTAGGGGATGTGGGTGATGTCCTACACCCTATTGAACAAGAGGTGACAGTGCACTCTGTTTTGGTAGTCGCGCAACAACACTGAGGACTTCAACCTGTTCACCCTGGATGATGTAGACTGCGCTTTTGATAAAATCCAGCAGTTGAAGTACTCCCAGATTGTAAATCTAAAAGGTCAGTAAAACATGTATCAGTCTACCATAGTGATTGAATGATCATATTTCTATTGAGTAACCTCCTTGTTATAGCTGAAACACTGGTTCAATCGACCTTTTTACTTTTCTGGACAGGGAAAGGACATGGTCTGTCCATCACTCCACTTCCAGCTGGTCACATGATCGGTGGGACCATCTGGAAGATTGTGAAGGACGGGGAAGAGGAGATTGTTTACGCGGTGGACTTCAACCACAAGCGAGAGATGTGAGTAGAGGCTGGATAGAGCATGTTTATTTTGCTGCTGAACCTTCAAGGTACAGTACCTGACCAAAAGTATGTGGACACCTGCTCATCGAACATCACATTCCAAAATCATGGACATTATTATGGAATTGGTCGCATCAATTTGAAACGGCTGCGCGGCAATAATGACCTGACCTGTGTCCCATAATGAACCTGCATTTCATATAGAACCTGGCTAATAATGACTAGCCATCTTTTAAATTAGCATGTCCTTGCAGGGCTTGACATTCAGGTACACTACATGATCAGAAATATGTGGAGACCTGCTCATCAAACATTTAATTTCAAAATCATGGGCATCAATATGAAGTTGGTCCCCCAACATATTGTAAATCTTTCCTCCAGCCACCTGAATGGGTGTACATTGGAGTCGGTGAGTCGTCCCTCTCTGCTCATCACAGACTCCTTTAACGCTACGTACGTGCAGCCGCGTCGCAAACAAAGGGACGAGCAGCTTCTAAGTAAGTTAATCAACTCTCACTCATGTGTGCAGTAATGCTATCCTGATCACAAATATGTTTATGCTGTCTTGCCAACTCCTGTGGTCACTGTCACGCCGTGGCTAGACAGCACAAAAAGATCTGGGCCCATTCTACAGTAATACCTAGTAGTTGAATATTTAAAAAATGTCTAATCCGCCAATCATTTCCCCCTTCAGCCAATGTGATGGAGACGCTACGCGGTGACGGCAACGTGCTGATTGCCGTGGATACGGCGGGCCGTGTGCTTGAGCTGGCTCAACTGCTGGACCAGATCTGGAGGACGAAGGACGCCGGTCTCGGGGTCTACTCTCTGGCCCTGCTCAACAACGTCAGCTACAACGTGGTGGAGTTCTCCAAGTCTCAGGTCTCGGCCACACGCATACCCTTTTCATTACATGGTCACACAGTACCAGACAATCTTTAAAACACTTTTAAGTGTTTGTTTCAGCCTGCCTGCACTGCCAGATGGGTGGGGTTTGCACCTTTGGGACTGTTCCATTGGTTCAATTGCACCGTGCAAGCTCAGTGAAGCAGAGCTAAAGTATTTGAAAGATCTCATATGATCTTTGAACCCAGGTCTCTAGCTCACTCACCATGAGGAGATGTGATCAACTTTGTGCTAATGTTCACTTTTCAATAGTGCTCACTGCTCGGTCATACATTTTGTGAAAAATATTACAACGATTACCTTTTGTGGGATGGATTTCATATTTTTCTCAATGTTGTTGTAACACACGGCGCATGTCCTGCTAATATTGTGTGATTATCCTGTCATTGTAATAGGCACGTTAACAAGAGACGTGATTCTGCCTGTTATATTCTCCCCCTACAGGTGGAGTGGATGAGTGACAAGCTGATGCGTTGCTTCGAGGACAAGCGCAACAATCCCTTCCAGTTTCGCCACCTGTCCCTGTGTCACAGCCTGGCCGACCTGGCCCGTGTGCCCAGCCCCAAGGTGGTGCTCTGCAGCCAGCCCGACCTGGAGTCTGGCTTCTCCCGCGAGCTCTTCATCCAGTGGTGCCAGGAGGCCAAGAACTCAGTGATCCTCACCTACCGCACCACGCCTGGCACCCTGGGCCGCTACCTCATCGATAACCCCGGGGAGAAGATGCTAGACCTGGAGGTGAGACTAGGACAGGGGTTGGCAACTAGGTTTGCCCTCGGGGGAATTTTTCTGGGCTAGTAGTCAACGGGTCAGAACATAATTAGTATAGTAGGAGCCCAATTCATAGGCCTACACTACAAATTGGACACCGTTGGTCCAATGCAGCCATTTTTATCTCGATATCAAATAATTTCTGGGTAACAATAAGTACCTTACTTAGCCTGTCTGACTCTGAGGTTCCGCAGGCGGAACTCCTCCCACATTCCACTGAAAAGGCAGAGCGCGAAATTCAAAATATATTTTTTAGAAATATTTAACTTTCACACATTAACAAGTCCAATACAGCTAATGAAAGATACACATCTTGTGAATCCAGCCAACATGTCCGATTTTTTAAATGTTTTACAGGGAAAACACAATATATATTTATGTTAGCTCACCAACAAATAGAAAAAAGCACAGACATTTTTCACAGCACAGGTAGCATGCACAAAATCAACCAAACTAACCTAGAACAAACCAAAGAAACCAAGAAACAACTTAATCAGATGACAGTCTTATAACATGTTATACAATAAATCTATGTTTTGTTCGAAAAATGTGCATATTTCAGGTATAAATCATAGTTTACATTGCGGCTACAATCAGAAATTGCACCGAAAGCAGCCAGAATAATTACAGACACCAACGTGACATACCGAAATACTCATCATAAAACATTTCTGAAAAATACATGGTGTATAGCAAATGAAAGACAAAGATCTTGTGAATACAGCCAATATTTCCGATTTTTTAAGTGTTTTACAGCGAAAACACAATATAGCATTATATTAGCTTACTACAATAGCCTACCACACTACCGCATTCATTCATCAAGGCACGTTAGCGATAGCAATAGGCACGTTAGCGTTAGCGAATAAACCAGCAAAAGATATTAAATTTCACTAACCTTCATAAACCTTCCTCAGATGACAGTCCTATAACATCAGGTTATACATACACTTATGTTTTGTTCGAAAATGTGCATATTTAGAGCTGAAATCCGTGGTTATACAACGTAGCATAACGTAGCATAACGTGCTAACGTAGCAACTTTTTCCCAGAATGTGCGGATATTTCTATTAGACTCTCACCTATTCTGACCAAATAGCTATTCATAAACATTACAAAAAAATACATGTTGTATAGGAAACGATAGATCCATTAGTTCTTAATGCAATCGCAGTGTTAGAATTCTAAAAATATCTTCATTACGACATAAGACTTAGTTATGGTAAGGGAATAACCAAAACCTGAGCGCAAAGCTACTAGTACACAGTTCGACAGATATATATGAAATAGCATCACAAAATGGTTCCTACTTTTGCTGATCTTCTATCAGAATGTTGTACCTTTGGTCCTTTGTCCAGAACCGTCTTTGTTTGGATTCAGAACGTTCTTTTTCCCTCTTGAATTAGCAAGCACACTGGCCATGCGGCGCTAAGCTCTCCAACGTCAACAAAGTCAAACAAACGCAACACAACTAACGTCCCGAATAAATTTCAAWAATCTAATGAAACTATATTGAAAAAACATACTTTAGGATGATATTGTAACATGTATCAAATAAAATCAAAGCCGGAGATCATATTCGCCCATAACGACGGGTTTCCAGTAGGCAATAACAGGTCCCTCCACGCGCCTTGCAGAAAACAGAAAATGGGGGACACGTTGTTCCAAGAGGGCTCATTCAACGTCAGACAGAGATAATCAACTCATTTTTCCTCTCACTTCCTCTTGACATCCGGGTGAAGGTGTATGACGTGCACGTATAGTCATACGTATAATGCCCATTTATAGGCAGTCAYTTGAACAGAACATAGATTTCAGACTTTCCACTTCCTGGTCACAAAGTGTGCTGCCAAATGAGTTGTGTTTTACCCACAGACAAAATTCAAACGGTTTTAGAAACTAGAGAGTGTTTTCTATCCRAYAGTAATAATAATATGCATATTGTACGAGCAAGAATTGAGTACGAGGCCGTTTAAATTGGGTACGATTTTCCCCCAAAGTGAAAACAGCGCCCTCTGGTCCTCATCAGGCTAACCAGATGTGTTAAAGGCCCAGTGCAGTCAAAATCGTGATGTTTTATATATATTTCTAGAATGTGAGGTTGGAATAATACTGTGAAATTGTGAAAATGATGATAATGCCCTTTTAGTGCCAGAGCTGTTTCAAACTTTATTCCTGTTTTGGTGGGATGGAGTTTTGGCCTTCAATGGTGACATCACCAAGCGGCAAATGAGTTAATAGACCAAGAAGAACGTTCCAAACCTCTGCCAATAACAGCAAATTTTCAGTCTTTCCCTCTCTACTCAGACCACTCCCAAACAGTCATAGCAAAATTCTTGCTTGAGAAATTGACCTTTGCTAAGAAACTTTTTTTGTTTCTGTTTGACCATTTTAATTGAAAACACTTTAGTATAATGAACATAAATAAACGCAACATGCAACAATTTCAAAGATTTTATTGAATTAAAGTTCATATGGAAATCTGTCAATTTAAATAAATAAATTAGGCCTAATCTATGGATTTCACATGACTGGGAATACAGATATGCATTTATTGGTCACAGATAGCTTTAAAAAAGTTAGGGGCATAGATCAGCGAACCAGGCAGTATGACACTCCTTTGCATAGAGTTGATCAGGCTGTTGATTGGGGCCTGCTCTTCTTCAATGGCTGTGCGAAGTTGCTGTATATCAGCTTCCAGGAATTGTGTACAGATCCTTGCGACCATTGGGCTGTGCATTATCATGCTGAAACATGAGGTGATGGCGGCTGATGAATGGCACAACAATCGGCCTCAGGATCTCTGTCACGGTATCTCTGTGTATTCAAATTGCCATCAATAAAATGCAATCGTGTTCGTTGTCTGTAGCTTATGCCTGCCCATACCATAACCCCACCACCACCATGGTGCACTCTGTTCACAACGTTGACATCAGCAAACCACTCGCCTGCATTCATCCACCTCTGGCCTGCTCGCCTCCCTACCTCTGAGGAAGTACAGTTCCCGCTCAGCCAGTAAACGGTTGTGTCTGGCACCCAATGTGGAACAAACTCCCTCACGACGCCAGGTCAGCGGAGTCAATCACCACCTTCCGGAGACACCTGAAACCCCACTCTTTAAGGAATACCTAGGATAGGATAAAGTAATCCTTCTAACCCCCCTTAAAAGAGTTAGATGCACTATTGTAAAGTGTTTGTTCCACTGGATATCATAAGGTGAATGCACCAATTTGTAAGTCGCTCTGGATAAGGAGGTCTGCTAAATGTAAATGTAATGTCCCCATACACGTGGTCTGCAGTTGTACAGTCGGATAGATGTACTGCCAAAACTTCTAAAACGACGTTGGGGGGCGGCTTATGGTAGCGAAATGAACATTAAATTCTCTGGCAACAGGTCTGGTGGACATTCCTGCTGTCCACATGCCAATTGCACGCTCCCTCAAAACTTGAGACGTCTGTAGCATAGTGTTGTGTGACAACTGCACATTTTAGTGGCCTTTTTTATTGTCCCCAGCACAAGGTGCACCTGTGTAATGATCATGCTGTTTAATCAGCTTATTGATGTGCTCACTAACAGGGATGTAAAGAAATGTGTGTACCACATTTGAGAGAAATAAGCTTTGAGGGTATGGAACACTTCTGGGATCTGGCAGCTCATGCTGCTTTTTATATTTTTGTTAAGTGTATATAGTCAATTCAATGACAATAACATAATCATTTCTATCTGATTACACTGATACAATCAACAAAGACTTTCCAAAATTAGTTTTTTTTAAATGTATTTTTGTGCGTTGATTGGGGAAAATCATCTTGCAATCAAGAGAAAATGTCGCTCTCAAAACAAAGGTGGCTAATGAAAATAGAAGTTTAAGGGAAGACTGGGCACAGAAATATGCATTCTTACCATATTTCTCCAATGTCAAACCAGAGTGTCTTTTTTTGCTACGAAACTGTTGCTGTTTGCAAATAATGAAGTCTGGGACGTCCTTATGAATCTAAGCATGGTAGCCTACTTTCAAAAGTTAACTTTCCACCCAGACAGCATCCCGACAGATGCAGAAAATGTTTAGCTTCGAGTGACAGGATAGCAAATTCTATTTTTTTGTCTCTTTCGAATATAGGTCGTAGCACAGCTTCAAAATGTCATAGACAGATACCATATGCATCAGTCAGATATTTTGCGTGCATTTTAAAAACCTTGTTTGAGATGTTAGGCATCAGTGTTGAGCATCGTTATAGAACACTTTATGTCATCCGGGTCCTTTTTTATTATTTCATTTCAAAATATTAAGCTAACAATAAGTAGGCTATCCCTTCTGTCCTTTTCTTTAACAAAGGATATGTCAAACCCTCACATACCCCCCTCAGTTGAAGCCCTGCTTTAAACCAAACACTCCAACCCCTTAACGGACACGGAGGGAATGGTGACAGTATTGGAGGATTTGGCTACCGACAAATCTATGTAAAGCATACATGCGCCTGTCAAACAGGTAGGCCTGTCAAACAGGTAGGCCTGTCAAACAGGTAGGCCTGTCGTACAGGTAGGTCTGTCAAAAAGGTAGGTCTGTCAAACAGGTAGGCCTGTCAAACAGGTAGGCCTGTCAAACAGGTAGGCGACCCTGTATTTCTTAAATAGGAAGAAATAGTCTAATTCAAATGAAGAAAATGAATTACTCAAATTGCTTTCAGCCTCATTCGCTGTCCAACTCAGTTGATTGTACGCTGCCGCCGCTTCACGTTTCATTACTAGGCTTGTCACGATTCCCAAATATGACAAACAATAGGATACCAGGCCAAGGATCACGATACCGAGTAGTATCGCGATGCCATGGTGGGAAAAAAATCGGTGGCCTAGCATCCTGTTCACCCCGTCCCCCGGACGCTTGTTCACATTTTCTAAACCTCCAAAAACCTGTCACTGAAATTCACACTTCTACTCAATACAACACATTGAATTTAACTTCACACTGTTAAGTGTATAACATAATACTGCATAGAATGGCTGATTTGCTCATATTTGCAAAGGCATACCTGGGATTTGGCTGGAGGAATGGGAAGAAGGAATATGGAATGGAATCAAACACATAGAAACCGTGTTTGATACCATTCCGCTCCAGCCATTACCACATGTGAGGAGAACATACTGCATAATGATCTGCATGTCATTGTGTCAGTGAGGAGAACATACTGCATAATGATCTGCATGTCATTGTGTCAGTGAGGAGAACATACTGCATAATGGATCTCACATGTAATTGTGTCAGTGAGGAGAACATACTGCATAATGATCTACATGTCAGTGTGGAGAACATACTGCATAATGATCTACATGTCATTGTGTCAGTGAGGAGAACATACTGCATAATGATCTACATGTCATTGTGTCAGTGAGGAGAACATACTGCATAATGATCTAACATGTCAGTGTGGAGAACATACTGCATAATGATCTACATGTCATTGTGTCAGTGAGGAGAACATACTGCATAATGATCTACATGTAATTGTGTCAGTAAGGAGAAAATACTGCATGAAACCTTCTTTCCTCTTCAGTTAACACATACTCACTCTCATAAACACACAACACTCTCTCTCTCTTTCACAAACACACATACACACACTGCTTCCAATTTTTCAACCGTTAAGACACCAAACAGAATGTAAGGAGCACCAGAAATACAGATAGCTGTTTGATATAGTTTAGGCTTACATTAGTTAGGCCTTATATGAATTATACCTTTTGAAGTAGAAGACCCTTTTCCTTTCTTCCTGTGACAATCAAATGTGCCTAAACCTACTGTCAAGTTACCAGGTTGTTAGCTAGCTAGGTGACATGACTGAACAACATTGTTTATTATCAAACCAATAATTAGCGACCCTGGATTAGTTTAAAACGGCCCGCGACATGGTTTGTGAAATGATATAAAATGCGCGCGAATCCCGATAGAAAGAATAAAAGGCATCTCTGGTAATATGGGTCTTATTTTTTTCATGTTTAGGCTAGAGACAAGACGTTTTCTTTGCTGTAAAGCTGCGAACATGCTTGTCGCAAAGCGGTGCTCCATTTTCCCTCCCTGACACTCCGAGTCTGCATGACAGTGAACTTGCAAAGTCTACTCAGACTGGTCCGTGCTCTTTGTTATAACAGGCGATGAAATGATACAATGTATCAGCTTTGCTCACTTTGCGCACTAATCCAATGTAACAAATGTACAATTCTAACAACAAAAGACTCATAAGGGTCTGGGTCTGCATCCCTGCTCGCCATCACGGTTAAATTATATTGGGGGTAAAAAAAACGGAGGAATAGACGCGCGGACAAAGTGAAGCAGGTAGGGGATGCGGCTGGCTGGTTCCAGCTGACACAGGTGATATGGCTTGAAAGTGAAGTGGATATTGGACCTGCATATACAAGTGGCTATTGCTTCAATTCAACTGGATTATAATCCAAACTAACTTTATAAACATTTTATAACTGGCACCAGCAGGTTCTTAATATCGGTAGGGCTGAAAAAGGTGGTAGTATCATATGAAACGGTACTACAGTATGCTATAATGTTATTGTAAGTGTCATGACGTTTTGGTACCTTGATATTACACCATGGTACCGGTATACTGTGCAACACTTTTCAGCACAACCTAGCACGCTTGACTTATTAGTTGACTGTCTCTTGCACTCTCTCCTCATGGATTGAAGTTAAAATGTAACTTTTGCATTATTTTGGTGGGGTAACTTCTTCTTGGGACATTACATTTGGATCCGATACTTAAAAAAACATTTTATGCATAATTAATACGGGGGGCTTTGGGGAACCCCAAAAAATAGAAGGAGGCTGTGCGGCCATTTTGGCTCAGAGTGATAGCTTTTTGGATTTATTTATTTTGGTGCAGCATCTCCCTAGGGCTCTTCCTGTCTCTGTTTCCGTCTCAACTCAAGCGTGGAACAGCTTGATGTGTCACTGGCATTCGCACTGTTCCTCCCCCCTTTTCTTATTTTTTTCTCCATTTCATTTTCTTGTCATGTTGACAGATTAGAAAACGGGTGAAGCTGGAAGGCAGGGAGCTGGAAGAATACCTGGAGAAAGAGAGAATGAAGAAGGAAGCTGCCAAAAAACTTGAACAAGAAAAAGAGTGAGTCACTGACACTGTTTGTGTGTTTTGGGCCTCAACTTATTTACAATATTTGGGCACTGTGAATAATATTCCCAGACGTGGGTATTGTTCTGTGTGTGTTACGCGCTCTGTGTGTGTTACGCGCATGTGTGCGTGGCGGACGTACTATACAGATTCATGAAGTTGGTCTCCGGGAATGAAGATGTTTGTTTTTGAGATGAAGAAACACAGCAAGACTGTGGGTGTGTGAGTCTAATATATTTGTGTCTCTCAGGGTGGATGTGGACTCCAGTGACGAGAGCGACATGGAGGATGACCTGGAGCTGCCGGCGATGGTGAAGACCAAACACCACGACCTGATGATGAAGGGAGACGGCGTCCGCAAGGGCAGCTTCTTCAAACAGGCCAAGAAGTCCTACCCCATGTTCCCCACCCACGAGGAGAGGGTCAAGTGGGACGAGTACGGAGAGATCATCAGGTACTGTAGTCATTAAGCTATTACCCTTTTCACACTAAGGCGCTGATCCAAACTGAGCTGTGCTGACCCGGTTATGCATCAACCATAGATGCTAGACAAGGGAAATATCAGCGCCAGTACAGTTCGTTTGGCACAGAAGTGTAAAAATGCTCTACACAGACTGTCTTTTACCTCGGTAGAACCTAGAAATCGAAACATGAACCCCCTTTGAATAATGAGCTATGCATTGGATTTTTTTGTTGAAGCAGAGCTAACTTCACACAATGATGTATTAATTAATGACTGTCTCCAGACCGGAGGACTTCCTGGTACCAGAGCTCCAGGCCACAGAGGAGGAGAAGAACAAGCTGGAGTCAGGCATGGCCAAAGGAGACGAACCCATGGACCAAGACTCCTCATCCAAAGTACCCACCAAGTGTACCTCCACTACAGAGAACCTAGAGATCAAGTAAGTGGGCCTACCCACCTAAATTGAAAGCAGACTTCTTCAGAGAGCCTCTCAATGCAAAAAACAATATGATTCATATTTATATTGTAATGATTTACAAGGAATACATAGTGCTGAAACATGTACGTTTGGGATTTTAATGATCCTTGTGGATATGCCAAGACTATAGATATTTTAATTTGCGCAAAATATTAAAAGTACCTTAGTATTTTTCTCTAATATTATCAGGGACCCCCTCTCAGGCAAACCGGCGACCCACCCCAATCATACGTTAGCAAGAGAAAAAACATTCACATGTATTGTCGTCAAGGGAATGATAATGGTATGTAAAAGTAATGTTTTTTATTCTTATTTTATAGCTTTGGTAGATCGTTTTTTTCATTATTTTGATCTCCCCACATAATTGGAATAGGAAGTGTAAACTCTTAACAGCCTACTAGCTAGAAAGGTAACTCAAACACATGTTTGCTAAGAGTAGCTGTTTAGCAGCTTAACAGCAGCCAGCGGCACTTGGTGGCCTATTTGCAGGTGCTTTTTCAATCCTATGTCAGATACTCCAGTGAGTGTAATATGCTCGGTATTATGAGTTAAGAGATAAAGTTGGTATCGTTAGAAATAACATATTCTCCTCTTTTCTACTGTAGGTATGTAATTATTATTATTATTTTGTTGCTAGCGATATTCATGAAAACATTGAAATAAAACATATTTTATCTTTTTTTTTTAATGAAAATAAGTTGTATACCGCTGATAGTATTTTTTTTACATCACATTTAAAATGATTATCTTAATTCATATTTAAAATATTGGGAAATTATAAATTCTTATCTGATCATTCTGTGCAGAGCCAGGGTGACGTACATCGACTACGAGGGGCGTTCGGACGGCGACTCTATCAAGAAGATCATCAACCAGATGAAGCCGCGGCAGCTGGTGATCGTGCACGGCCCTCCCGAGGCCAGCCTGGACCTGGCCGAGTCCTGCAAGGCCTTCACCAAGGACATTAAGGTCTACACGCCTAAGCTGCAGGAGACTGTGGACGCCACCAGTGAGACACACATCTACCAGGTCAGTCGGGTTAGAATTTTATACAAAATGCCATGCTAATTTAAAATATTTTGGGACAGATTGGCTAATGCCCTATATGATTGTGAATAATTGACATAGAATGTTGTGTTATCATAATTCACCAATCAGAATGTTGATGTGCTTAAGTAACTGCAACTAATTTAACCCAGGTCAAGCCATCTTAGAATTCTCAACTTGACAATGGGTCAATTTGGTATAAGGTTTATAATAATACTATTATAACATATGCCATTTAGCAGACACTTTTATCAAAAAGCGAGTTACAGTTGTGCGTGCATAAATATTACGTACAGGTGTTCCTGGGAATCGAACTCACTATCTTGGCATTACAAGCACCGTGTTCTACCAACTGGGATACAGAGGCCCCAGTTAAGCAGTTTGTTTGTGTGCAGAAACCTTTTAAATGTTAAGCTTAAGCACTTTCTGTCATATATATATACATGGAATATTTTATTCTTCCTCCTCAGGTGCGGTTGAAAGACTCGCTGGTGAGCTCGCTGCAGTTTTGCCGCGCCAAGGACACGGAGCTGGCGTGGATCGACGGCGTGCTGGACATGCGCGTGGTCAAGGTGGACACAGGCGTTCTGCCCGAGGAGGGCGTGGTGAAGGGTGAAAAGGGAGCCGGCGAGGAGGCCGTGGAGGACGGCGAGCTGGCCATGGACGTGACCCCTGCTGACGACGGCACCACAGACCATAGCGTGGTGGCTCAGCAGCGCGCCATGAAGACGCTGTTTGGCGAGGACATGCGCGAGCCGTCGGAGGAGAGTGACGTCATCCCCACCCTGGAGCCCCTGCCCGCCCACGAGGTGAGAGAGCGAGAGCGAGAGATGGAGGGGAAGAGGAGATGTACTGTAGCGAGAGATACTGTAGATAGACGGAGGGGAGGGCAGAGAGTAGGGGAGGGTTGGCTGTAATCTCTTAGTTCAGACAAAGGGAGAGAGGAGATGTAAAGAGGGTAAAATAAGGTTGCTTTGTCCTCAGTGAAAGAGGATGGGACAGGGCTGACCCCGAGGGAGAGGGAGACGAGTGTTGATCCCGGGACCGTTTTTTATTCAGAGAGGGAAATGATAGATTGAATGGTTCCTCTCTAGGTTTCTTCCTAGCCACCATGCTTCTACATCTGCATTGCTTGCTGTTTGGGTTTTAGGCTGGGTGTCTGTATAGCACTTTGTAAAAAGGGCTTTATAAATACATTTGATTGATATGACAATAGACACAAAGAGCAGCAGAATGCACAGGAAGAAAGCTAGCCTGTGGCTAATTTAGCAACAGAGAGAAGGGAGTGCACCGAGTAAAACTGATCTGAGGTTATATGTATAGAAATTATTAGTGATGGGGGAAGAAATTGATAGTTACATATCGCAATATTATTTTTGGATGATATTATATTGATATTTGACTCCAAATATTGATTTGTATAAAAATAACATCTATTTGATTTAGCTAGATAATGTTAGCTAGTGCTAGTCGGCTGTACCTGTGCCACATTTTTCATCCAATAGCTTGTTCTCCATCTTCTCTTTAAGTAGTTTCTCTGCAGCAGACATATAGTGAGCAATATGTTTGGAACATCAAATCGCAGCAAAGTCGCAGTAACAAATAGCAAAACATATAGCATTGTGAGAATCACCATACATGTGGTATCGGCACAGAAAGATCGTGATAATGTCAGATTGTGAGGTCCCTGGCAATTCCCAGCCCTAGAAAATATATGGTTAGGGTTCTACAGAGTCCACAGTCAATAGAGTCAAGCTGATCTGAGATCAGATGTAAAGAAGCTATGAAGTTGTAGTTGCACTACAGGGGTAAAAAACGAGGGTGCCAGTGAAGAAAGATTTCGCTGGTCACGTCAGTTTTTTGGTTCACAATTTCCTTTAAAAAAATGTTTTTTTTTCAAACAGCAATGGGTATGCAAACCAGGTATTCAAAAAGTTTGGTACAAAGTCTTGGTTGAATCTTTTGCGATGTGCGATTCGGTCATCATGCACTGTATGAATGAAAATGTCTAAAGGCTTTCCCAAAAAAACATACCAATTAAATGTTGAATGCATAGTAGGCCTGCCTGGCAGAATCATTTCATGATGATTTGTATCAATCACGAGGCATTTGTTTAGCAAACTCAGCCATCACATGTAGCCTACACTGTACATTGTAACCTCTTTTTTCCCCCCAATTTTTGTTATTGTTCACAGACCTCTTAAGTGGTCTGCTGATGTGGTTTATGCGTTGTTGTAGACTTGGTACATCACATTTGAGGGTTTTTTCTATAAACAAAAAGTGTGATTATGAGAGTGAAAGAAAAAAAATCTCTGAAACCTGGATCATAAAACCGGGAAAACGGAATTTACCAAAAGATAAAACTGATTTTATAGGGCCCTACAACTGTAGAGTGACTGTTAAAAATCGCTACCAATAACACTATTTTTGAGATTGAGTAAAAAGGTTTTATTTTTTCCATCCTAACAATGTACACTATATATACAAAAGTATGTGGACACCCCTTCATATTAGTGGATTTGGTTATTTCAGCCACACCCGTTGCTGACAGGTGTATAAAATCGAACACACAGCCATGCAATCTCCATAGACAAATATTGGCAGTAGAATGGCCATACTGAAGAGCTCAGTGACTTTCAACATGGCACCGTCATAGGATGCCACCTTTCCAACAAGTTAGTATATCACATTTCTGCCCTGCTAGGGCTGCCACGGTCAACTGTAAGTGCTATTATTGTGAAGTGGAAGCATCTATTAGCAACAACGGCTCAGCCGCGAAGTGGTAAGCCTCACAAGCTCACGGGACCACCGAGTGCTTCAGCACGTAGCGTGTAAAAATCGTCTGTCCTCAGTTGCAATACTCTCTACCAAGGTCCAGACTGCCTCTGGAAGCAACGTCAGCGCATCAACTGTTTGTCGGGAGCTTCATGAAATGGGTTTCCATGGCCGAGCAGCTGCATACAAGCCTAAGATCGCAAGATGCACAATGCCAAGCGTTGGCTGGAGTGGTGTAAAGCTTGCCGCCATTGGACTCTGGAGCAGTGGAAACGTGTTCGCTAGAGTGATAAATCATGCTTCACCATCTGGCAGTCTGACGGACGAATCTGGGTTTGGCGGATGCCAGGAGAACGCTACCTGCCTTAATGCTTAGTGCTAACTGTAAAGTTTGGTGGAGGAGGTTTGTCATAGATCGGGCTAGGCTCCTTAGTTCCTGTGAAGGGAAATCTTAGTGCTACAGCATACAATTACATTCTAGACGATTCTGTGCTTCCAACTTTATGGCAACAGTTTGGAGAAGTCCCTTTCCCGTGCACAAAGCGAGGTCCATACAGAAATGGTTTGTTGAGATCGGTGTAGAAGAACTTGACTGGCCTGCACAGAACCCTGACCTCAACTCAATCGAACACCTTTGGGATGAATTGGAACGCTGACTGCGAACCATGTCTAATTGCCCAACATCAGTGCCCGACCTCACAATTGCTCTTGTGGCTGAATGGAAGTCCCCGCAGCAATGTTCCAACATCTAGTGAAAAGCCTACCCAGAAGAGTGGAGGCTGTTATAACAGCAAAGGGGGGACCAACTTCATATTGATGCCCATGATTTTGAAATGAAGTGTTCAATGAGCAGGTGTCCACATACCTTTGATAATGTAGTGTACCTGGATGTCAAGCCCTGCAAGGACATGCTAATTTAAAAGATGGCTAGTCATTATTAGTCTGGGTCTATATGAAATGCAGATTATGGGACACAGGTCAGGTCATTATTGCTGTGAAAAATTGGTGCGACCAAATCATGTGCTGATGCCATCAACTGAAAAAGTTGGATTCACACCAGTGCCACAAGTGCAAAAAGTTTGTCTCGAGCCCTGAACTAATCCACAGAGAGTCCAACTGATCTGAGGTCAGATTTACCAGTATAAAAACTGTATGGTTGTGGTTCCACAGAGTCCATTCAGTTCAACTGATCGAAGATCAGAGGTGTGTTCAATAAGGTAAATACTTTGTGAATGTTAGCTAACACATTCCATTTGTTTGTGTTGGCCATGAAGTTGCGAAATTTTGCTAACGTTATCAAAAAGCCTGAGAATGTAGTGTGCAGCGAACGTACGTGTCTGTTTCGGATCTAAACTGTCACTACAAATAATCAAATCAAAGTTTATTTGTCACGTGCGCCGAATACAACAGGTCTACTACACCTTATAGTGAAATGCTTACTTACGGGACACAATGCAAATAGTCCGTTAGCCATTTGATTACCTGTTCAGAAGTCTTATGGCTTGGGGGTAAAAGCTGTTGAGAAGCCTTTAGGCTTGCGGTAGAAGAGAGAACAATCTATGACTTGGGTGGCTGGGTTCTTTGACCATTTTTAGGGCCTTCCTCTGACACCACGTGGTGTAGAGGTCCTGGATGGCAGGCAGCTTAGCACCAGTGAATGGGGGTGTGCTCAGTCCTCCTTTTTCTGTAGTCCACAATCATTTCCTTTATCTTGATCACGTTGAGGGATAGGTTGTTATTCTGGCACCACCCGGCCAGGTCTCTGACCTCCTCCCTATAGGCTGTCTCGTCGTTTTGGTGATCAGGCCTACCACTGTTGTGTCGTCTGCAAACTTAATGATGATGTTGGAGTCGTGCCTGGCCATGCAGTCGTGGGTGAACAGGGAGTACAGGAGGGGACTGAGCACGCTCCCCTGAGGGGCTCCGGTGTTGAGGATCAGCGTGGCAGATGTTTTGTTACCTACCCTCACCACCTGGGGGGGCTGCCTGTCGGGAAGTCCAGGATCCAGTTGCAGAGAGAGGTGTTTAGTCCAAGGGTCCTTAGCTTAGTGATGAGCTTTGAGGGCACTATGGTGTTGAACGCTGAGCTGTAGTCAATGAATAGCATTCTCACGTAGGTGTTCCTTTTGTCCAGATGGGAAAGGGCAGTGTGGAGTGCAATAGAGATTGCATCATCTGTGGATCTGTTTGAGCGGTATGCAAATTGGAGTGGGTCTAGGGTTTCTGGGATAATGGTGTTAATGTGAGCAGTTACCAGCTTTTCAAAGCACTTCATGGCTACAGACGTGAGTGCTATGGGTCAGGAGTCATTTACGCAGGTTACCTTGGTGTTCTTGGGCACAGGGACTATGGTGGTCTGCTTTAAACATGTTGGTATTACAGACTCAGACAGGGAGAGGTTGAAAATGTCAGTGATGACACCTGCCAGTTGGTCAGCACATGGCCATGTAGGTTTTCTATGACTTGTAGTTGGAATAGCAAAGTCATTTGCAGTTTGATTATTTCCTCTAAATGCCACAGTAATCCTTAGAAAATATTTTGTTTCATGTTTCACCGTAACATTTTTGAATGTTCATTCAAATTGTTTCTAATGCTGCATTTACACAGGCAGCCCAATTCGGAGCTTTTTTTCACTAATTGTGTCTTTTGACCAATCAGATCAGCTCTTTTGCCAGTAAATGGGCAAAAAATCTAACGTAGTCCTTAGAGTCATACTGATCTGAGGTCAGATGTACAGAAACTGTATGGTTGTGGTTACACTAATCCACATAGGATGCGTTTACACAGGCAGCCAATTCTGATATTTTGGCATGACCATGGCAAAAGAGCTCATCTGATCAAAAGACCAATTAGTGGGGAAAAAGATCAGAATTTGGTTACCTGTGTAAATGCAGCCGTAGAGTACAACTGGTCTGAGATCAGTTGTATATAATTCTAACCCATACACACCCTGTCTAACTCACAGATCCCAGGCCACCAGTCGGTGTTCATCAACGAGCCGCGCCTGTCCGACTTCAAGCAGGTGCTGCTGAGGGAAGGCATCCAGGCTGAGTTTGTGGGAGGAGTGCTGGTGTGCAACAACATGGTGGCCGTCCGCAGGGTGAGTTGTCCGTCTGTCTGTCCTTCTCCCCCAGCACACCACAGTACAGCCACAGTCATTCATTTAGTTCATTCAGCTCGCTTTGACAGCATAAGCTAATCCCAGCCCTGACCTGCTTCATGAGAAAGGGGAAATGGGCCCAAAGGTGGCATGTTTTCCAGCAAAAAGCTGTGACACAAAATGGCATGCTATTGCAGACCTATTATACATGTATGTACCTATTATCTAACTTTAATTTAATTGAAAACCAATTCTTATTTATTTACAAGAATGCTCTGGGGAAGGAACGATGACGCAGGATTAAACAATCCATTTTACTCAGTTGGCGATAAGTAGTTTGTAGACTGAAGGGGCAACCTATGTGTTAACAAACCATTTCTGCTACGTACTGAAGTCAGCACCACTCCATCTCCACTCCACATCTAGTGGGGGATGTTAAAGGGGGGGAAATGGTTGTGACTATGCGTGACCCCTCTAACCCTTGTACGTATCGCCATCCCCCCTGTACAGACGGAGGCAGGGCGCATCGGCCTGGAGGGCTGCCTGTGTGATGACTACTATAAAATCCGTGAGCTGCTCTATCAGCAGTATGCTGTGGTATAGGAGAGACGAGCAGCCGCGGAGACGGCGTCGGCCGTTACATGATCACACAGAGACATTCCGTTTGGGAGGAGAGAGAGTGGAGAGAGCGGACTATACCCAGAGGACCACAGTGTTCTAGGTGTTCTACACACACAGGCTACCTGAGCTCCCCTCGAGCATCTCCAGCTGTTTTACTTCCTACCGCTGTGTTGATTTCTCCTTTTTTACCCCCTTTGTCTGTTTACTGTTATTTTTTATTGTGCGTCTTTCCCCCCGCAGTGAGAGACAGATGGGCTCTCCCTTAGTGACCTCTCCTTGATGCGAACACATGATGTGCGAACCAACGGTAACCCTTAGGGTCTTTTTTACCTCCTCAAACCCTCAGCTCTGGAGAAAATTCACTACACACTCGCTGGAGAGTGCCAACATCGCTTGACATAGGCTGAAATGGTTTCTGTTTTTTTGTTTTCTTCAACTCATTAAATTCCCTTTTTTGAACAATTTAATTGGTTTGTGTCATATATATTTGCTGTTGGTTGAGAGGGGAGCCAGACTTGTATATGTACTGTATGTAGGTTTGGGGTCAATTCAGTTAATGTTTCAATGAGGGCAATTTTGAATGGGAATTCCAGTTTACTTCCTGAATTGAGTTAATGGAAATGGAATTGACCCCGACCCTGACTGTATGTAGTACCATTAAGGGGCTTTGCTCTATTGTGCTGCTGCAGTTACGGTTTGATAACACTAGATGGAGACATTTTTCTGCCTCTTCCTCCGTCTTCCTCTCACACACACAGCAGCAATTCCAGGGTTGAGAGATGACGTTGTCCCTGCAGTGATATCTTGGAAAATTTGCATAATTCACTCAGTTATGTACATAACAAGGTATAATACTTAATTCTCTAATGCTTATATTTCAGGTAACTGAAATTAGGTTATATAGTTAAGATTGAGACAGAGGAAAGTGAAAATGTATTTCAAATGGCTTGCTGGTTTGTGATCTCTTCTAATCCACATATAAGGTCAATGTTATTATCCCTGTGAATTTTAAATTCACCATTGTCTCAGGAGACTGCTTGGGTGGAGGGGGTGTCCCAAATTGCCAAATTAACCGGAGCCTTATGGTGAAAAGTAGTGCATTATAATGTGAGTAGGGTGGTGTGACTGTGATGATGCTAAGATGGAGGGGGGGTGCGAAGCAGCCTTTTTCTCCTCGGCTGCGGTGTGTCATTGGCTGGCTGAAGTCCGCTGCTGCAGTAGTGGTGGCACATCGTCTCAGCCCATTACGCTCACAGACGGGCAGACAGTCAGCGTTGTGCGAATCCCCGGGGTGGCCCCTTGCCTAACCACCTTACCACATGGGCAGTTGTGGTATGTCACTGCCGTGGCTCTACCCACAACAAAGGACCCCCCTACCACACACACAATCTATCTCTCTCTCTCTCTCACATACACTACACACACACACTCAGTGACCTATCGTCATGGGTCAAAGCACCTCCCCTACCATACACACAGTGACATCACTTCACCCTCAGTCGTTGTCAACTACCAAACTCTGCCCAACCTATGGACCCGCAGCCAGTCAGAGTATGGTGGGCCACGAACGTTTTAGTCTGGGCCGACCCGTCGAAGCGAGCTGACTGTGGGCAGAGGGATCATGGACATGGATGGATGGAGGGAGTTATAGGCATGAGCAGCATGGATGGCTGGCCCACTGATGCGCAGCTAGGTTAGTTTTGTACAGAACAGTTGCGTAACATATAGTTTTGCACTTTAGAAACATTAAAATTTAAATGGCCTTTTTTATAATCCATGGCACAGGCACACACACACACAACATTTGCGGCAGAAAATATGCCTTTATTCTCTCTGTGTGAACTTCAGTAATCCCTTCTGTGACAGAGAGAATGGGATAGAGATAAACCGAGAGAGATGGAAAAAGAGCGAGGCTCCTGCGCCAGTCACTACTTTTCATTTTGATAATTGACGGCGGGAACGCCAGAAAGGTCCATCAGCGTAATCCTCTTAGTGCATTGTTTATAATGTTGACTGTCACAGAAGCCCCTATTTTTTTTATGTAACGAGCAGCTAAGGCCCCACTTTTCCCCCAGGAGGCAGGGAGGAGACCTGAGCCCTGAATGCATCCTAAATGACACCCTATTCCCTAATGTACTACTTTTGACCAGAGACCTATGGGCCCTGGTTTAAGTAGGACACGAAATAGGGAATAGGGTGGCATTTGAGAAACACAGAATTTCTCCCCTTCACACTCAACAAGTGCCCTTCTCATTTGTGCCATGGGATGGGAGGAGGACAAGCAAGGATATTAGGACAAAAGCAAAGTTACAAATTGGGCATCTACTGTATGTGTATTATTTCATAGCTCTGTGGAGGACAAATTAATTCAACCTAATCCCGTTGAATTCCTGGTGGCCTCTCTCTCTCCCTCCCCTCTCTTCTTTTCTCTGTATTAAGCTGACCACTTAATGCTGCCAGTGACATCAATGGAATAATGTGAAATATGAGTGGTTTTCTAAGAAAGAATCTTTGAAACAGCAAATGGCACAGGCACAAATAGCAAATCATTTGTTGTCTGGGCTTCCAAAGGTAGGCTATGTTTGAGCAGTTCCATGTGGGTGTGAAACACTCCTGATTCGCTGCATACGGGTAGGATGAGGAGGTAGGATGAGGGGTCCTCTTTCACTTTCTCTCTACCCCTCTCTCCTTCCGCTGCCCTCTCTCTCTGTCTCTCTCTCTCTAATTCCCTCTACTCCATGGGGCTGGGTAATCCCTCTGTGCCAGTGTCTTCAAGCAGTAATGGCCCTTAGCAGGGGGGCCAGTCATGCCCACCCACTCATAAGACACATGGAGGGGGCTGGGCTGTCTCAGGGGGCTGCTGGGGATGCGATGGGCTGAGCATCCTCCTTTGAATTACACAATTACTAAGGTGATCCTCTTACGCAACCGGCTCCTCACACCGGCCCACAATACAAGGTAGGCGATCCCTGTGAGCATAAATCCATCCACAAAGGCAGGCAGCTCGATGACAGATTATCCCCCAGGCCAATAATACAGGCAGCTGCCATATTGCCTTTGTGATAAAACAATTGTGCATTTGTGGATGGAGGACATTGGGTTGGGTGAAAGTCAAATTTTATTTGTCACATATGCCGAATACAACAGGTGTAGACCTTACAGTGAAATGCTTACTTACAAGCCCTTAACCAACAAAAGAAAATACAAAAAAAGTAAGAGATAAGAATAACAAATAATTAAAGAGCAGCAGTAAATAACAATAGCGGGGCTATATACAGGGGGTACCAGTACAGAGTTAATGTCAATGTGCGGGGGACACCGGTGTCGAGGTAATATGTACATGTAGGTAGAGTTATTAAAGTGACTATGCATAGATAATAACAGAGTAGTAGCAGCAGTGTTCTGGGGGGGGGGGGGGGTAGCCATTTGACTAGCTGTTCAGGAGTGTTATGGCTTGGGGGTAGAAGCTATTTAGGAGCCTCTGGGATCGTTTGCCGTTCGGTAGCAAAGAGAACAGTCTATGACTAGGGTGGCTGGAGTCTTTGACTATTTTTAGGGCCTTCCTCTGGCACCGCCTGGTATAGAGGTCCTGGATGGCAGGAAGCTTGGCACCGGTGATGTATTGGGCCGTACGCACTATCCTCAAAAGTGCCTTCTGGTCGGAGGCTGAGCAGTTGCCGTACCAGACAGTGATGCAACCGGTCAGGATGCTCTCAATGGTGCAGCTGTAAAACTTTTTGAGGATCTGAGGACCCATGCCACATCTTTTCAGTCTCCTGGGGGGGAATAGGTTAGTTTGTTAGTTTGTTGGTGATGTGGACACCAAGGAACTTGAAGCTCTCAACCCGCTCCACTACAACCCCTTCGAAGAGAATGGGGGTGTGCTAGTCCTCCTTTTCCTGTAGTCCACAATCATCTCCTTTGTCTTGATCACGTTGAGGGAGAGGTTGTTGTCCTTTCACCACACGGTCAGGTCTCTAAACTCCCTATAGGCGGTCTCATCGTTGTCAGTGATCAGGCCTACCGCTGTTGTCATCAGCAAACTTAATGATGGTGTTGGAGTCATGACTGGCCGTGCAGTCATGAGTGAACAGGGAGTACAGGAGGGGGCTGAGCATGCACCCCCGAGGGGCCCCCGTGTTGAGGATCAGCGTGGCGGATGTGTTGTTACCTACCCATATCACCTGGGGGCGGCCTGTCAGGAAGTCCAGGATCCAGTTGCAGAGAGTCCCAGGGTCCTTAGCTTAGTGATGAGCTTTGAGGGCACTATGGTGTTGAATGCGGAGCTGTAGTCAATGAATAGGTGTTCCTTTTGTCCAGCTGTGAAAGGGCAGTGTGGAGTGCAATAGAGATTGCGGATGTGGATCTGTTGGTGTGGTATGGAAATTGGAGTGGGTCTAGGGTTTCTGGGATAATGGAGTCCATGTGAGCCATGACCAGCCTTTCAAAGCAGTTCATGGCTACAGACGTGAGTGCTACGGGTCGGTAGTCTTTTAGACAGGTTATCTTAGTGTTCTTGGGCACAGAGACTACGGCGGTCCTCTTGAAACATTTTGGTATTACAGACTCGGACAGGGAGAGGTTGAAAATGTCAGTGAGTATACGTCCTGGTAATCCGTCTGGCCCTGCAGCCTTGTGAATGTTGACCTGTTTGAAGGTCTGCGTGATCATACAGTCATCCGGAACAGCTGATGCGCTCATGCATGTTTCAGTGTTACTTGCCTAGAAGCGAGCATAGAAGGTATTTAGCTCATCTGGTAGGCTCGTGTCACTGAGTAGCTCTCGGCTGTGCTCCCATTTGTAGTCTGTAATAGTTTGCAAGCCCTGCCACATCTGACTAGGTATGATTCGATCTTAGTCCTGTATTGACACTATGCCTATTTGATGGTTTGTCAGATGGCAGAGCAGGGTTTTTTATAAGCTTACGGGTTTGAGTCCCGCTACTTGAAAGCGGCAGCTCAACCCTTTAGCTCAGTGTGAAGCTCAGTGTGAATGTTGCCGGTAATCCATGGCTTCTGGTTGGGGTATGTAYGTACAGTCACTGTGGGGACGATGTCGTCAATGCAAAGCAGTCCTGTAGTTTAGCATCTGCTTCATCTGAACACTTTCTTATTGACCGAGTCACTGGTGCTTCCTGCTTTAATTTGAGCTTTTAAGCATGAATCAGGAGGATAGAATTATGGTCAGACTTTCCAAATGTAGGGAGAGGGAGAGCTTTGTATGTGTCTATGTGTGTGGAGTAAAGGTGGTCTAGAATTTTTTTCCCTCTGGTTGCACATTTAACATGCTGATAGAATTGCGGTAAAATTGATTTAAGTTTCCCTGCATTAAAGTCCCCGGCCACTAGGAGCGCCGCCTCTGGGTGAGTGTTTTCCTGTTTGCTTATGGCAGTATACAGCTCATTGAGTGCGGTTTTAATGCCAGCATCGGTCTGTGGTGGTATGTAGACAGCTACGAAAAATACAGATGAAAACTCTCTAGGTAGATAGTGTGGTCTACAGCTTATCATGAGCTACCTCAGGCGAGCAAAACCTTGAGACTTCCTTAGATATCGTGCTCCAGCTTTTGTTCACATATATGCATAGGCCCCCGCCCTGTGTCTTACCAGAGGCTGCTGTTCTGTCCTGCCGATGGAGTGTATAATCCGCCAGCTACATGTTCTTAATGTCGTCGTTCAGCCACGACTTAGTGAAACATAAGATATTGCAGTTTTTAATGTCCCGTTGGTAGGATATACTTGCTTTCAGCTCGTCCCATTTAATTTCCAGCAATTGGACAGTAGCTAGCAGGACGGAAGGCAAGGGCAGATTAGTCCTTGCCTTACTTGGACTAACAGTATACACTTTGACACTGTAAAGAAGCATTATGACCATCATAATTATATAAGCCAGATAAGCCTATCCCTTACATGCCCTTTTATCAGTCATCAGTTATTAATAGGTTGTTTTCTTGTCCTGCTCCTGAAATCTGCTCCTGCATTCATCCCAGTCATCAACAGGGCATTGGGATGGGTGCATGTTGGACATCAATGTGTGCTCAATTACAATGATCATTTAATAGGGTCAATTAAAACATATATATATATAACATAGCCTACGTGTCAACATTATGTTTATGGTGTAATGGAATGTTTTGCCTTGTGTGGTTGGTTCTGTGGGTTTTTACACTCTTGTGTAGGTGTCATGACCAGCCATAAAATAACGCAATATATATCACAAAAGGTCTAAATATGTGTCATGACAGTGTTATGACCATATTATAACAGGTTATGTCAGCTGTTATGACATTAGGGCATGGTTATGACCGTGTCATAATGTTATGACGCTGGGTGTCAAGTCAAGCAGAACCTGCTAGTCAAATTATTCTAGATGACGCAGTCACGCGTGTGCAGTGTAGCCTTTTTGTCTTCTACCAAACCAATCAGATGGTTGTTCGACATAACGAAGCTTCGAACATCATTGATCACGTGCTTTTGATAAAGGATACAAGCATCGGCACAATGTTTCGAAGCTCCGGTATCAAAAGTAACATCAGGCCCTATTATGCTGTTTGGAGAATGTACAGTTGAAGTCGGAAGTTTACATACACTTAGGTTGGAGTCATTAAAACTCGTTTTTTCAACCATTCCACAAATTTCTTGTTAACAAACTATAGTTTTGGCAAGTCGGTTAGGACATCTACTTTGTGCATGACACAAGTCATTTTTCCAACAATTGTTTACGGACAGATTATTTCACTTATTCACTATATCACAATTCCAGTGGGTCAGAAGTTTAAATACACTAAGTTGACTGTACCTTTAAACAGCTTGGGAAATTCCAGAAAATTATGTCATGGCTTTATAAGCTTCTGTTAGGCTAATTGACATACTTTGAGTCAATTGGAGGTGTACATGTGTATGTATTTCAAGGCCTACCTTCAAACTCAGTGCCTCTTTGCTTGACATCATGGGAAAATCAATAGAAATCAGCCAAGACCTCAGAAAAAATCTTGTAGACCTACAAAAGTCTGGCTCATGCTTGGGAGCAATTTCCAAATGCCTGAATGTACCACGCTCATCTGTACAAACAATAGTACGCAAGTATAAACACCATGGGACCACGCAGCTGTCATACCGCTCAGGAAGGAGACGCGTTCTGTCTCCTAGAGATGAAAAGTGCAAATCAATCCCAGAACAACAGCAAAGGACCTTGTAATGATGCTGGAGGAAACAGTGACAAAAGTATCTATATCCATAGTAAAACTGGTCCTATATCGACATAACCTGAAAGGCCGCTCAGCAAGGAAGAAGCCACTGCTCCAAAACCGTCATAAAAAAGCCTGACTACGGTTTGCAACTGCACATGGGGACAAAGATCGTACTTTTTGCAGAAATGTCCTCTGGTCTGATGAAACAAACTTTTTACTGTTTGGCCATAATGACCATCTTTATGTTTGGAGGAAAAAGGGGGAGGCTTGCAAGCCGAAGAACACCATCCCAACTGTGAAGCACGGGGGTGGCAGCATCATGTTGTGGGGGTGCTTTGCTGCAGGAGGGACTGGTGCACTTCACAAAATAGATGGCATCATGAAGCAGGAAACTTATGTGGATATATTGAAGCAACATCTTAAGACATCAGTCAGGAAGTTAAAGCTTGGTCGCAAATGGGTCTTCCAAATGGACAATGACCCTAAGCATACTTCCAAAGTTGTGGCAAAATGGCTTAAGGACAACAAAGTCAAGGTATTGGAGTGGCCATCACATGGCCCTGACCTCAATCCTATAAAAAATTGGTGGGCAGAACTGAAAAAGCGTTTGCGAGCAAGGAGGCCTACAAACCTGACCCAGTTACACCAGCTCTGTCAGGAGGAATTGGCCCAAAATTCACCCAACTTATTGTGGGAAGCTTGTGGAAGGATACCCGAAACGTTTGACCCAAGTTAAACAATGTAAAGGCAATGCTACCAAATACTAATTTTAGTGTACAGTCGTGACCAAAAGTTTTGAGAATGACACAAATGTTAATTTTCACAAAGTTTGCTGCTTCGGTGTCTTTAGATATTTTTGTCTGGTGTTACTATGGAATACTGAAGTATAATTACAAGCATGTCATAAGTGTCAAAGACTTTTATTGACAATTACATGAAGTTGATGCAAAGAGTCAATCCCTTCTTTTTCAAGACCTCTGCAATAAGCCCTGGCATGCTGTCAATTAACTTCTGGGCCACATCCTGACTGATGGCAGCCCATTCTTGCATAATCAATGCTTGGAGTTTGTCATAATTTGTGGGGTTTTGTTTGTCCACCCGCCTCTAGGATTGACCACAAGTTCTCAATGTGATTAAGGTCTGGGGAGTGTCCTGGCCATGGACCCAAAATATCTATGTTTTGTTCCCCGAGCCACTTAGTTATCACTTTTGCCTTATGGCAAGGTGCTCCATCATGCTGGAAAAGGCATTGATCATCACCAAACTGTTCCTGGATGGTTGGGAGAAGTTGCTCAGAGGATGTGTTGGTACCATTCTTTATTTATGGCTGTGTTCTTAGGCAAAATCGTGAGTGAGCCCACTCCCTTGGCTGAGAAGCAACCCCACACATGAATGGTCTCAGGATACTTTACTGTTGGCATTACACAGGACTGATGGTAGCGTTCACCTTGTCTTCTCCGGACAAGCTTTTTTCCAGATGCCCCAAACAATCGGAAAGGGGATTCATCAGAAAAAATGACTTTACCCCAGTCCTCAGCAGTCCAATCCCTGTACCTTTTGCAGAATATCAGTCTGTCCCTGATGTTTTTTATGGAGAGATGTGGCTTCTTTGCTGCCCTTCTTGACACCAGGCCATTCTCCAAAAGTCGTCGCCTCACTGTGCATGCAGATGCACTCACACCTGCCTGCTGCCATTCCTGAGCAAGCTCTGTTCTGGTGGTGCCCCGATCCCGCAGCTGAATCAACTTTAGGAGACGGTCCTGGCGCTTGCCGGACTTTCTTGGGCACCCTGAAGCCTTCTTCACAACAATTGAACCGCTCTCTTTGAAGTTATTAATGATCTGATAAATGGTTGATTTAGGTGCAATCTTTCTGCCAGCAATATCCTTGCCTGTGAAGCCCTTTTTGTGCAAAGCAATGATGACGGCACGTGTTTCCTTGCAGGTAACCATGATTGACAGAGGAAGAACAATGATTCCAAGCACCACCCTCCTTTTGAAGCTTCCAGTCGATTATTCAAACTCAATCAGCATGACAGAGTGATCTCCAGCCTTGTCCTCGTCAACACTCACACCTGTGTTAACGAGATAATCACTGACATGATGTCAGCTGGTCCTTTTGTGGCAGGGCTGAAATGCAGTGGAAATGTTTTTTGGGGATTCAGTTCATTTGCATGGCAAAGAGGGACTTTGCAATTAATTGCAATTCATCTGATCACTTTTCATAACATTCTGGAGTATATGCAAATTGCCATCATACAAACTGAGGCAGCAGAAATGTAATATTTGTGTCATTCTCAAAACTTTTGGCCGTGACTGTATGTAAACTTCTGACCCAATGGGAATGTGATGAAAGAAATAAAAGCTGAAATAAATAATTCTCTCTACTATTATTCTGACATTTCACATTCTTAAAATAAAGTAGTGATCCTAACTGACCTAAGACAGGGAATTGTTCTCCGATTAATTGGCAGGAATTGTGAAAAACTGAGTTTAAATATATTTGGCTAAGGTGTATGTAAACTTCCAACTTCAACTGTAAGTCTTAAATAAAATATTCTTTCTGCCCTATGTTCTATCCCTTTGTATGTCCATGCCCTTAGTTCCTATTCCTTTTAGTCACCTGCCACTACTTTGTTTTGTCTGCAGCACCTTATGTTGATCTTAATGTGTTTCCCTCATCTCCCTTCCAAACCACATCCTAAAGCATATCCTTGGTATCCACACCATTCCTATCTCCAATGCCTTACAAGCCACAACTCCTGTTTGTTTGTGTGTGAAATACTGCTAAATCTGTATTGCTGCTTCATCACCTCATTTGCATTCTGACCGATGTGCAATAGTGGTAGGAACAGTCCTGAACATAGTTTACAGTCCACCCTAGTCCCAGTCCTTTCCTTCAAAGCTCATGAGGCATGTCTAAGCTATGTTCTTCAAGAATCAATGGGTACATATCATTCATTTATAAGTCCAAAACTGGATGTTGCAACTAAGGATTCCAACTCTTAAAAAGTGTCAATGATTTCACTCCTGGTCCCTCCCCATTCATTGTGCAATAAGATGTATTTTTGCTTTGTACCTGGTCTGACATGACGGCATCCTTGTCAAGAATTTTCCATTAATCTTTGGACTGTTTCAAAGCAGCAATATAGTTTAAAAATAGCTGTAAAACAAAAGATGGCAACACAGTAAAGTAGGGGGCTGAACTGAAGTAAAAAGTTTAGTATGGTTTTGTTGTTGTCACATCAGGGCCAAGGTCACATCCTTATCAATTTTCCATTCATCTTTGGACCGTTGCACACAATAAACAAAATAAAAGCTGTAAAAAGACAGATGGTAAAGTAGGTGGGTGTGCCTAAACTAAAGTAAACTGATGTTTTCATTCTCAAAGTTTAGAACCATCTATATTGAACAAAAATATAAATGCAACATGTAAAGTGTTGGTCCTATGTTTCATGAGCTGAAATAAAAGATCCCTGCACTGTTCCATAAGCACAAAAACCTTACTTCTCTAAAATGTTGTGCACAAATGTTTACATCCCTGTTCGTGAGCAATTCTCCTTTGTCAAGATAATCCATCCACCTGACAGGTGTGGCATATCAAGAAGCTGATTATACAGCATGATCATAACAAAGGTGCAGCAGACATTTTTGGCCTTTTATTTTTTCAGTAAAAGGCCACTCTAAAATGTGCAGTTTTGTCACACAATACAATGCCACAGAAGTCTCAAGTTTTGAGGGCGCATCCAATTGAAATGTTAACTGCAGGAATGTCCACTAGAGCCATTGCCAGAGAATTTAATGTTTATTTCTCTACCATATTTCTCTTCCTCATTTTAGAGAATTTGGCAGTACGTCCAACCGGCATCACAACCGCAGACCACGTGTAACCACCACAGCCCAGGACATCCACATCTGGCTTCTACACCTGCTGGATAGTCTGAGACCAGCCACCTGGACAGCTGATGAAACTGTGGATTTGCACAACTGAAGAATTTCTGCACAAACTGTCAGAAACAGTCTTAGGGAAGCTCCTCTGCGTGCTCTTCGTCCTTACCAGGGTCTTGACCTGACTGCAGTTCGGCATCATAACTGACTTCAGTGGGAAAATGCTCACCTTCGATGGCCACTGGCATGCTGGAGAAGTGCGCTCTTCACAGATGAATCTCGGTTTCAACTATACCGGGCAGATGGAAGACAGCGTGTATGGCGTTGTGTGGGCGAGCGGTTTTATCGATGGCAATTTCAATACACAAAGATATCGTGATGAGAGGCCCATTGTCGTGCCATTCATCCGTCGCCATCCGGCCATCCTCCAACTTTATGTTTCAGCATGATAATGCACAGCCAAAATGGTCGCAAGTATCTGTACACGATTCCTGGGAGCTGAAAATGTTCCAGTTCTTCCATGGCCTGCATACTCACCAGACATGTCACCCATTGAGCATGTTTGGGATGCTCTGGATCGACGTGTACAACAGCGTCTTCCACTTCCCGCCAATAACCAGCAACTTCGCACAGCTATTGAAGAGGAGTGGGACAACATTCCACAGACCACAATCAACAGCTTGATCAACTCTATGCGAAGGAGATGTGTCGCGCTGCATGAGGCAAATGGTGGTCATACCAGATACTGACTGGTTTCCCTAACAACATATCTGTGAAATCCATAGATTAGGGCCTAATGCATTTATTATCAGAGATCGGTGTCCAAAGATCGATTTAAGTGAAAATGTCAGTCGGAACTAGTACCAGAACCACGCAGGTCCCCAAAACAGGGGACTTTACATCTAAGAGGTTTTAATATTCTCAGATCTTCCATAATAAACTGAGCAAAAATATAAATGCAACATACAACAATTTCTAAGATTTTATTGAGTTACAGTTCATATAAGGAAATCAGTCAACTGAAATAAATTCATTAGGCCCCAATCTATGGATTTCACATGACTGGGAATACAGATATGCATCTGTTAGTCACAAATACCTTAAAGGTAGGGGCATGGATCAGCTAACGTCATAGACAACATAGCTACTAGAACTAACGTGTTAGTAAAGCCGCTACAATGATGCAGTAAAGTGTACAGTCAGCAAGCTATTTAGCAGTTACACCGGCGGGCCCTGGTGGCAATGAATTAATAAAACCAAAAGCTTACCTTGACTTGGAATAGTTTCAGAGTTAGATAGCCGGGTGTTTGAGTAGGCTAATCTAGCTAGCTGCAGTGAAAATGTTTTATTATGAAATACTATGAAATATAGCTACTCTATCTCTTGCTTCTCCTTCATTAAAAAAAGTGAATTTGTTCAACTATTCTCTTTCTCTCTTTTGAGTCAATATTTTATGCACTGCAGTGCTAGCTAGCAGTGCTGCAGTGCTAGTTAGCTTATGCTTTCAGTACTAGATTCATTCTCTGATCCTTTGATTGGGTGGACAACGTATCAGTTCATGCTGCAAGAGGTCTGATAGGTTGGAGAACATCTTCCGGAAGTCGTCATAATTTCTATGTAAGTCTATTGAAGGGGGAGAGAACCCTGAGCCTCCTAGGTTTTGTATTGAAGTCAATGTACCCAGAGGAGGATAGAAAGTCTTCCATTTTATCTAAAAAGGATAGATTTCCATATTTCATTATTAAAACAAAATGGATTCACTGAGGAGGATGGTCCTCCCCTTCCCTCCTCTGAGGAGCATCCACTGATAGTCATTTTCAATGAGCATGTCAGCATTCCAACTTGTCAACACCCTTTTATCAGCCTGTGAACATTCAATTGTATAGGCTCCCATACAACAAGATATATTAAGGTGTGAAAAACATAGAAAGCTACTTTTTTTAATCATATATCAATTTGATAAGGGCCTTGTTGGGAACAATTTAATACCATCAAACCTTTGGACAAGTGGACTCATTTTTAATCTGGCCCATGTACTACAGTAAGCAGCGACTGAAATTGTATTTAAAAAGCCCGTGGCTGATCTGCTTTATTGCATCACCATATAGAGTAGTCCTTCTTCGTTGAACCTCTCCACTCCCGCATTTGTCCTATACGTTTCCCAGTCGAGCCACATCATATTTTGGATCCTGTTTCTGAAACTCTGTTATCTTCTCAGAGTAAATGGGCTTGACGGAATAACCTTTGTGATCTGCCTCAATGGGATTCTTTGCAGTGCTTTGCAGGGGGAAAAGGTTAGTCTTTCCCTGCCCTTCCTTTCTGCTCGGCAGACAGAGGTATAATGAAGTTATAAGTTATAAGACCACTCTGTGCTTCTGTCTTCCATCCCTTGTCTGAATCCTCTCGGACTTAAGGACGAAACTTGAATGTGGAAATGTTGCCCCCTTTCATTTAAATTGAGTAACACCGAGTCAATCAATAAATCAAATTAATTTATAAAGCCCTCTTGACATCAGCGGTTTAAACAGTTTGCCACTGGAGGGAATGTTCAAGGTCATTTTATATCTTTGTAATGAGTGATTTTCAACACGGTAACACCAATGACATAACATTGAGGGACAGGCTTTATACTAGTAAAAATATACACTACCGTTCAAAAGTTTGGGGTCACTTAGAAATGTCCTAGTTTTTGAAAGAAAAGCACACTTTTTTTGTCAATTAAAATAACATCAAATTGATCAGAAATACAGTGTAGACATTGTTAATGTTGTAAATGACTATTGTAGCTGGAAATGGCTGATTGTTTTATGGAATATCTACATAGGCGTACAGAGGCCCATTATCAGCAACCATCACTCCTGTGTTCCAATGGCACTTTGTGTTACCTAATACAAGTTTATAATTTTAAAAGGCTAATTGATCATTAGAAAACCCTTTTGCAATTATGTTAGCACAGCTGAAAACTGTTGTTCTGATTAAAGAAGCAATAAAACTGGCCTTCTTTAGACTAGTTGAGTATCTGGAGCATCAGCATTTGTGGGTTTGATTACAGGCTCAAAATGGCCAGAAACAAAGGGCTTTCTTCTGAAACTCATCAGTCTATTCTTGTTCTGAGAAATGAAGGCTATTACATGCGAGAAATTGCCAAGAAACTGAAGATCTCGTACAATACTGTGTACTACTCCCTTCACAAAACAGCGCAAACTGGCTCTAACCAGAATTGAAAGAGGAGTGGGAGGCCCAGGTGCACAACTGAGCAAGGGGACAAGTACATTATAGTTTGAGAAACAGACGCCTCACAAGTCCTTAACTGGCAACTTTTGAACGGTTCTGTTTATATTTTAAAATACTTTTTTATTGATCTATACAATATATTAAATACTTTTCACTTTCTAACATTCAAATTAATAGATATCTCTAAATGTCACTACAACTCTACACAGCACTGCTGGGAAAAGACAATTTTGTTGCCCTAAGTACTTAAAACAATGCATAAACAAAAACGGTGGTAGTATAAAGGACTTTCATGATTAATTATTGATAAGCAGTTCAATATAAACAAAAACATGTATGATGTATTTGTAATTTTTTACGTGTTTTTCGTGGTCCTGCATCTCAGTGCTTGAGGCGTCACTACAGACCCTGGTTCGATCCCGGGCTGTATCACAACCGGCCGTGTGTAACGAAAGTAATTTTCTTCCTCCTCGGACGAGGAGAGGCGAGAAGGATCGGACCAATACGCAGAGTGGTTAGTTTCCATAGTGATTTAATATATAACAAAACAATATGCGATACAAAATAACAAAATAACTACCGTGACAGTCCCGTGTGGCACAACTACTGACACGGAAAACAAACACCCACAAAACACACGTGAAACCCCGGCTGCCTAAGTATGATTCTCAATCAGGGACAACGATTGACAGCTGCCTCTGATTGAGAATCATACCAGGCCGAACACACAAAATCCCAACATAAAAATCACACATCGACGACAACTAAAAATACAAAACAAGGGAAACAGGTCAGGAACGTGACAGAACCCCCCCCCCCCCCCTTAAGGTGCGAACTCCGGGCGCACCACCTTAAAACTCTAGGGAGGGGTCTGGGTGGGCGTCTGTCCGTGGTGGCGGCTCTGGCGCGGGACGTGGACCCCACTTAAACAATGTTTTTTCCCGCCTCTTAATCGCCCCCGTGGCCTCCTAACCACAACCACCCTCCATATCAACCCCACTGAACCAAGGGGTAGCACCGGACTGAGGGGCAGATCCTGGCTGGCGGGCGGCTCTGGCAGAATCCTGGCTGCGGGGCGGCTCTGGCAGGTCCTGGCTGGCGGGCGGTCTCTGGCAGATCCTGGCTGGCGGGCGGCTCTGGCAGCTCCTGGCTGGCTGGCGGCTCTGGCAGCTCCTGGC
>NC_036868.1:22271136-22325122 GCF_002910315.2 Salvelinus sp. IW2-2015 | reverse complement strand
TTGCCGTCCAGGATCTCCTCCCAAGTCCAGGAGTCCTGTGTCTTGTTTCTGCTGCTGCTGACGCTGCCCTTTTCCACTCTGCTTGGTCCTTTGGAGGTGGGTGTTTCTGCAACGAAAGTCATTTTCTTCCTCCTCGGACGAGGAGAGGCGAGAAGGATCGGACCAATACGCAGAGTGGTTAGTTTCCATAGTGATTTAATATATAACAAAACAATATGCGATACAAAATAACAAAATAACTACCGTGACAGTCCCGTGTGGCACAACTACTGACACGGAAAACAAACACCCACAAAACACACGTGAAACCCCGGCTGCCTAAGTATGATTCTCAATCAGGGACAACGATTGACAGCTGCCTCTGATTGAGAATCATACCAGGCCGAACACACAAAATCCCAACATAAAAATCACACATCGACAACCCACCCAACTCACGCCCTGACCATACTAAATAAATACAAAAACAAGGGAAAACAGGTCAGGAACGTGACACCGTGACCGGGAGTCGCATAGGGCGGCGCACAATTGGCCCAGCATCGTCCGGGTTAGGGGAGAGTTTGGTAGGGCGTCATTGTAAAATAAGAATTTGTTCTTAACTGACTTGTCTAGTTAAATAAAGGTTAAATAAAAAAATATGGCCTGGCTGTATCAGAGGTGACACTCAATGGGTGATTGAGTCCAATTGTTGGCATAGTGCTGAAGATGACTGCTGGCTCCAGAATGCATAGACTAGGCTCTTTGCCGCTTCTCTCTCTGTGCTGTTTACTCTTCACACCCGACCAGGCATACAAACAGACCTGCGGCGCTGCTGCTGCCACAGAACCAACGCTCTACGTCGATGATGAATATTACATTTTTCCTGCAGCGATGAGTAAATTCAGCACTTCCACAGGGACGCCCCGTGTACACGATGAGGCTGTCGGGTGCTGTTTGTTTTATTTTTATTTATTTTTTATTTTATTTCACCTTTATTTAACCAGGTAGGCCAGTTGAGAACAAGTTCTCATTTACAACTGCGACCTGGCCAAGATCAAGCAAAGCAGTTTGACAAAAACAACAACACAGAGTTACACATAAACAAGCGTACAGTCAGTAACACAAAAGCAAAGAAAAATAGAAAGATCTATGTACAGTGAGTGCAAATGTAGCAGAGTAGGGAGGTAGGAAATAAATAGGCCATAGAGGCGAAAATAATTACAATTTAGCATTAATACCGGAGGGATATTTGTGCAGATGATGATGTGCACGTAGAGATACTGGGGTGCAAAAGAGCAAGAGGGTAAGTAATAATACGGGGATGAGGAAGTCGGGTGTGCTATTTACAGATTGGCTGTGTACAGGTACAGTGATCGGTAAGCTGCTCTGACAACTGATGCTTAAAGTTAGAGATAGGTGATATAAGAGATATTAGGAGATATAAGACTCCAGCTTCAGAGATTTTTGCAATTCGTTCCAGTCATTGGCAGGAAAGAACTGTAAGGAAAGGCGGCCTAAGGAAGTGTTGGCTTTGGGGATGACCAGTGAAATATACCTGCTGGAGCGCGTGCTACGGGTGGGTGTTGCTATGGTGACCAGTGAGCTGAGATATGGTGGGGCTTTACCTAGCAAAGACTTATAGATGACCTGGAGCCAGTGGGTTTAGCGGTGGATATGTAGTGAGGGCCAACCAACGAGAGCATACAGGTTGCCGTGGTGGGTAGCATATAGGGGTTTGGTGATAAAAATGGATGGCACAGTGATAGACTACATACAATTTTCTGAGTAGAGTATTGGGGGCTATTTTGTAAATGACATCGCCGAAGTCAAGGATCGGTAGGATAGTCAGTTTTACGAGGGTATGTTTGGCGGCATGAGTGAAGGTGGCTTTGTTGCGAAATAGGAGGCCGATTCTAGATTTAATTTTGGATTGGAGATGCTTAATGTGAGTCTGGACGGAGAGTTTACAGTCTAACCAGACACCTAGGTATTTGTAGTAGTCCACATATTCTAAGTCCAGAGTAGTGATGCTAGACGGGCGGACGGGTTCAGGCAGCGATCGGTTTAAGAGCATGCATTTAGATTTACTTGCATGTAAGAGCAGTTGGAGGCCACGGAAGGAGTGTTGTATGGCATTGAAGCTCGTTGGGAGGTTTGATAGCACAGTGTCCAAAGAAGGGCCAGATATATACAGAATGGTGTCGTCTGCGTAGAGGTGGATCAGAGAATCACCAGCAGCAAGAGCGACATCATTGATATATACAGAGAAAAAAGTCGTCCCGAGAATTGAACCCTGTGGCACCCCCATAGAGACTGCCAGAGGTCCGGACAAAAGGCCCTCCGATTTGACACACTGAACTCTATCTGAGAAGTAGTTGGTGAACCAAGCGAGGCAGTCATTTGAGAAGCCAAGGCTATTGAGTCTGCTGATAAGAGTGTGGAGATTGACAGAGTCGAAAGCCTTGGCCAGGTCGATGAAGTCGGCTACACAGAACTGTCTTTTATCGATGGCGGTTATGATATCGTTTAGTAGCTTGAGCGTGGCTGAGGTGCACCCATGACTAGCTCGGATACCAGATTGCATAGTGGAGAAGGTACGGTGGGATTCAAAATGGTCGGTGATCTGTTTATTAACTTGACTTGAAGATTTTAGAAAGGCAGGGCAGGATGGATATAGGTCTGTAACAGTTTGGGTCTAGAGTGTCTCCCCCTTTGAAGAGGGGGATGACTGCAGCAGCTTTCCAATCTTTGGGGATCTCAGACGATACAAAAGAGAGGTTGAATAGGCTAGTAATAGGGGTTGCAACAATTTTGGCGGATCATTTTAAAAAAGAGGGTCCAGATTGTCTAGCCCAGCTGATTTGTAGGGATCCAGATTTTGCAGCTCTTTGTGGCATCCGATAGGGTGGGGGAAGTTGTTGGAATGGTATGGGGCGGCATTAGCACATGGGAAACTGACAATGAAAAAGGCCAGTCCTGACCTCAGTGTTATGCTATTAATACAGAACCGGAGACTACAGAACCGGAGACTTCAGAACCGGAGACTACAGAACCGGAGACTATAGAACCGGAGACTAATACAGACCGGAGACTAATACAGACCGGAGACTAATACAGACCGGAGACTAATACAGACCGGAGACTAATACAGACCGGACTCCCTCCCTCTCTCCTCCACCAGCTCCCGAACAGTTAGCAAAATATTATTTACAATGCCAGTGAGGCATTAATGCAAGGTGTCAGACTTCCTCCTTCAGCTCTGTGTCACCCAGGCCCAGGCAGCCTCTCCTCCGGCGTCCTCCCCCTCCCCTCTCCTGTCCCCTCTAGAGAGACGGACACGTATGCTCGCTCGGCTGTCTGTGTGTTGCTGGTGGCATCAGCAGAATTTGTCACTCATGTACAGTATGGGATATCCCAGCTCACCCTAGCAACTTGACATCTGAACCCATCCAAAAGAACATATCACTGTCATCCTTTTTCTTTCTCCACACTACAGATGCAGTTTACGTAAAGCCTGCTACCAACTTTAGAATTGCTAAATAATGTAGCATGACGATGCAGGCATTGCTCATTTGAATTGTGAATAGCGGGGTATGAATCAACCCACTGCTGAGGTACACGGGGAGAAACTGCTGTATTGTTGAACACACCGATTGTTATGTGTGTCACTCAGTCCATTGTTAACGCCCTCAACACTTGTCTTTCCCGGGTAAGGAGATGACACAAGCTTCCCACAATGAGGTTAGTGTTTTTTTTGTGCTTTTGCATCAAAGTCCACACACACACAGCTTTCTCTCTGTCTCTATTTCTCTGCTGCAGGTCAGATACACTGCGATGGGTCCCACAGAAGGAGCAGGAGGAGGGGTCTCCCGAGCGGCGCAGTAGTCTAAGGCACTGCATTGCAGCGCTAGCTGTACCACTATCAGATCCTGGTTTGAGTCCAGGCTCTGTCGGCAGCCAGCCGCGACCAGGAAAGCCATGGGGCGGCGCACAATTGGCCCAGCGCCGTCCGGGTTAGGGGAGGGTTTGGCCGGCAGGCATGTTCTTGTCCCATCGTGCACTAGCAACTCCTGTGGCGGGCCAGGCACAATGCACGCTGACACGGTCGCCAGGTGTACGGTGTTTCCTCGGACACATTGGTGCGGCTGGTTCCCGGGTTAAGCGGGCATTGTGTCAAGAAGCGGTGCGGCTTGGCTGGGTCGTGTTTCAGGAAGACGCATGCCTCTCGACCCTCGTCTCTCCCCAGTCCGTGCGGGAGTTGCAGCGATGGGACAAGACTGTAACTACCAATTGGATACCACGAAATTGGGGAGAAAAAAAGTAGCAGGAGGGAGCAAGCAGGTGATGTGTGTAGATTTGCAATGACCAGGTACAGGCCAGGGAATGTAGCACAGTGGATAAAGTCCTGTAAGCAAGCCCTGGCATGGCTCCCCGATTGCCTGCCTGCTGTGTGGGCCGTGGCCTRGGGGGAACTCATCCCTTGACATGTGTGTGTTGCTGGCTGGCTGGTGACCCATGCTGCAGGATGGAAGGACCTGGGGCCAGATGAACCCTGTGAGACCCACGTTACCTAAATTGCATCCTTTACAGGCAAAATATAAAATGTATTTCATTGTCTTACAGACATGTCAAATGACCAAAAGTAGATATATTTTTTAATGTATGCTAATTGAGGTCAGGACAACCAAATATTACTAAAAGTAAGTCAGATGTTCTCCATACGTAGAAAACACCCTAAATAGTTGATCCTTTAAAAAATTGACATTTTTGATAGCGAAATACAAACATTTGAATTGGTCAAGTTGGTACATTTTGCCATTTCAGATGTGTATATACCATTAGACAATAGTTTCCATCACGTCAATGCTTTTGCTCCATTTTAATGGGATTTGTATATCATTTCAGTTTTTTTAGCACAATTTYAATACCATTGAAGCCCCTGTGGCCTTTTTGCAACGATTCCATATAATTGTTCTACAAACTTGAAATTGAGAAAATATATTTTCATAATCAGAGGCCAAGTAAGTATTTATGAAGGGTAATCCATTTTCTTTCTCTTTGGATCTATGCTTTGGTCTCACAGGGTTAGAAGGCCCTCCCTAATGACAGAGATGCCTTCCATCCACACATGACCAGCTGGCACAGACACAGGCCCCTCAGAAAACATAAATGGCATTGCAGTACATCCCTTAATGCAAAGTGTGTTTTGGAGGTTGAGGCTGGTCTGACATGATGCATGTCCAACAGATATTGTGAGGCGAGTGCCTTGACCCCTTGACCTTTACATCCTCCTTGGTGTTTTCCACTAAGTGGAAAACAGTAAGTCGTGGCGGAAGATGACAAGCTGAAATCTGACAGGCTGGTTTATCTGACAGGCTGCTTACTGACATGTCAACCTGCCCCTTGCGGATTGGTCTGTGGCTGCGTGCGGCATCTCTCCTCTCCTGCCTGTTATCTTGGTAGTTGAGGTGACCTGCGGGGCCCAGGGGGAGGGGCGCAATCTCCATCCCTCAGCTCCTCAAGATTAAGGCTACGGTCTACGGCGGTCTACCCTTATGGGACAAGTTTGTATGGTTTGTATTTGCGGGATGATCCAATTGCTGATGACTTTTTTTTACAACGCCCCTCACTTCGACATTACCACAAACGACTTCAGCGACGGCAGACTCAGACAGAAGTACAGTACGTAGCGAACATGTAGCAGCGGAAGAATTCAGTTTGAGTCATCAGGCAAGCACACAGGTGCACATAAATGCTTGGACACACCCCTTTACATACAGTAACACACACTTCCTAAAAAAAATGGTCATTGCCACATAAACACCTTCATACAGTATTTACAGGGCGCAACTTTGGTTTTAGAAGTGGGGGGGGGGGGGTGTAATGTATATATATAGTTTTTTAAATGTAGGGGGTAGATCAGCTTTAATATTGCAGATAGATTGTGGTTCCATCAATGTAATTGTCTGCATCATTTCCAATCACCCATATTTTTTGGGTTTAAATATATTTTCCTTTATTATTTTCCCTAACCCTAACATCCTCCCCTAATTGGGATAAACGAATGGACAACAACTCTTAGGCTTCTACTTCCATCTTATATATACTATATACATTTTACGGACACAGTATATTTTACAATAGTTTATCTTTGTTTTGTTTTTTAGTCCATCCTTCAGCTACACCTCAACCCCTCCCATCTATCTCTGAACACCATCCAGTTTTGTGCTGTGATGTTTCACAAAGGTTCTGAACATTTCTATTCTCATAGATTCTACATATTGTAAATTTAAAAATTTTTTTTTTGCTAAGAGTATTATTATATTATTGATCGATTGACTAGACTTTTTAAATCACCCATCAGTGCTATTTGCAGAGGTGGACATAACCTGGCAGGGGGTCTGGTGTTCCTCTCATTTTCTGGGCATCGAAGATAATTTCTACACAATCTAATATGTCCCATGGCCCTTCTAGCCGTCTCCATTTAGAACAACAAAAAGTAAGCAAAAATATCCACAGTCATCAAGCTGGTAAGAGATTATTAAATATGTTTAGGTAATTGATAAGACTGAACTAGATCCATGATAACTAAATAATCAAAATCGTGTTGCACCATAGAACGTACTATATGCCATGAAACTGAATTCATGCATTCAGAAATGGTATCCTTCTGCTGGAGGTGTGAAACATGTTATGGTCTTGGCTGAATTCTGGCAAAGACTATGTTCTTTTATCTCAACATGTCTACAGATTCCTCACCTTCTCCCTGTTTTTGTTTGCTTGGAAATGTTGATACTGGAGACTGTTATCAGAAGAAACTGTGTAACCTAGCATTTATAGTGGCTAATAAATGCATTGCCATTCATTGGAAGCCTGGTTATCCTCCCACAATGTATGGAAGACGTCAAGTTATGTACAGCATCACTAGATTTGTTTTAAGATTAAGGGTATACTGTACAACTTTCATAAGGTCTGGATGCCTTGTATGGAATACTGTACAACAAAAGCAGTCTCTATTTAAAACATGCCCACGTCAGGGGAGATACCTATTTAGGCAACTCCTAGCTGCTCAGTCCTGGCCCTGGGGGTCTGCCGTACTGTTGGTTGTCACTCTGGCCTTGGCGCAACACACCTGAAACCAATAATTAATGTTTCAATAAGATCCCAAGGCTGAGTCGGGGGTGTTGGGTTGGGGCGCTGCAGGGCCTTGGACCCCTAGGGGCAGGACGGGGTGACCCAGCTATATGGTGTGCAAGTAAAAAGAGCTCTACAGTACTATTAGGCCTATGATATGAATTATATGGAGGGTGAACTGTTTCTGTGTGTTAATATGTAGATGTATGTGTTTTCATTCAACTTTGGTTTTCCAAACCTTTCCCTTGAGACATAAAAAAGAAAGGAAGTGTTAGGGAGAGAGTTCAATTACTGACTAGACAGGTGGGGGTCAGGCGTTTAGGCAGCTCGGGTTGGCTGAGCGGTCTGGCTGAAATGTTATATAGAGGATGTCTTAAAGACGATACAAAAGTTTTTGTACTTTATTTGTGAGAGTTGTTGTACCCTTTTTTTCAATTTTCGCCTAAAATGACCTCAGGACCTGAAGCAAGGATATGCAAATTCTTGATACCATTTGAAAGGAAATACTTTGAAGATTGTGGAAATGTGAAATTAATGTAGGAGAATATAACACATTAGATCTGGTAAAAGATAATACAAAGATAATACAAATGTTTTTTTTCAATCATCTTTGAAATGTAAGAGAAATGCCAAAATGTAATATTACAGGTTAGGCACACTTTATATTTTGACCACTAGATGGCAGCAGTGTATGTGAAAAGTTTTAGACTGATTCAATGAACCATTGCATTTCTGTTCAAAATATTGTATCAAGACTGACTAAATGTGCCTAATTGGTTAATTAATACATTTTCAAGTTCATAAATGTGTACTCTCCTCAAACAATAGCATGGTATTCTTTCACTGTAATAGCTACTGTAAATTGGATAGTGCAGTTAGATTAACAATAATGTAAGCTTTCTGCCTATATCAGATATGTCTATGTCCTGGTAAATGTTCTTGTTACTTACAACCTCATGCTAATCACATTAGCCTATGTTAGCTCACCCTCCGATCCAACAGGTCCCAGACGTGCTCAATGGGATTGAAATCCGGGCTCTTCACTGGCCATGGCAGAACACTGACATTCCTGTCTTGCAGGTAATCATGCACAGAACGAGCAGTATGGCTGGTGGTATTGTCATGCTGGAGGGTCATGTCAGGATGAGCCTGCAGGAAGGGTACCACATGAGGAAGGAGGATGTCTTCCCTGTAACGCACATCGTTGAGATTGCCTGAAATGACAACAAGCTCAGTCCGATTATGCTGTGACACACCGCCCCTCTCCACCTCCAAATCGATCCCACTCCAGAGTACAGGCCTCGGTGTAACGCTCATTCCTTTGACGATAAACGCGAATCCGACCATCACCTCTGGTGAGACAAAACCGCGACTCGTCAGTGAAGAGCAATTTTTGCCAGTCCTGTCTGGTCCAGCGATGGTGGGATTGTGCCCATAGGCGACGTTGTTGTCGGTGATGTCTGGTGAGGACCTGCCTTACAACAGGCCTACAAGCCCTCAGTCCAGCCTCTCTCAGCCTATTGCGGACAGTCTGAGCACCGATGGAGGGATTGTGTGTTCCTGGTGTAACTCGGGCAGTTGTTGTTGCCATCCTGTACCTGTCCCGCAGGTGTGATGTTCGGATGTACCGATCCTGTGCAGGTGTTGTTACACGTGGTCTGCCACTGCGAGGACGATCAGCTGTCCATCCTGTCTCCTTGTAATGCTGTCTTAGGCGTCTCACAGTACGGACATTGCAATTTATTGCCCTGGCCACATCTGCAGTCCTCAGGCCTCCTTGCAGCATGCCTAAGGCACATTCACGCAGATGAGCAGGTACCCTGGGCATCATTCTTTTGGTGTTTTTAGAGTCAGTAGAAAGGCCTCTTTAGTGTCCTAAGTTTTCATAACTGTGACCTTAATTGCCTACCGTCTGTAAGCTGTTAGTGTCTTAACGACCGTTTCACTGGTGCATGTTCATTAATTGTTTATCGTTCATTGAACAAGCATGGAAACAGTGTTTAAACCCTTTACAATGAAGATCTGTGAAGTTATTTGGATTTTTACGAATTATCTTTGAAATACAGGGTCCTGAAAAGGGTCCGTTTCTTTTTTAGCTGAGTTTAGTATATCAAACTGTGAATATCCCAGTGTCCAGAGTCAGTCAGTTAGTAAAGGGTGGATGCTGCTCAGGAAAGATGCAGACAGATATTAGATTGGGTTTTTCCAATTCAGCACTATGTAATCGGGCAGGCACCTTCCCCATTTGCTCTCCCACTCGCCAAGTGCCCTTTTGGGTAGTGATATAATTATAGATTTTTTGTATACATTTCTTTGTTCTGTTGTTCTGAACTCACTGCACCAAAGTCTACCCCTATCCCGTCCGTTGGTCTGCCCTGTATGGAGATTGCCGCCTGGTATCCAAACATGCATTGTGATGCGGGTCACAGGTCGTGTGTGTGTGTTGCAAGCTGTCTAGTTTAAATATAAACAGTACTGCCATAGCAGCATAAGATATGATTAACATTCGATTTACATCATTCGGTCTGGTTGGCTGATAGCCTATGCGCAGCAGCGCTTCATCATTCATTTCCTTATAGAATCATAGTGGGGGAAAGGTGCTGGAGGAGCTGCAGCACCCCTGATAAATTGAAATAAATGTGTCAAAATGATAGAATAACTGCTGTCTGAAAGAAATGCAATAATTCGGAATAGCCTACTACACCATATGTAGGGCTATAATTTAGCCACAGAGGATCAATAGCTTCTTTTAAAAATAGCCTAGCTGTGGATTGCCTGTCTCCCAATAACAAGGCATAGCCTGCAGTCGGGATTGTGCCTCAAATCTGTCAGTGATCCGCATGCAGACAAAACAGGCTTTTCGTAATATTTCAAATACAATGAAGGGAAAATACAGGTTGGAAAGGAAATGACTCCTGCTGAAAATAAAATATTAATCTGTCTGCTGTAGGCTACCAAATTATTTTATCAACATCCAAATAGGCCTAAACATTTTTTAGTCTTCAAGTGAGAGTATTTTGGCACAAGCGCATCGGCAAGGCCAGTGAGCAGCACATCATTGGGTGAGTCAGTGAAACTGGAAAGCTTTTTTAGGATTATAATTTCCTCCTCATATTGTACAATAATTGTCAAACCACACACCTAGACCTACAGTAGGCTGTTGATGGATTCAATAGGTTGTTTTGTTTGATCTCAGTTTGTCAAAGTAGCCTGTCATTTCAATCATTTGTGCAGTAGGCTATTAAAATTATTATGCCAAAGTCTCCAGTCATGCAAATTTACATAGAAGTTCATGAAATGTGTTCATAAAAAGGCCATTTTTTCCCTGGGCCTAGGCTACTAAAGATGTGCAACTTCTGTAAACGCTGCTACCGCTCAATGCCGCTACTCAAATACAATGATACACATGCAATGCTTTATTATAAAGGTGTTTTTTTGTTGTCAAAGAAACAGAAGTTCTAGTTCGGAGTGGTCGATGAGCTGCTGTCAGGATTTCAAGGTGGATGGTCCAGTGTTTTCAGTTCAATTGTAACCGAGCTATAGACAAGATTATTGTCCGTTGCCGCAAACTATCACGTGTCTGCACATGACACCCTCGGAAAAGTTGCAGTTGGAGGAATCCGGCGAGGTGTTTTAAATGGACCGAAGACTGTAGCTTAAAGGAAAACTGCACCTGGGGCGACGGAGTTGACGATAGTCTCATCATCCGCACGCTTATTATTATTCTGCTCTACGAATTTAAGGGGAGGTTTTCGAACGATGTGACACGACTGCTACCCGAATGTAACAATTAGTCTAACCTTGATGAAATCCGATTGCGCTCTTCCGCCGCGTATTAATTGAAACCAGTCGGGTGCCTGCAGCCATATGTAGTTGAATCATTTAACTGAAGAGGATGCTTTAAATGTACATTCAGTAGAACATTGAAGGCTACTTTGAAGGCAACCCGGAATAGCCCCCAATTAATTCCAAATGCCATGGTAGTTTATTTGCTTAAACGTAAAGGTCAGAATCTGGGGTTTGCGAGATAAATGCTGAATTGATTGGAGACCTTCGGAATTGACCGCCCTGTCATTCATTGCCTGTTGTGTAGGCACGGAATTTTCACGCGCTGTTCTAGCAATCCAACAGCTGAACAACATTGTCTAGGTAGCACATCCAAACTGACCGCCCCACTACTTCGCATCTGCGCCCCGGCCACTTGAAATGAGGACAGCGTCCCGAGCGTGTTCTGTGTGAAGCCGAGAAAACGGGCAATTCCTTCCGTCTCTCCCGTCCGCAGTGAGGCAAGGACAATAAGTCCCCGTTTGGCCGTGCTGCAGCCATGGACCAGGACGAGAACAAGAGCGTCTCGAAAAAGACCATAATCACAAAGATTTTCAAAGTTCGCAGGAGGAGAGAGATGCTTTTCGTGCAAGTGTGTTTTCTCTGCAGTGTCCTCTGTATGGCATGGAGCATGTCAGTATTGCTGACAAAGACAGGTGAGTGTGAGCCGGGGAAACTGCTGAGAAACGCGGGGCAGGGAGGACAGCTGAGAATTCTGCGGTGTAATAGTGCACCCTCTAACCAGCTAGCCATTAGTTATATACAGAGAATTGTCTTTCACCACGCTTATAAAAATACATTTTCAAGGACATGCAAGCAAAGCATTGTCCGAATCATTTATGGTGTGTCCCCCCCCCCCAGCATTTCCAGATATTCATCTGTATCAAACCATGTTGAGATAAGATGGAACCACTGATAAAGTGCATGGTTATTGCTCATAATTATTCAGTGCAAAATGCTTAGTGAAGTGATGGTTTATAACAATGTCGAGAGGTTTTGAGAAACTCTGCATTTAGTCTCAATGTCGACGCAGTGGCTGTTTGCCTCGGCATTATGACCCAACGCTCTCATGACAACTCCCATATTAATTGTGAGGATACCTCTGATATGGGTCACTATGTTTCTTCATCGTGTTCGACTATGCGTTGGTCTTTCCGTATGCCGCAGTGTGCGCGGCTGCAACACGTTAAGAAGCGTGCAAGGTGGCTTACACCTCGACAACCAAATACATCACCTCGGATGTAGGCTGTCATAGAACCTCAACAATATTTTATCGTGTGTGTTGGTGAACATTTGGTTTGAGCGTTGTCACTCTATGGCAAATGCCTGTGCCAGGCGCGAAAGCAACCAACCTGGTTCATCAGTCGCTCAGCCTTTGAGAGAGAATGAGCGTAGGCTTGTGGTAATGCTGGCATCATCGTGTCTCGCCCAGGGCTTCACACACCATTGGACAGGGCCGGCTCTATCCTTTTGGGCCCCCCTTTCCAGAAATTGTATATATTTTACCATGGGGCTGTGAGAACATTTAGAACAATTTTATAACATTTCCTGAAATTCTACACATTTTGCCATGACTTATGTCAAGTTAAAATTATCTGAGTGAGTGACTAACAAAATCTATGGGGGTCTGGGCCCCTGGGCACTTACCCTTCATGCCTGGTCGTTAATTTGGACGTGATTACGAGTTTAGATTGTTCAATTAGCCTAGCCAACTATCTAAAAAATGTTAGCTGACATTGGCTATTTGAGTGACTGAAATAAGAGAATCTGCTGATGCACAACCACATTTCAAAACGTGCACCTTGTGTATTCTACTATTCTAACTCAATAGTAAGTTTAGACCCTGACTGTATTGCCCATTCCTGGGCTATATGGTAGGCTATAGACAGTGGCAATTTAGCCTGTGGCTTCGATTATTAGAAACATTTATTCTCGTGTCAAAATAGACGAGTGTAAATAGGATCATTTTGTTCAGAAAGTCAGTCTTGTCCAAAAGAGTTTTGTGAGTTACTCATGGCTTACTTGAGGGGTAGGTTGAGTTAGACATTGCTCATTTGCCCACTCACGGCACACAGCTGAAATGATTGGACTCTATCCAATCCTACCGCAGAACAGTGTGAGGCAGACCTGCCCATCAGCACAGCAGATACATAAACACATCATGCATTTAACTTGAGAAATACTGCACCAAACACCTTAATGTAAATTACATTTCAGCAAAAACATCAATTTCTGGAGATATCCTATATACGTGGATGTTTTGGGGAAATTATACTGGCTTTTTTCATATGGTGTCTCATGGGAGACCAACCTTTAACTGCCACGTCAAACCACACCCAAGAGTGAAATTCGGTGTGTTCAGTCACTCTTTAAGTTTGATGGCTGACCATGTGTGTGACATGCCCGAAAACCTAAGGTCATGGGCCCCCACGCACCTGTCATAAATCACCTCGGGCACGTGTGAACATTCAGAATGAGTTGCCAACACATTAGGAATATGTAATCAGACAAGTAGCCCTGTCCGTTTGCTTTTGAACAGAGCATATGACTGGTAAGCACTGTCACTGATATTTTGTTATGACAGGAAGAGGTTTCACCCTAGATCAATTACAAATGACCAATGGATGTCAGTCATCCTTTCTTTAAGCAGTAGTGTTTAGGATTGACACTAAGCTCTGAGAGCACAACTTAAACAAAGGACTGGAAGTTTTTTAAAGGACTGTCTTGTTTAGGATTTATGCTGTCACCTTGGCACATCGGTCAGAATGCAATGAGGAGAGAGAGAGACGAGATCCAGTTTTAAAGGTAATTATTATACACCGTTGAACAGACGCACATGGGGGGGGGGGAGAGTTTGGATGGAGGTTAAGTGTTGGGATTGTAAGGCCTCTAGGTTGGATAGGAATAATGTGTTAGGAATTGTGTATTGTAAGGCCTTGGAGAAAAGATTGGATGTGAGGGTCTGGAATGGAGATATAAAATTGAAACATTAAGAACACAACATAAAAGGTGCAGACATGACAAAGTAGTGCCATGTGATTATGGGGAATAGGCTTAACATATAACTTAGGAGACTGCCAGGATAAATGTAACAAATTAGCATGGATATAAGGGATATGACCAGTTTAAACAGCATAATATACATTGTATTCAACACTTTTCTCAGAATAAATATATATACAGTACCAGTCAAAAGTTTGGACACACCTACTCATTCCATGGTTTTTCTTTATTTTTACTATTTTCTACATTGTAGAATAATAGTGAAGACATCAAAACTATGAAATAACATTAATGGAATCATATAGTAACCCACCCAAAAGTGTTGAACAAATCAAAATCTATTTTATATTTGAGATTCTTCAAAGTAGCCACCCTTTGCCTTGACAGCTTTGCACACTCTTGGCACTCTCTCAACCAGCTTCATGAGGAATGCTTTTCCAACCGTCTTGAAGGAGTTCCCACATATGCTGAGCACTTGTTGACTGCTTTTCCTTCACTCTGCGGTCCAACTCATCCCAAACCATCTCAATTGGGTTGAGGTCGGGTGATTGTGCAGGCCAGGTCATCTGATACAGCACTCCATCGCTTTCCTTTTTGGTCAAGTAGCCCTTACACAGCCTGAATGTGTGTTTTGGGTCATTGTGCTGTTGAAAAACAAATGATAGTCCCACTAAGCGCAAACCAGATGGGATGGCGTATCGCTTCAGAATGCTGTGATAGACATGCTGGTTCAGTGTGCCATGAATTATAAATAAATCACTGCCAGTGTCACCTGCAAAGCACCATCACACCTCCTCCTCCATGCTTCACTGTGGAAACCACATATGCGGAGTTAATCCGTTCACCTACTCCGTGTCTCACAAAGACTTGGCGGTTGGAACCAAAAATCAAAAATGTGAACTCATCAGACCTAAGGACAGATTTCCACTGGTCTAATTTCCATTGCTCGTGTTTCTTGGCCCAAGCAAGTCTCTTCTTGTTGGTGTCCTTTAGTAGTAAATTTGACCATGAAGGCCTGATTCACACAGTTTCCTCTGAACAGTTGATGTTGAGATGTCTGTTACTTGAACTCTGTGCTGCAATCTGAGGTGCAGTTAATTGCTGATTTCTGAGACTGGTAACTCTAATGAACTTATCCTCTGCAGCAGAGGTAACTCTGGATCTTCCTTTCCTGTGGCGGTCCTCATGAGAGCCAGCTCCATCATAGCGCTTGATGTTTTTTGCGATTGCACTTGAAGAAACTTTAAAAGTTCTTGAAATTTTCCGTATTGACTGACCTTCATGTCTTAAAGTACTGATGGCCTGTCATTTCTTTTTGATTATTTGAGCTGTTCTTTCCATAATATGGACTTGGTCTTTTATCAAATAGGGCTATCTTGTGTATACCACCCCTACTTTGTCACAACACAACTGATTGGCTCAAACATATTAAGAAGGAAAGAAATTCCACAAATAAGCTTTTAACAAGGCACACCTGTTAATTGAAAGGCATTACAGGTGACTACTTCATGAAGTTGGTTGAGAGAATGCCAAGACTGTGCAAAGCTGTCATCAAGGCAATGGTTGCTAATTTTGAAGAATCTCAAATATAACATATTTTGATTTGTTTAACACTTTTCTTTGGTTACTACATGATTATATATATGTGTTATTTCATAGTTGTGATGTCTTCACTATTATTCTACAATGTAGAAAATATAAAAAAATAAATTAAAACAATAGAATGAGTAGGTGTGACCAAACTTTTCACTGGTACTGTAAATGAAAAGGCACTTTATCAGTCACGGCCAATGGCCAGCGGAAGGATAGGGCATCACCAAGCAAACTAAAGCATGCTGCTTACAAAGGGAACTGGAGAGTGAAAAATGTAGAGGACAGGTGATTAAGAGAGTGGGAACAGGTGTGGTCGGAAGGGGTGTGTCCTAGGGTAATTGGAAGCATTTGGAGTCATGTAGAGTGACATTACACTTCACAATAACACCACATGGGCCTTATGGTGCTTTCAAGACAACTCGGAACTAAAATAAACGAGGTTAAATCATGATGTCAGTGATCTTCATGTTGGAAATCTGAGCTCTAAAAAGATTCCCGAGTTTCTGACTTGGAATTCCGAGTTGAAGGACAGAGTTCCTAGTTGTCTTGATCGCACCGATGTCGGATATTTCCTAGTTCAGAGTTCCTACTGTAGTTCCCAGTTATTTTGATACGCGACAACAATCCTAACCATTTTGAAACTTCTATTCGATCGAATAAGCCTCACCTAGCAAATTTGCAATGACATATTTTGCTGACCAAATTCAACACACTCATTGAACTCCATACAAAAATTCCTTACTTCGTGGGCTTATTTTTCGTCGACAGATTTTGGGTGGAGAAACCTCTCCCTTCGCCTCTTCCTCTCTGCCGTGACCCTCCACCTCTCCAACCCAGTAGTGGAACATGTCCATCTGCGTCCACTCAGGCCCCTGAGCGCAGAAACCCACCATAAATCGCCTCATTATGCTTTGTACTGTAGGCCTATGTCCGACCGCACTGACATGTTAGAGTTTTTATTAATTACATTAAAAACAACAAGAGGCTTAAAAGATTATTCTGGAATGATATACAGACAAGCTTGTCGCAAATCTCTTATCTCCAAAAGGTGGGCTCTAAGGGAACCAAAGTTAAAGCTTTATGGTCAGTAATGGCTTGCCTTTTTTTGCATTTAATCAAGGTTGAATGACCTGTGCACCGTGTGCTGTGATTGTCACCACAAGAGAGTATTTGATAAGAGAGCATGCTGTGTTAATGCCTACCATGATTGGACATGTCACATGTTTGACCATCACCTTTTGTGAGGTGAGGCAGGTGTTTGATCAGAGAGAAATACAGGTATAACCCCTCACCTCCCCTCCATTATCCCCCTTTAATTCTCCCCCCTCCCTAATCCCCTCTGAACGCATCTGATAGCTCTCCATATTGCTCTCAATCCCAAATCACCATAAGAATAGGAACCTGGCATTCGTAATGTCATAATATGCCCATGTCCCTTTTCTGACTCCTATTTTTATGGATGGGAGTACTCTGGGGTTGTTTGTCTGTGACAAATGTAGGGCCAACAGAATATGGCCAGATGGATGGGAATTGAGTGATGGATTACTTAAGGGTTATGTCTCTCTGTCACCCTCCATTTTGGTTGGAGCAGGGTATGTCTCCATGATGGGGAAGGTAGAGTACTTTTGAGAGTAGGCCAGGTGGTTACAGAGCTAGGGCCAGGCCTGGTCTGACAGGTGTGTGTGTGTGCTGTAGGATGAGGGAGATAGCACTGGGACGTCTCAGCAGTGTCATGGCAGGAAGGCAGAGAGGAGCTGTATTTGTGTGGGAGCCGTTCGTGGCACAGGAAGTTGGCAGAGATTGATGGGTGTCATTGGTTCATCTCACTCGCCAGCTAATTGGACTGAGTTGCAGGATGATTATGCCCTCTGTTTCTCGCTCTCTCTCTCTCTGTAGTCCTAATAGTGCCCTTTGATTTTTTTCCTGATTCTGTGATTTTTTTTCTCAAATTCCATTTTGTTTTTCCAGGTTTCAGTTTTCCCAGTATTGTCAGTTTTTTTGCTGACACCATTTTGAGAAAAACAAAACAATTGGATGTTCTAAGTCCACAACAATGCTTAAACCAGATCAGGAGACCACCTTTGAGGTCTGGGTGAAAAAAATACATGTCGAATTTTGGGTGTAGTAACACTTTTATGTACGTGAGCACCAGCCAGAGACCAGTGTTTCTGTAGCGCTCATGTGATTGCAGAGTTTGCAAAACAAATGGCCGCTGGACTGATGCAAATATTCATGATATCTTTCTGCCAGGTAGACATGGGCTACTTTGTAGTTAACATTTAATTGAGAAGGTTTTTGGGAAAGCCTTTCCAGCAGACAGTTATCAACGCTAACGGCTACAAAAAGTGAAGACTAGACATACGCATGCAAAACACCTCACACAACACACCGATGGGGGCATTCCTGTTCCGTTTCAGAAAGTTGCATGTAAATGTGAATCACTAATGCATTTAGTTTATGTCTTATGATTAACTTGAGCAAATGAATGCACTTTCGAATAACTTCAATGTATTTAGATGATTTCCTACTAAGTTAAAAACATTAAATGGCAAACATTTGCCTCCACCCTATGGCAAAATGTGTAGAATTGCAGGAAATTAACTGCAAAATATGTAAAATTGCAGCAAAATGCACAAAATGACATTCCCATCAAAGTTGCCCATCCCTGATCTACAGCTAACCTTTGGTCTCCCATTCAAGGTTTTAAACAAGCTCAGTCCTGCCTGGCTATGGTATTTGTTACTGACTATTACCAATGTGCTATTGTGAGAGTGCTTGTTGAGAGATCCCCACTTAAAAACTAAATAGATTCACTGCTGCTATCAAAGTCATCCTCAAGGGTAATACGTTTAACAGAGCAAATTAAATGTGACCATACTTGTATCAATCATCAATGACGCTATTTAGGCCTATATACTGTAGCATTTTAAAAATCAACAGCAATTGTTTGAATTCAACCCAGAATTCAACTAAAAATGGACAATACAATAGGCCTAGGGTTTCAAGCTCTGGTTGATTTCAAATTTGATGATATTTAATGATATTATTGTGTTTGGTTGTCAACACAACAAATTATCAACCTTTTGCCCTCAGAACAGCCTTAATTCGTCGGGGCATGGACTCTACAAGGTGTTGAAAGTGCTCCACAGGGATGCTGGCCCATGTTGACGTCAATGCTTCCCACAGTTATCAAGTTGGCTGGATGTCCTTTGGATGGTGGACCATTCTTGATACACACAGGAAACTGTTGAGTGTGAAAACCCCAGCAGCGTTGCAGTTCTTGACACAAACCGCAACGTGTGGCACGTTCTACCATACCCCGTAGAAAGGCACTTCCATTTTTTGTCTTGCCCATTCACCCTCTGAATGGCACACATACTCAATCCATGTCTCAGGTTAAAGGAGGTTTATTAAACCTTATCTCCTCCCCTTCATCTACTCTGATTTGAAGTGGATTTAACAAGTGACATCAATAAGGGATCAAAGCTTTCACCTGGATTCACCTGGTCAGTCTATGTTAAGGAGATAGCAGGTGTTCTTAATGTTTTGTACACTCAGTGTGTATGTTGGATTCACAACTCCATCTCAACCAAAAATCTAAGTTAAAGAATAGGACTAAATCAAATCAAACTACTGTTTTTAAAAGTGCATTTAAAGTTTGATTTGATTTGGTCCTACTCTATAACTTAGATGTTTGGTTGAGATGGAGATGTGAATCCAACATATCAATTATTAATTTGTAGTCAAACTGGAATTAATGCCAGAATAAATCAGTGGCACAGATGGAACTATTCAAGCATAAAATACATCTCCTTCAAATGGTGATATCTGGTTGCGTTGACAACCAAACACAACTCAATATCACTTTTGAAATACAACAAATAGCCTTTTTGACTTGTCGACAAATGATATGTTGGATTCATGTCTCCAACTCAACCAAAAATAAAAGTTAAAGAATGAGATTAAGCCAGTGGCTCGGATGGAACCATCCAGGTAGTAGATAAATACCCTTTTAAATGTTGATTTTTGGTTGCGTTGTCATCAAAACACAGTTCAATATTACTTTTGTAATGCAGTAAATACAGCTTAAAGTTGAGGCCATTTTACAAACCAATGTAACGTTCAACCTTAAAATCCATGGCCACATTTCTTCTCATGTAATAATCTAAGGCGTGCATGTTCAATGTATAGTAGCATGCATAGGTCATCATCGCAGGTCTGTGGAGATCTCCACAATTGCGGTAATAATCTGTGCAGAATCACTTGCACCATGTAATCTCAACTGCAATCCAAGTCACTCGGTCTCCCGAGTGGTGCATTGGTCTAAGGCACTGCATCTCAGTGCTAGAGGCATCACTACAGATCCTGGTTCGATTCCAGGCTGTATCACAACCAGCTGGGATTGGGAGTCCCATAGGGCGGCGTGCAATTGCCCCAGGGTCATTAGGGTTTGGCTGGGGTACGCCATCATTGTAAGTAAGAATTTGTTCTTAACTGACTTGCCTAGTTAAATAAAGGAATGAAAAATACACATTTGGTTCTCCTATTAGATGAAGCCCTGTGATATCGCTTTAATCTGTATAAATAAATGAAATATCTGATGTTGAATTCTCATTTGTTTTTCCATTGGAATTTGGTTGTGCTTTTAGATGGTTGAAAGCATAGTGACAACACATTGGAGACTTAACTACATTGTTGACTGTCTTTTTGAGTGGGTGAATATAGGTTGTCATCTCATTGATCAACGTCTCAACCAAATATTACCCAATTATCCATGTGAAAATGACGTAGGGTAATGTCTTTGGAGGAAGCAAATTAGTTATGGTTTTCAAGCAATCTGCCTTGCAATTTTCATGGTTTCATCCTGAGGCTTTTATCTCTTATAGAATTCAGATGTCGTAACGCAATCTTAATGTCTTAACTCAAAGCTCGAGTCTGGTTGGTCTGTTCAGTTGACTTGACCAAAAATCAATACCCTAAGGGAAAGGTTAGTCAGTCATTCGGTTAAGACACTAATCCTTTTCTGTTGGTGGTTGAAATCAGTGAGCCTATAATCTAACTGGGGTTACAAACACTGACAGTTTGTAAATCTGGGTTCTTTGCACATTCCTAATCTCATTGAAAACCTTCGAGAAATGACTGATGGAAAGCCAGAAGTGTCGCAAGTTGGCCGTGTGTATGGGTGATTTGCATCCAGTAATCGGGAATTAAACAGTTCTCATTTTGTATTCATCCCACTTGAAACCCTTAACATTCAAATCTGAAAGGATGGGGGAAATTAATGGTATTGAAGCCTACTCCATCCTACAATGCGATTAGTTATCAATCTAGTTTGTGGTGGAATTGCCATGCATATCCATTTCGTTTCAAATGATCAACATTACAATCATTGTCATGATTTATGAATGCATCTGTATTTTTCAGCACCTTTTTCACAGATACATTGGTTATGTCTCGTTCAATGTTACTCAGTGGTTAGAAAAAGTACTCAATTGTCATACGTAAGTAAAGATACCTTAATAGAAAATGACTCAGTCACCCAGTAAAATACTACTTGAGTAAAATTCTAAAAGTATTTGGTTTGAAATGTGCGTAAGTACAGTGGTGGAAAAAGTAAATGCTATACATCAAATTCTTTATTTTAAGAAAACCAGATGGCACGTTGTTATTGTTTTTTACATTTACGGACAGCCAAGGGAACACTCGGACACTATTTTCAAAAATTCAGTATTTGTGTTTAGTGAGTTCGCCAGATCAGAGGCAGTAGGGATGACAAAGCGTTATATTGCCAGGTGTGTGAATACAATCCTATTGCTCTCCTGCGTGAGCATTCAAAATGTTAGAAGGACTTTTGGGTGTCAAGGAAAATGTATGGGAGTAAACATTTTCTTTAGGAATGTAGTGGAGTAGAAGTTGTCAAATATATAAATAGTAAAGTACAGATACTACTAAAGCAGTTTTTTGGGGGGGGTATCTTAAAGTACTTTTAATTAAGTAGGTAATAACACTGATGTTACTCAACTTCTTTATGTAACACGGCAATGATTTTCTATGAGCAAGGATGCCTCTTTTCTTCCAGGTTATGGAATAACATTAATAAATGGACACGAGCAGCATGAACATTGGGGAAGGAAGCTCATGGGACATGAAGCCGACAACGACAACGAGACCGAGTCGAAGAACTGCACAGAGCCAGGTATGCTCCCATCACTGGGGAAAACTACTGTCGACCATGGCAATAGTTTTGTATTTATTATTTGAACCCTGATTTACTGTTATATAGAGCTTGCCAGGTTGTAGTCCTTAAAAACGTAAATGAGTTACCTCTGGTTCGTTCAGCCATTCCTATGGGGGAAATTAATGGGGAAAGAATGGTGTTTTGGGATAAATACAGAAAATAAGGTCTGAGGTTAACACAGGCTAAGGATATCTTTTACGTTTTGATCTGAGATAATATCAGTCAGTTAACATGATCTTTATGAATTATGAAGCCTTTATGCCTTATGTTCTTGTTTTGATAACATACCCACATGGAAAAATACTGGTATAAATACTATAGTATTCACTGTAGTATTCATCAGGGTTACCCAACTGGTGGCTCTTTTATTTGGCCCCCCAAGTTTTCTGAACAAAAAGGTGATTTATTTGTATTTTTTTGAATTTTCATTGTCGGACATAAAAGATTGTAAAAACACCAGTTATTTTAATTTTGGAAATCTGTTCACAAGTATTCCCATGCATAATATAGACACATGATCACATACAAATGTAAGCAAAGTTTGAAATGATCATGTTTGTGTCAATTTTTATCTGTTTGTGATTCTTGCAGTCTACAAATTGTTTGTAATTATGTTCCTGACCATACGCTCACGGAAAAAATCGGCCTGCGTCTGAATCTATTTGAGGATCCCTGCTGACATGCTGTAATGTTAAATAATGGTGTTGTATTAATTGGGACAGGTTCACATTTTACTGGTACGGCGTACCCTCACTATTTATTTTACCGGGACGCCATACCGAACTGTACCCCCGAACTGTACTTTAACCCCTGAATGTGTTCCAGCGACGAAATCACGCTCCTGCTGCGCTACGATGTTAGTGGCTGTGATGTAGGGTTCAGCCAGTAGTTAATGAACCGTCAGAAGAGTGAATGAAATGGTAGGAGGGACATCCCAGCTTCAAATGGTGTCAGATTTCACATTCTGCTTCACGCAGGCAGAAGAGACATACTCCTGTGTCCATGAGAATCAGGTCTAACGCTCAAGCAAGCCATTTCCATCTATGGTGTCGACAGATTCATTTATAAGTGAAAATGTCAGTCGGAACCGGTACCAGAACGCAGATCCCTAAAACAGGGGACTTTGCATCTTTAAACACTCTGAGGGTGACACAAGGTAACAGACACTTTGGAAGGTTGTGTGTCTGGCTATTTATAGTTTCTTTGTGACACATTTGGCCCAATGGAGATTGAGTGTCTGTTTCTCATTACCAGCCACAGCTAGCAGAATCCTATGGGGGCCTCACTGAAAGTGTTGAGAGTTGAAGCATCGTCTTATAAGAGGAAGTTTTGTCAGTGTTAAGTGTTGAAGTGTTTTCTTCAATCTAGGCCTCCATGATTGGAATATGAGTTAACACTTATTTTGAGCACTAACACATTTTCAACACTTTAACACTACAAGTGTTTCCCTATCTATAATTTGAGGATGAGTCATTTATTTACATTTAGAGCGTTAACTAATTTAAACGCAATAGGGTCCTTTTGAGACGAGTGCCAGTTGACAAGATTATGTGCTGAAATTTTTTCTACTTCTAATCCAGAGGGGGATTATCTTATTTTTTGTTTGTTTATGTCTTCTTGCCCACTGCAGGCAGACTGCCCCACTCATTACTCCTCTCCTCTTTTGTCCCCCCCATTCCTTTTGTTCTACCCTTCTCCTGGCAAACAATATGTTTTATAATCTAAAATCATGGCTATTTTACATGCTCTGCTCATATGAGAGCACAGTTTTGTTTCCAGGAATAAGCTCAGTGTGACCGACATCCTAGAGTCTCCCCAAGCGCTCCACCTCAGCCTCGGCCACCTGGGGCAGAGCATGGAGATATGGGCTGGGGATGGCACCAGGGTAGTCTTTATAGATGGATGAGAATTATTATTATCCTGGCCTTTTTTTAATCCTGAGTATGTGCCCCATCTAAAGCTGTGTGTAATTAGGCCAGTGTTTGTGAGATGCATAGATTATCTTTCGCCTGATTTGGTCTTCTCTCTCCTCCTCATCATTATCTCTTCGCTTAGTACTTCTGGGTTCACCAGAGGTGCTGATGTTGATCAGAGCTGGATGACGCTTAATGATGACCGTTGTCGTAAATTAGGTTTATTAGCTATTCAGCAATATTACGTGCTTAGAAATACATTTCTTTCTATAAAAAAAAAGCTACAAAGTATGTTGCTGGTACACTAGACTATGAAGCACAGGGATCAAATAAAAAACAATATATAATGATATTTTACTTCATTCACAGATTCCTTATATGGACTGGAATGCTTTTGTATTCTTTTTCTTTTTTGACCCATCACTCACTCGAGTCATTAACCCTCACTCTGATCTAATTAAAACGTGTGTTTTAGGGTTTCTCCTTTGACTGTCCTAATGATGAATGCGAACTGTTGTACTGCTCTCCCTGTAGTTCTGCTTAATTTGAAAGCAGTACTGTTTTATTGCAAAACTCATGTTTTATTAGCCCTTACAAGGGGACGTGATCCAAATTGGCGAGGGAACAATTTGTTTTTCACTTGTACTTTGTTACAGGCACTTACTCAAATGCTTCGGGTCTTTTAAACGATTTAATTTCTTTCAGGCCCCCAATGCTAATTTAAAGCTGCAGACTTGACACTGCTTTTGTGTGGGGGAGAAGGAATGCAAGGTGAAATCGCAGGAGGAATATATAGGCCAAATACTGTACATCTACTATTCTTTTTCCAGTAGCATAATTAATATTCTATGGTACATTAGAACTGAATGCTAGTTTCAAATACATGCAACTTAAAAATTGCATATCATGACATTTCGATTTGAAATCTTTTGAACATAAGAGAAACCTTGATGGAACCTTATTTGAGCCAGAAAAGGGTATTCGTATGATAGGGAAGATTTGCAGAGAGCATATCCAACGGACAATGTTTTAGATTTTTTTGAAACTATTGGAACTAAGACTTGAAAAGAACTGACGTTGGCACAAGATGGAGGGAAAGTTGAAGCATAAATGACAAAATTACAGTTAACAAAATTATACACTTAATCCAGTATAAACTATAGAATTTATTATACAAGAGACAAAATTCTCAAGTTCTACAGCACAACGGCAGAGTCATGTCTTAAGTATAAAACCAATAATGACTCGATAATCCGTGCTTTCTGGGAATACTATAAAGTCCAAAAGTTATGGGCGGAGCTAGAAAGTTGGCTGTTAGAAGTATTACAATGTAAACCTTTTATTCCGTCAGTCTGCATATTTCAAGACATGGCATATGGGAGTGTAGTGAGATACCCAATGGGTTGGACGCTTCTCTTCTCATCACTCATCTTGAAAAAAACGTACACTAAAAGCATCAATAACACAATCTAATTATTTATTATCGAAATAGCATGGGCTACCGAGAAAAACGAATTGGTACAATTTAAGGCCAAGTGGCAAACAGTAATGCAGGCACTAGGGGTGGGGGTGTGAACATGCGGGTCGAGGCAGATGAGATGAAGTCATTGTTTGTGCGTCTCTGCAAGTTGTTTGTATCTGGAATGACATTTTTTTTTTGTATATTTAAAAAAAGATTGAATGCTAAAAAGCAAAGTAGAACTAAAAGATAAAGCAAAGGTTTTTATTATGGCTTAGTTTCTAGTATTTAATAATCCCCTGGGGGATTTTTTTGATTACAGTGGTTTTAGATACTGCATCACACTAATCTGGAACAAGGGAGGGAGGGATGTGGAGGGGGAGAGGTGAGTGTATGTTGCGTGTTTTTGGCATGGGGCGAGAGGAGAAGGTGAGTCACACTGAAACGTTATGGCGCTGGCAGCCTTGATATGGCTGTGTCTGCATTTGTGTTTGTTTGTGTGTGTATATATACACTACCGATCAAAGGTTTTAGTACACCTACTCATATTGAAGGGGTTTTTCTTTATTTTTACTATTTTCTACATTGTAGAATAATAGTGAAGACCTCAAAACTATGTAGAATCATGTAGTAACCAAAATAGTGTTAAACAAATCAACATTTATTTTTTATTTTAGATTGTTTAAAGTTGCCACCCTCTGCCTTGATGACAGCTTTGCACAATCTTGGCATTCTCTCAACCAGTGTCATGAGGTATTCACCTCATGAAGTTCCCACATATACTGAGCACTTGTTGGCATCTTTTCATTCACTCTGCGGTCCAACTCATCCCAAACCATCTCAACTGGGTTGAGGTTGGTTGATTGTGGAGGCCAGGTCATCTGATGCAGCACTCGAACACTCTCCTTCTTGGTCAACTAGCCTAGAGGTGTGTTTTGGGTCATTGTCCTGTTGAAAAACAAATGATAGTCCCACTATTGCTGCAGAATGCTGTGGTAGCCATGCTGGTTAAGTATGCTGTGAATTCTAAATAAATCACTGACAGTGTCACCAGGAAAGCGCCATCACACCTCCTGATCCATGCTTCATTGTGGGAACCACACATGCGGAGATCATCTGTTCCCCTACTCTGTGTATCACAAAGACTCGGCGGTTGGAACCAAAAATCTCAAATGACATTTTATTAGCATTTACATTTTATTTGTTTAGAAGATGTTAATGCGGGTGTAGCGAAATGCTTGTGCTTCTAGCTCCGACAGTGCAGTAATATCTAACAATGTCACAACAAATACCTAATACACACAAATCTAAGTAAAGGAATGGAATTAAGAATATTTAAATGTATGGACGAGCAATGTCAGAGCGGCATACACTGAGATATAGAATACAGTATATACAGTTGAAGTCGGAAGTTTACATACACCTTAGCCAAATACATTTAAACTCAGTTTTTCACAATTCCTGACATTTAATCCTAGTAAAAATTCCCTGTCTTAGGTCAGTTAGGATCACCACATCATTTTAAGAATGTGAAATGTCAGAATAATAGTAGAGAGAATTCTTTATTTCAGCTTTTATTTCTTTCATCACATTCCCAGTGGTTCAGAAGTTTATATACATTAAATTAGTATTTGGTAGCATTGCCTTTAAATTGTTTAACTTGGGTCAAACGTTTCGAGTAGCCTTCCACAAGCTTCCCACATTAAGTTGGTGAGTTGAGTCATGTTTGTAGGCCACTTTGCTCATGTGGCCGATGTGAAATGGCTAGCTAGTTAGCGGTGGTGCGCGCTAATAGTGTTTCAATCGGTGACGTCACTCGTTCTGAGACCAAGAATTAGTTGTTCCCCTTGCTCTGCAAGAGCCGCGGCTTTTGTGGCGCGATGGGTAACGATGCTTCGTGGGTGACTGTGGTTGATGTGTGCAGAGGGTCCCTGGTTTGAGCCCAGGTTGGGGCGAGGAGAGGGCCGGAAGCTATACTGTTACACTCGCACATGTTTTTTCAGTTCTACCCACAAATTTTCTATAGGATTGAGGTCAGGGCTTTGTGATGGCAAATCCAATACCTTGACTTTGTTGTCCTTAAGCCATTTTGTCACAACTTTGGAACTATGCTTGGGGTCATTGTTCATTTGTGACCAAGCTTTAACTTCCTGACTGATGTCTTGAGATGTTGCTTCAATATATCCACATACGTTTCCTTCCTCATGATGCCATCTATTTTGTGAAGCGCACCAGTCCCTCCTGCAGCAAAGCACCCCCACAACATGATGCTGCCACCTCCGTGCTTCACGGTTGGGATGGTGTTCTTCGGCTTGCAAGCATCCCCTTTTTTCCTCCAAACATAACTATGGTCATTATGGCCAAACAGTTCTATTTTTGTTTCATCAGACCAGAGGACATTTCTCCAAAAAGTACGATCTTTGTCCCCATTTGCAGTTGCAAATCGTAGTCTGGCTTTTTTTTGCCGGTTTTGGAGCAGTTGCTTCTTCCTTGCTGAGTGGCCTTTCAGGTTATGTCGAAAAATAACTTGTTTTACTGTGGATATAGATACTTTTGTACCTGTTTCCTCCAGCATCTTCACTAGGTCCTTTGCTGTTGTTCTGTGATTGATTTGCAGTTTTCGCACTAAACTACATTCATCTCTAGGAGACAGAACGCGTCTCCTACCTGAGCGGAATGACGGCTGCGTGGTCCCATGGTGTTTATACTAGCATATTATTGTTTGTACAGATGAACATGGTACCTTCAGGTGTTTGGAAATTGCACCCAAGGATGAACCAGACTTGTGGAGGTCTTTTTCTTTCTTTCTGAGGTCTTGGCTGATTCCTTTTGATTTTCCCATGATGTCAAGCAAAGAGGCACTGAGTTTGAAGGTAGGCCTTGAAATACATCCACAGGTATACTTCCAATTGACTCAGGCTAATTGACATCATTTATCAGAAGCTTCTAAAGCCATGACATTTTCTGGAATTTTCCTAGCTGTTTAACGGCACATTCAACTTACTGTGTGTAAACTTCTGACCCACTGGACTTGTGATACAGTGAAATAATCTGTCTTAACAATTGTTGTGAAAATGACTTGTGTCATCCACAAAATAGATGTCCTAGCCGACTTGCCAAACTATAGTTTGTTAACAAGAAATTTGTGGAGTGGTTGAAAAACGAGTTTTAATGACTCCAACCTAAGTGTATGTAAACTTCCGACTTCAACTGTACATATGAGATGAGTAATGCAAGATATGTAAACATTATTAAAGTGTCTAGTGTGCCATTTATTAAAGTGGCCAGTGATTTCAAGTCTGTATTTAGGCTGCAGCCTCTGTGCTAGTGATGGTCATTTGACAGTGATGGCCTTGAAATAGAAGCTGTTTTTCAGTCTCCTCAGTCCCAGCTTTGATGCACAGAACGAAGGACAGATTTCCACCGGGCTAATGTCCATTGCTCATGTTTCTTGGCCCAAGCAAGTCTCTTCTTCTTATTGGTGACCTTTTAGTAATGGTTTCTTTGCAGCAATTTGACCATGAAGGCCTGATTCATGCAGTCTCCTATGAACAGTTGATGTTGAGATGTGTCTGTTACTTGAACTCTATGAAGCATTTATTTGTGCTGCAATCTGAGGTGCAGTTAATTGCTGATTTCTGAGACTGGTAACTCTAATGAACTTATCCTCTGCAGCAGAGGTAACTCTGGATCTTCCTTTCCTGTGGCGGTCCTCATGAGAGCCTGTTTCATCATAGCGCTTGATGGTTTTTGCGATTGCACTTGACGAAACTTTAAAAGTTCTTGAAATATTCCGTATTGACTGACCTTCATGTCTTAAAGTACTGATGGACTGTAATTTCTCTAAGCTTATTTGAGCTGTTATTGCCATAATAGGGGCTTTGGGCTTTTTTCAAATAGGGCTATCTTCTGTATACCAACCCTACCTTGTCACAACACAACTGATTGGCTCAAACGCACTAAGGGAAAAATTCATTTGATTTGAAATTCCACAAATTAGCTTTTAACAAGGCACACTTGTTAATTGCAAGTGGAGAGCTTCAAGTTCCTTGTTGTCCACATCACCAACAAACTATCATGGTCCAAACACACCAAGACAGTCGTGAAGAGGTCACGACAAAGCCTATTCCCCCTCAGGAGACTGAAAAGATTTGGCATGGGTCCTCAGATCCTCAAAAGGTTCTACAGTTGCACCATCGAGAGCATCCTGATTGGTTGCATCTCTGCCTGGTATGGCAACTGCTCGGCCTCCGACAGCAAGGCACTACAGAGGGTTGTGCGAGCGGTCCAGTACATCACTGGGGCCAAGCTTCCTGCCATCCAGGACCTCTATACCAGGCGGTGTCAGAGGGAGGCCCTAAAAATTGTCAAAGACTCCAGCCACCCTAGTCATAGACTGTTCTCTCTGCTACCGCACAGTAAGCAGTACCAGAGTGCCAAGTCTAGGTCCAAGAGGCTTCTTAACAGCTTCTACCCCCAAGCCATAAGACTCCTTAACAGGCCAAAGAGTTCAATCTTGGTTTCATCAGACCAGAGCATCTTGTACCCTCTCCCAGATCTGTTCCTCGACACAATCCTGTCTCTGAGCTCTACGGACAATTCCTTCGACCTCATGGCTTGGTTTTTACTCTGACATACACTGTCAACTGTTGAACCTTCTCTAGACAGGTGTGTGCCTTTCCAAATCATGTCCAATCGATTGAATTTACCGCAGGTGGACTCCAAGTTGTAGAAACATCTCAAGGGTGACCAATGGAAATAGGATGCACTTGAGCTCAATTTCGAGTCTCATAGCAAAGGGTGTGAATAGTTACGTAAATAACGTATTTCGGTTTATTAATTAATACATTTGCAAACATTTCTACAAACCTGTTTGCTTTATCAATTATGGGGATGGAGATTGTGTGTATTGCTGAGATGTTTTATTTGATTAAATCAATTTCAGAATAAGGCTGTAACGTAACAATGTGGAAAAAGTCAAGGTGTCTGAATACTTTGCGAAGGCGCTGTATATATGTAGGTATTTGTGTGTGTATATATACATATGTGTGTGTCTGCGAGAGAGACGGGGCTGGAGAAAATAAGGTACAGTAGAGGCTGTAGTGTTGGGATAATTGATTTAAGGGGTGAGTGCCAGAGCCAGGGACGTGTGGCGGTGAGAAGCCGTAGCCTGCTCTCCAGCCCACCCTCCCTTGGTGGCGAGTCATGCAGGTTTGTCCATTTTGGGGAAACACCAGAAGGCATTTTAAAAGGGGAATTACACAAGCAGAGGATTATGCTGCTACCGCGTAATGGAACCTGACCTTGCTTCTGCTTCTTGCTCGCAAGCCAACAGGAAAAATAATACAGGGCCTTGTTCATTTGCCACCAAACGGGAGAAAGTGGACTGAAGCGATTCCGTGAAGGTGGCTACACGGAAACATTTCATCAAATCTCGTTGTTTACCTAGCAGTGGACACGATCACGTGCAGCTCATGCAAGTTAACCAACACGTGATCAGATGGTTATCGTCTACAACATCGCAGATGTCAACTGAGGGTTGATTACCGTGAAAGATGGCAAGCCAGCGAGGCAAAGGAAAATATTAGGAAGGTGTTGCTAATGTTTGGTACACTGAGTACTTGTTGAACATAGCTATAACTATCAGTCTAGTGTTTTCATGTTCGTCACTTAAGTTTGTCAAGGTCTCGACGTTAGCGTGATAAACAAAACATTGCTCTATTGCAAACGCTCATTTCTCTTTTCTGTTGCAAAACATTTAAAAATGTCGGGTGCCCTATTGAACAGAACCCAGTAGAGAGAATGAGTGAGTGTACCAGGAGGCTGAAGCGATTTGGCAAGGTCCCTCAAAAAGTTCTACAGCTGCACCATTGAGAGCATCTTGACTGGCTGCATCACCACTTGGTACGGCAAGGCAACCGACTGCAATGCTCGACAGAGTGGTGAGTACGGCCCACTACATCACTGGGTCCGAGCTCCCTGCCATCCTGGACTTCCAGACGGTGTCAAAGCTCAGAGGAAGTCCCAAAACATTTTCAAAGACTCCAGCCACCCAAGACTGTCCTCTGCTACTTCATGGCAAGCCATACAAATGCAACAAGTCTGGAACCAAAATGACCCTGAACAACTTCTACCCCACAAGCCTTAAGATCGCTAAGCAATACTGCTAAATAGCTTATCAAATGGCTACCCAGACTAACTGCATTGGGCCTTTTTTTTGCACTGACTCTATGCGAACACACTGGACTCTACCCACACACTCACACCTATTTACACTGACACCCCAACACACACGCACACACTACATACGCCCACACACACGTAACATGCGCACACATGCATACTGACGCCAAACACACACACACACACACACACTTTCACACTCACCACATACGCTGCTGCGCCTGTCTATTATCTATCCTTTTGCCTAGCCACATTACCCCTACCTACAGTGCCTCCAGAAATGATTCACACCCTTTACTTTCTCCATGTTGTGTTACAGTCTGAATTTAAAATGGATGACATTTTGATTTTGTTTCACTGATCTACACACAATAACCAATCATGTCAAAGTGGAATTATATATATTTTTAACATGTTTATAAATTCATAGAAAATTAAAAGCTGAAATGTCTTGAGTCAATAAGTATTCAACCCCATTGTTATGGCAAGCCTCTAAGTTTAGGACTAACAATTTTCTTAAGTCACATAAGTTGCATGGACTCTGTGGGCAATAATGGTGTTTAACAAGATTTTTAAATGACTAACTCATCTCTGTAGCCCACACATACAATTATCTGTAAGGTCTCTCAGTGGAGCAGTGCATTTCAAACACAGATTCAACCACAAAGACCAGGGAGGTTTTCCAATGCCTCACAAAGAAGGGCACCTATTGGTAGATGGGTAAAAAAACAAAAAAAAAGATATTGAATATCCTTTTGAGCATGGTGAAGTTATTAATTACTTTCGATGGTGTATCAATACACCCAGTCACTACAAAAGATAGTTGTCTTTCCTAACTCAGTTGCCGGTGAGGATGGATACCGCTCAGGGTTTTTACCATAAGGCCAATGGTGACTTTAAAACAGTTACAGAGTTTAATGGCTGTGATAGGAGAACATTGAGGATGGATCAACAGCAGTGCAGTTACTCCACAATACTAACCTCATTGACAGAGTGCAAAAAATGTGGGGTAATTTTGACAACCCATCACTGGGTCAATATTGGGCAAACACAGCATTGGGTTAATTCAACCCAGCGGGCTTGGGTTGTGCTTCAAACCCAACACCTTGGGTTGAGCACTTGACCCTACTGCTGGGTAAATTAGACTATATTGCTGGGTTAAAACAACCCAGTGTTTTGGGTTGTGACAAACCCAGCACATTGGGTAGGGGGATTGACCCAGAGGTCATTCTAATTTCAATTTTGCGTGCATATTTTAGCCTTCTCTACCATCCCACCCCCTCCCTGTCCTACACATACACTCAAGATACAATGTTGAATTTCAAATAATGAATTTCTATTGCCTGCATTTCAGAACATATATCATGTCAGAAAATGTACAAGAATATATTTTTAAATAGCACATTGAAACAAAGCCCTATTGTCTAAATATGTATTAATTCACAAGATACGACTACATAAGATAGGATTGTTATTTAGAATTTATTTATATTATTTCATGAACCGAAAAGTCCAAACATTAGACTAACGCCTCAGTTGAAATTGATGTCAACACTCCGATTGCAATCTCAGAAAAACAAAGCATGCATGTGTGTGACACTGTCTGTTTTTAAGTGGTATTGACACAGATCTATCAGACAGTGCCAGAGATAATCAATAGATATTCACATTCACTGACACACTACAACTATCTTAGGTGACAGCACACACACACACACACACACACCATGCTGTTTTGCCATACAATAATGGTCTACATTTGGGTCGAGTTAAAACCATTGTTACACAGAACAAGTGTAAAATAAACATTTGAAGGTCACTACTAAGGACATGGACTAATGACTCATTACTTAACTGTTTTTCATTCATAAAGCACTTTTCACAATCCCCAATGTAACATTTGTATTTACAATAAATTGTTATAGAATGAAAGTGTACCAGAACGCACTTCAGTAGTTGAACTAAAGGCAAACGAGACAAATACCGTACCGTAAGCAAAAAGCAGGCACAAATGCATAAAGAAACTAAATAAAAGTACATTTAACAGAGCTATAAATAGTGCCTTAAGAGCATATTCGCATTGAAACGAGACACTTCTGGCTCATCCAGCCATTGATCTATTCATTTACAGGAACACATCAGCCGGAGGGCTGTGCTTCCTCCTGTCACTTCTCACACCTACATACACGAGCAGAAAAGTATCCACTATTGTTCAGTGGCAAAAAGACAGTACGACGGTTGCGCGCATATGAGCTATTCTATTGCTGGTAGCCGATACACTGTGGTCTGTAGGAGTTCCCATGCTGGGGCACAGTGGGAAAGTTGTTATCAAGTACATAATAGGACTTGAAGCACACATCCAGTGCCACAAGCAGTGTACCTTGCTCCAATGCCCATCCACTAATGACCGTAAACACCTGTGAGCAGTCCCCAAGAGTCAACACAAATGGGTAGGATCTGGACACCTCCACCTGGTGCTGTTAATCAACCATGATGGTGAAATCATTTGATTTTAGAATATGAGGACTTGTGCAAATCATGGAGGCACACTGACTATGCCATCACACATTGTATTTTGTATATTTTATAGCCATTTACATCAATCAACACCCAATCCCTGTTTTATGCCTACATCTTCCATTCATTTTGGGCTGGAGCTCATAGGTTCATTTACACAACATTAACCATGTTTCCATCCAACCATTTCATGCAGATGAATTACCTGATGCATGAAAAAAGTCAGAGCTGATGGAAACATGAAATGCTGGTGCAATTTTATAAATGCCTACAGACAATTTGTTCGTTCGACATGGTGGGATCTTTTTGTGTAGTTAAAATTAATTATGCGAGAAATGGCAGTGGAAACTCAGCAGTTTATTAGCTACAGATGAAATGAGTTATGATGAACTTCACAGGGTGGTGAAAGCGCAAGGTGATGAGCTTGATGCTCCTTTACAATAAATATTGAGGGTCTAATTCTGGTGACATGATGATCGATGCTTGGCGGTTGTTTGACAATGTAAATATCGCTCTTATCCGTAATAATCTCATAATGTAGATTGCCTACCACAACTGTATGTATGAGCTGTTGACTAGAGCTCATGTGTCAAGACCAGAGTGGGCACATTTGCTACATGACGCAACAGTTTGTGACAAAACCATCAGTAGAGTTGAAAATATGATGGAAACCCATTTAACTTTTTTTTTTTTTTTCTCGGTACATGGGAATTTAACGGTAAAATATTTTTTTATGTACACTATGTCATCAAGCACAGCCTTTTCACCGCAAAAGTCAGTTTGCTAGAAACATCTCCAGTGGGAAAATGCACAACAGATTTTGGAATGCTGTTCCTTTCATTCAAGGTTTACAAAATGCCATACTCTAATTATCCCATCAATTGCCCTATGCCAATGTCTTCCAGCCTATCTTGTAGACTGGTGTTGGGAGCACCACTGGCAGAAGTCTTTAAGCAATGTCACTGTTGTGGAAATTCTACAGAGGGGCACTTGAAGTGTCCATTTGCACACACTGGATATAGACTTTATTTTTTTATATAGTGTTATTGACTGTACGCTTGTTTATTCCATGTGTAACTCTGGTGTTTGTGTCGCACTGCTTTGCTTTGTCTTGGCCAGGTCGCAGTTGTAAATGAGAACTTGTTCTCAACTAGCTTACCTGGTTAAATGAAGGTGAAATCAAAAGTTAATCTTAAATTAATCATTGCTTATTATCAGCGCACTGGAGTGTTTCCAACCAACTCAATGCACCAAGTACACATGTCGATCAGGAGCTCTATTGGGGCAGTCCTGTTAGATCTCTTATATACAGACAAGTTATATTTGCATGATTTAGCTTATTCATCATTCATAATGAATTAATTAACATTTGCGTCATTCATGTGACCGACCAATACTGGGTCATGCATTTGACAGACCAATACCTCACGAAGCTTCTTCTCTCTAAGCTGAGACCTTGAAACTGAGATCTTTCATTATCAAAACAAGGGTCTGAGCGTAATACCAAATTGCAGATATTGATAGTGAGGTTTCGTTGAATTAGTTACTTGCATGAACACATAAATTGGTTAATAGAAAAGCACAAACATAAAATGTTCCATCACATTTCCTCTTATCACTCAATCTGTGATAATTATCATTGTCACGCTGGTATAAAGGATTTGGAGACAGGCGCAGGAATACACAATAGGGGTTTTTAATACACACAAAACAAACACATATACAAAAACACTGGGTTGTACCCAAACGAGTGAGGGTAAACCTCATTGAACGACATGGACGATACCCGTGATATACAATATATAATGGACGTAGCATAACAGCTGCACCAACGCATAGGTACTCACACGACCAAAGGACACGGGAACAATAACCGACAAAGACGGAGGGAACAGAGGGCACATATATAACATACTAATCAGGGGAAATGGGAACCAGGTGTGTAATCGGATAAGACAGTCCGGGGTTGACGATAATGAATCCCGTTCAGTGAAGCCTAGAAAGCCGGTGACGTAGACCTTCTGGAAGTGGTGAACAGAATGAACAATAGTACCGGGTGGGATCCGTGACGATCATTTCATATAAAGGTAAGCATTAGATTATAGCTTCTATCAAATTGTTCTATACTCCTATTAAAGTAAGGGAAATCAACACAAAACCAGACACTTCATCCTTTCAAACCCTTCATTCTGGGTTGTACAACCCTTGTAAAACCATGGCTTAAGACCTTTGCTTCATACAGTTAAACATATGCTTCATTACACAATTTCATTAATGGATTCTGGCAAAGACATTTCAGCTGGAGCTTTTTTCACGAGTGGCATGTTAATGAAAGATCAGTATCTCAATGCATTTCTAATCTAAAGTACTATACATTTTGCAGTGTGCAGACCTACTTAACTTCTTATGGCTGAAGGGGCAGTATTGAGTAGCTTGGATGAAAGGTGCCCATATCAAACGGCCTGCTCCTCAGTCATAGTTCCTAATATTTGCATATTAGTATTGGATAGAAAACACTCTAAAGTTTCTGAAACTGTTTGAATTATGTCTGTGAGATTAACAGAACTCATATTGTCAGGGAAAATCCTGAGTTGAAATCAAAACAGGAAGTCAGAAATCTGAGCCTGTGTGTATTCACCAGAGTCCCTAAAGAAATCCACTTGAGCTATTAATGATGTTGCACTGCCTAGGGGTTCCACTAGATGTCAACCATCAATAGACATTTCAATGAGACTTCTATGATGTTGTGGGAGAGAATGAGAGCAGAATCAGTCAGGTGTCCATCAAGCAGCCATTTCCTGATCATGCTTTTTCTTCATGTAAGCCACTGACGTTCCATTGCTCACACAGACAAGAACGAATACTCCGTTTGGAACTTTATTGAAGCTATATGTTAAAAACATCCTAATGATTGATTCAGTACTTAGTTTGAAATGTTTCTTCGACCGGTAATATCACATTTTGAAGTTTTTGTCCGATATATCGCTGACCAGAATTAGCATTTGGATATGTAAACCAGATGCGCTAACAAAAGAAGGTATTTGGACATAACAGATTTTTTCGAACAAAACAAACATTTATTGTGGACCTGGGATTCCTGGTGTGCTTTCTGATGTAGATCATCAAAGGTAATGGAATATTTATCATGTATTTTTGTGTTTATGGTGACGCCATCTTTGCAGCTGTGGTATGCTATTTTTGAGCGCCGTCTCAGATTATAGCGTGCATTTCTTTTTCCGTAAAGTTTTTTTTGAAATCTGACATAGCGGTTGCATTAAGGAGAGGTATATCTATAATTCAATGTGTATTACCATCTATATTTATGATGAGTATTTCTGTTGAAACGATGGGCTATGCAAAGTCACTTGATGTTTTTGCATTTAGTGAATCTTGTCGCCTCAATGTAAACTCAGATTTTTTGATATAAATATGAATTTAATCAAACAAAACATGCATGTATTGTGTAACATGAAGTCCTATGAGTGTCATCTGATGAAAAATAATCGAAGGTTAGTGATTCATTTTATATCTTCTGGTTTTTGTGAAGCTATCTTTAGCTGGAAAAAATGGCTGTGATTATTGTGGTTTTGTGGTGACCTAACAATCGTTTGTAGTGCTTTCGCTGAAAAGCCTATTTGAAATCGGACACTTTGGTGGGATTAACAACAAGATTACCTTTAAAATGATATAAGACACATGTCAAAGAGAATAACGACACAATTTTCCCCCCTCAAATTGGCTTATACTGCCCTATCATCTTGGCGATCTCACCACAGAGTTACAGGGTCAGGGGAGTCAGAGGGATAATCCTTCGGGAGAAATCGCGACCATCCAGCAGACCCAATCTGGTGAGATTTGTTATTGAAGCAAAACAAACCCCGTTCCGCTAGCGGAACCCCTCACCAACAGCCAATAAAATTGCAGGGCGCCAAATTCAATCAACAGAAATCTCATAATTCATATTTCTCAAACATACAAGTATTAGACACCATTTTAAAGATAAAATTCGCGTTAATCCAACCACAGTGTTCGATTTCAAAAAAGCTTTTAGGCGACAGCAGAACATATTATGTTAGGTCAGCAACTAGTCACAGAAAGCATACAGCGAATTTCCAAACAAAGAGAGGAGTCACAAAAAGCAGAAATAGAGATCAAATGAATCACTAACCTTTGATATTCTTCATCAGATGACACTCCCGGGACAACATGTTACACAATACATGTATGTTTTGTTCGATCAAGTTCATATTTATATCCAAAAACCTCAGTTTACATTGGCGCCATGTTCAGAAATGCCTCCAAAACATTTGGAGAAATTGCAGAGAGCCACATCAAATAACAGAAATACTCATCATAAACTTTGATGAAAGATACATGTTTTACATAGAATTAAAGAAACTTGTTCTTAATGCAACCGCTGTCAGATTTCAAAAAAGCTTTACGGCAAAAGCACAATATTCAAAAATCTGAGTACAGCGTTCAGCCACAAAAGCAAGCCATACAGTTACCCGCCACATTGTGGAGTCAACAAAAGTCAGAAATAGCATTATAAATCTTCACTTACCAGGGCCTCCCGGGTGGCGCAGTGGTCTAGGGCACTGCATTGCAGCGCTAGCTGTGCCACCAGAGTCTCTGGGTTCGCGCCCAGGCTCTGTCGCAGCCGGCCGCGACCGGGGGGTCCGTGGGGCGACGCACAATTGGGTTAGGGAGGGTCCGGGTTAGGGAGGGTTTGGCCGGTAGGGATATTCTTGTCTCATTGCGCTCCAGCGACTCCTGTGGCGGGCCGGGCGCAGTGCGCGCTAACCAAGGGGGGCGGGTGCACGGTGTTTCCTTCGACACATTGGTGCGGCTGGCTTCCGGGTTGGAGGCGCGCTGTGTTAAGAAGCAGTGCGGCTTGGTTGGGTTGTGCTTCGGAGGACGCATGACTTTCGACCTTCRTCTCTCCCGAGCCCGTACGGGAGTTGTAGCGATGAGACAAGATAGTAATTACTAGCGATTGGATACCACGAAAATTGGGGAGAAAAGGGGGTAAAATAAAAAGAATCTTCACTTACCTTTGTTGATCTTCGTCGGAATGCACTCCCAGGACTCCCACAAGAAATGTTTTTGTTCGGTTACGTCCATATTTATGTCCAAATACCTCAGTTTTGTTCGCGCGTTTAGTTCACTATTCCAAAGGCACAATGCGTGAGCGCAAAATCCAGACAGAGTTCCATTACAGTTTGTAGAAACATGTCAAATGATGTTTACAAGTGTCTTTTCCTTAGTCTCTTTTTATAATATATTTTCAATAATATTCCAACCGGACAATAGCGTATTCATTAGAGGAAAAAGATGGAACGGCGCACCCGCGTGACTGCACAGTTAACTCATTGGCCTCAGCCTAGTCCACTTGTTGAAACAGCTCTTATTCGACCCCCTTCCACAATAGAAGCCTTATACAACTTTCTAAAGACTGTTGACATCTGCTGGAAGCCTTGGGAAGTGGGTTTTCGCCTGCCATATGAGTTCTGTAATACTCACAGACATTATTTTAATAGTTTTAAAAACTTCAGTGTTTTCTATCCAAATCTACTACTTATATGCATATCATAGCTTCTGGGCCTGGGTAACAAGCAGTTTACTCTGGGCACCTTATTCATCCAAGCTACTCAATACTGCCCCCCTTTCCCAGAGAAGTTAAGTGAGGGATGTGATGTGAGAAGTTATAAGAGAGAATTGGTTTTCATAACTTTGCTCCGTGAGTAGTCACCGCTCCAAAGTGAGGTCAGAGAGCATGTCAGCCTGCTGGAACCGCCCCTTTCGAGCAAAATATATAAATTACGTGTTTAAAAAAACACATTAGACCAGAAAAGCATGAAGCTGCAGCTGCATGTTTAAAATGGTTTGAATTTTGAATCTCAACACGAGGTGGAGAATCTCACCTCCCGGACAATCACTGGTACGGCTGTTTAGCTGTCTTAACCTCTCTGGGATATGTGGGACGCTTGGCCAATAGCCAGGGAAAATGTAGAGCGCCAAAAAAATAAAATAAAAATGATATAAAATCAAATTTTCATTAAATCACACATAAGATACCAAATTAAAGCTACACTCGTTGTGAATCCAGCCAACATGTCATATTTCAAAAAGGCTTTTCGGCGACAGCATAAGATGCTATTATCTGATGATAGCACATCAGTAAACAGTGTAGCATATTTCAACCCTGCAGGCGCAACACAAAACGCAGAAATAAAATATAAATCATGCCTTTGACGAATTTCTTTTGTTGGCACTCCAATATGTCCCATAAACATCACAAATGGTCCTTTTGTTCGATTAATTCCGTCCATATATGTCCAAAATGTCAATTTATTTGGCGCGTTTGAGCCAGAAAAAAACAGCTTCCAATTTGCGCAACGTCACTACAAAATATCTCAAAAATTTCCTCTAAACTTTGCCAAAACATTTCAAACTACTTTTGTAATACAACCTAAGGTATTTGTAAACGTTAATAATCGATCAAATTGAAGACGGGTCTATATCTGTTTTCAATACAGGAGGACAACAAACTAACGATACTTTTCTAGTCTTGCGCAACTCTCAAACAGTACACATAACGTTACACTGATTCCAGATGGCCGCTCTTCTTCATTGCACAAAGGAATAACCTCAACCTATTTCCAAAGACTGGACTCATTGAACAGACGGTGACCTAAAAAAAAAAAAAAAGAGATCCCAGGCATTTCACGTAAATACATTCATGATTTCTTACTCAAAGCAGGTGGCGATTTGTGTGCAATGTAATGGTTACTGTAGGTGAGTAGTTTAAGAATGTACCAATGTTAAGTGTCTCTGTCCCCTCCCCATCTCGTCTTTAACAAGCAGCCATGTCGTCATTCCGCTACGGACCTGTTTTCGGCGTATTAAGTCGTCAGTTAATAACCGGTGCAGAGAGTGTGTATGTTTATCCTGTGTTCCTATTTAATTAGCTAGTAAATAAATAATTAAACCAATTTGTTTAGTATTGAATCATAATAAGTATTGGGTTTTTGCAGATGCAAGGAGGTTACGACTGTTCAGAATGACGACATGATACAAGGTTGTGATAATTTTTTATTACCAATCTCTGTTGGATATTCACTTTCTGCTTCAATATTTATTAAATGACTACTATTTTAACATTCATACGTAATACTTTGGAGGGATCTATATGTATTAACTGAGCTGGCACTGTCTATCAGTCCCCTGTAGATGGCATTGTGCTCTGTCCATAATAAGTCTCTACCTAGCAAGTTAAATGGTTGAGTAGGTGAATACAGAAAATCATTGGGTCTATTTAACAGGGTATGGGGTTTATTTCAAAATATATTACCAGGATGGAGGAAATCTCATCAGTGTTTATAGTTTTATTGGTTAGGGATGTTTATAGTTTTATTGGTTAGGGGTAAGTCAAGTGCCGTACAATGCTTTAACCTTGTCTTTATCAATAAAGGGACCGCTCTGAACATTTCTCAGAATACTTTTTACACAACTTACATATGTGTGGGTGTGCAAATTGTATATTATAATTGTATTTTTCATCAGATCTCTAGTAACCCATTATAATCAATATTATGTTACTTTATCTCTAGTAACCCACTATACATTAGTGTTACATCACAAATTCCTCCTCTACACCAGTGTTGTATTCATACAGGGGTTTAAATATTTAAACACTCTAGTGTTCTATTTAACAGCATATTTGGGAATAGTCCTCTTCTTTCATATCTCTATACAGAATCCCTTTATAATGTTATAGATCATAAATGCCTACAGACATCCACACCACTCATGTGCATCAACGACTCTAAATGCCTACAATAACACCTTGTGCTATTATCAGTGGTTCTCAGACCACGTAGTCTATCGTTACACATGTTCTATTAGTAGTGGCTGCAGACACACATACACACTTCTTAGGTATTCACCACATGGATCTTCAACGGTTCCAGTGGTTCTCCGACCACGTAGACTCTTCTCTTATAAATGCCTACAGATAACTGGCGCCTCTGGCCTCACTCTAGCCTTCTCCTAAGACTAGACAGTGGTTCTCAGACCACGTAGACACTTCTTATGAATACCCACAGACAATTGTCAGTGGGGCCTCCTGCCCTCACTCCTGCCCTCACAGCCTTCTCCTAAGACTAGCTTGCCGCTACTTCCTATACATATATAATAACTCTAGATAACATAAACTCAGGTTACAGAACTGGTTGGGGTATTCTTTCAGACACGCACCTCTTTCACACGCACTCTTTCAACTCTCACATCCACATTCACTTAGTACTATTCCCAAACACACTCGGTAATCTCCCTTATTACCTCATGAGCATCTTCAACGATTCTCCTGTTGTTACTTCCTATGCACCATATATATCTTTATATACACGTTGTGCTATTATCAGTGGCTGCAGACCATGTAAACACTTCTCTTATGAATGCCTACAGACAGCTGTCAGCGGGGCGTTCCATGGCAATCCATTACATGTCCTCTTTTGGTCAGATGGGAATTTCCCTCACCCTTCATAACATTTTCCATCACATCACCTTGTGTATCTGGAGAGAAGAATGTTTAGTGAATAACTTATAAATGAATAACTTCTAGTGAATAAATAAATTAGCATCTGAGGCACCACCAGCAGGGTCATTTCAAACTATACCTGCACTTTGAAGAGAAGATCTTGGGCCTGCTTCTCTCTGGGCTGGCGAAGCGAACTTTTTTTCTCCTTGTAAACCGCGATCCAGCTATTAGTCAGTTTCCCCGAGCAGTCCGGGTTTAAATTGTAGAAGTCCTGAGCAATCTGTAGTGACAGATGAATGACTTTTTCTGTAATATGTTATTTAACTTCTTTTTTTTAACAAAACATACATTGACAAAAACAATACACAACTTAACATTTACATACAGTACATATCCACAAAAATGTATGACATCACACTTGCTCAGATCCACATGTTCACACCGTAGCCACACCCAATGCTGTTTTCTAATTTTAAAATCCAACCAATGAGAGGTGTCAACCCTAAGAGGAAAAAACAGCACAATATTTGAGCAAATATTGTATTAACAAATGTGGATACTCAGACTGTCTTGGCCCCATTCGGTCTGGTCCACTGAACCCTCTCGATTGCGGTCTCCTTCAGGTTCTCCGCAACCTGGTTTGCCGGCCAGATGTTGCGTCACGTGGGCTGCCGTCTCACATTTGACTGTTGTGAGCACGAAGTATTCAATTAATTATACATTTATTTAAAAAAATTGTTTTCAAAATACCCAAATCTTTCAACATGTACCTGGCAAGACCCGGCTACTGCTCAAGCTCAGTATGTCGCTTGGTGTGTACACAGTCCTATGTATTCATGTGTGTGTGTCCCGTGGACCTCCCCTCATGTATAAAAAAAAAGTGCTGTTTACAGAACACTCACTGCTTGTAAGGTATTTATGTTCTTCTTTAACTTCAGGCCATAGTCAAGTCATCCAAAGCAAGAGGCTTTCCTGCTCCATCTCCTCCGCTGCAAACGAGGGTAAAAGGGAAAGGGGATACCTAATCAGTTGCACAACTGAATGCATTAAACCAAAATGTGTCTTCCGCATTCAACCCAACCCCTCTGAAACAGCTTTAATCGACATCCACGTCTTTGGCACCCAGGGAGCAGTTGTTGTTGGGGGTTAACTGCCTTGCTCAAGGGGCTGAACGGCCGCCTTGCTGGTTTGGGGATTTGAACCAGCAACCTATCAGTTACTGACCCAACGCTCTTAACCGCTAGGGGGGATATTTTAAGGGATAGTTCACCCATATTTCTAAATGAAATACTTTGAGGGAATGGTTGATAAGCCAGGTCAAATGATTGAACAAAGGCAAGGGAGTGCGGAAAGAGCAAAATGAATAGGGGCTGCATTAGCTTCGAGGTTAGAAAGGCAGGCCAATATTTGAAACCCCGAGCTGCCTGCGGGGAAATCTGCAGAGCGTGATCCGTCAGCCAGAGTGTTACTAGCTACAATATTTCTGTATACTAAATACTGCCGTTGTGCCCTTGAGCAAGACACTTTACCCCTAAGTGCCCATGAGCTGCTCCTAGCCTGTGATGTGTGTCAGGTTGGTCACTGTGACAGAATAGACTATGGTATCTGTGCATGTAATGCATCTAGTCCTAAAGTGTCTGATTGGTTCTAAGAGGCTCTGGTGAAGTTGAGTCTTTCTAGTATCTATTAAGGTTCTATTATAGGTTATCGATGACAATGTGGAAGAATGCTGTTTTACACAGGGTCAATGAAAATCTGTTTTTCTCCCCCCAAAGCTCTGTCTTCACTCTCAAAAAGGAATTACACAGTTTTACTTACCCTCAAACTTTGGAATCAAAGGTGCCTGGTTCCCTCATTCGGTGTATCTTTACAAAGCTGTCCATTCATTAGCATTGACCTCTGTATTTAAGTAGAGACATCAAGAAATGTTAGAAACATAGTTTAGCTAGCTGGCTCTAACTTGACTACATCAAATTTAAGGTAAACTCTAACGTTAGAATTTGCATCCATCCTCAACTTCAGAAGTGTCACACTAAGGTAGGTAATAACTTTAGATAACTACCGTTATACACTGACATAGTTAGCTAGCCAAACGCCGACAAAAAAGGTTAATTTAGTTATGTTCTGCGACAACACTTCGTCGCGAGCATGGTCACGAGGCTAATGTTAGCTAGCTAATGTTACCACAGCCAGAGATATTAGCACAGAAAATGAAACGCTCAAGATAATGTTAGCTAGCTACCTAATTATGATAGGATAATATTGAACCTGAATGACCATCAAATACATAATTCGTAACGTTTGTTACTTACCGTTTTCAGTAAGCCAAAACACCTTCAGTCTGTCTAAATAAAGTTAGCCGTTTTCCACTCGTCAGTCACTGTCGCACTAGCTAGAACTAGAATACTTCCAAGTATTCTGGTGGACTTCACGCGCTGGTGGTGGGAAAATTAACCCATCAGCTGGGTCAAATATCCATAACCCAACCTTCGTAATAACCCAGCACCAACAATCCAACCTTGCTGTATTTACAGAAAACAACCCAACTATTGACCCAATGCCTGCAACCCAGCAATTGGGTCATCCAAACAACCCAACATTTTTTGGTGTTGTCAAAACCATGCATGCAAGAAGCCTTGACCTGTCTGGTGCACACACATTTCTCTGTCCTCAGTTTGATTGAATGCCTAAATCTGTATTTTTGCCTTGTAACTGATTGCCTCTAGAAAGAGAGAAAGGAAAACAGATGAGCTAGCAATTAGTTTAAATCAATGAAAGATCTAATTGTTAAAAAGAAAGAATATATGGGCTACATTTGAGGAAAAATACATGCATTTACTTACCTTATCAATCTTGTGTAGAGCTGATCGACATACCCAAGACGACAAAGCTGTAATCGCCGCCAAAGGTTTTCTACAAAATATTGACTTAGGGGTGTGAGTACTTATTATGTACAGTTGAAGTCGGAAGTTTACATACACTTAGGTTGGTGTCATTAAAACTAGTTTTTCAACCACTCCACAAATTTCTTGTTAACAACTATAGTTTTGGCAAGTCAGTTGTGTCATGCACAAAGTAGATGTCCTAAGTAATTTCTCCAACAATTGTTTACAGACAGATTATTTCACTTGTAATTCACTGTCACAATTCCAGTGGGTCTGAAGTTTACATACACTAAGTTGACTGTGCCTTTTAAACAGCTTGGAAAATTCCAGAAAATGATGTTATGGCTTTAGAAGCTTCTGATAGGCTAATTGACATAATTTGAGTCAATTGGAGGTTTACCTGTAGATGTATTTCAAGGCCTACCTTCAAACTAAGTGCTTCTTTGCTTGACATCATGGGAAAATCAAAAGAAATCAGCCAAGACCTCAGAAAAAAAATTGTAGACCTCCACAAGTCTGGTTCATCCTTGTGAGCAATTTCCAAACGTCTGAAGGTACCACGCTCATCTGTACAAACAATAGTACGCAAGTATAAACACCATGGGACCACTCAGCCGTCATACCGCTCAGGAAGGAGACGTTCTGTCTCCTAGAGATGAACGTACTTTGATGCGAAAATTGCAAATAAATCCCAGAATAACCGCAAAGGACCTTGTGAAGATGCTGGAGGAAACAGGTACAAAATTATCTGTATCATAGTAAAACGAGTCCTATATCGACATAACCTGAAAGGCCGCTCAGCAAGGAAGAAGCCACTGCTCCAAAACCGCAATAAAAAAGCCAGACTACGGTTTGCAACTGCACATGGGGACAAAGATTGTACTTTTTGGAGAAATGTCCTCTGGTCTGACAAAAATAGAACTGTTTGGCCATAATGACCATCGTTATGTTTGGAGGAAAAAGGGGGAGGCTTGCAAGCCGAAGAACACCATCCCAACATGAAGCACGGGAGTGGCAGCATCATGTTGTGGGGGTGCTTTGCTGCAGGAGGGACTGGTGCACCTCACAAAATAGATTGCATCATGAGGTAGGAAAATTATGTGGAACAATTGAGGCAACATCCAGACATCAGTCAGGAAGTTAAAGCTTGGTCGCAACTGTGTCTTCCAAATGGACAATGATCCCAAGCATACTTCCAAAGTTGTGGCTCAAGGGCAACAAAGTCAAGGAATTGGAGTGGCCATCACAAAGCCCGGACCTCAACCCCATAGAAAATGTATGGGCAGAACTGAAAAAGTGTGTGCGAGCAAGGAGGCCTACAAACCTGACTCAGTTACACCAGCTCTGTCAGGAGGAATGGGCCAACTGACCTAAGACAGGGAATTTTTACTAAGATTAAATGTCAGGAATTGTTTAAATGTATTTGGCTAAGGTGTATGTAAACTAGCGATTTCAACTGTAAATGAGATTTCTGTATTTCATTTTCAATAAATTTGCTAACATTACTAAACATTTTTTCACTTGGGATATTGTGTGTAGATGGGTGAGAAATATATTTAATCAATTTTGATTTCAGGCTGTAACGCAAACAAAATGTGGAATAAGTTAAGGGGTATGAATACCTTCTGAAGGCACTGTACTTGAGCTGTGTGTGCTTACCCAGCCATGTGGTGGGGAGGTTGAGGGGAGGTTGGAATGTGACAGAGAGGCACAGCTTGGAATGGTACGTCAACTGTTACATGCCAACAGTGGGATTTGCATTGTTGACATGGTATCTGGGTGTCACGGCAACATACTCAATGTGAGGCCTGACCCTGACCAGCAACTTTGTCACCTTTTATTTGAGGGTATATTCATTTTTGCCAATAGGAACGGAATGGTGAATCATGTATTATCATTTTAAAAGTCACCTTTTATTGTAAATAAGAATAGAAAATGTTTCACGATACTTCTACATTAATGTGGATGCGACCATGGTTATCGATAATCATGAGTGATGATGAGTGAGAACGTTAGAGGGTCAAAGATCATACCCCTCAGAAGATAACCTCTCACCAATAACCGGAGTGGTTTGCATTTTTGCGGGGGTATGATTCTCTAACTTTCTCACTAATCATTCATCACAATTTATGTAGAGCTGAATTTAAAAATGTTAGCTTCGATGTCCAAATAAATACGGAGGAGTGTGTGATGTCATGCCTGCCAATGATGTCTGTCTGGTGACACAATGAGTAATTATCTATTAAAAAAAATCTACAAATAATGAGTCACTGCTTCGTGATCGGTTACTTGCAGGTTTAATCATTTATATTTTCCAGTTGAATATTATGAAAGGTGCGCCAGTATAAAACATAAAATGCATGCATTACTATAATTGTTTCTGAATCTCCCGTAAATTGGATTCTGTAACAGAACATGGCATGTGTGTTTCCTAGGGGGGACATCTTTGGATCGCATAAATTTGGCAGAGAGTGCAGACCATATGCACATATCTACTATACACATACATATTGTAGCCTATTCAGGTATGTTGATGTACTAATGCATATGAAGATCCGTATGTCAAGTCCGAGCTTGACAAATCGAGTTATGTTGTGCGTGTGAGAAAGAGAGATGTAGGGGTGAGGAGAGCACTACCTAGGATCACAGGCCTAATGCCCAGACAGTTGTGGCCTATAGGATCTAGTATGCGGCAGGAGATTGTTGGATAACGACCTTATTGACCTATCAGTTGGTTGGTTAATGACTCATAAACTTAGGATGCCCTAGTGGTTAGCACTACCAGGCAGAGACTTTTTCTTGTAAACCCTCCAACACTTCCTCTGCTTGGGCTCTGTGGATTACTCCTGGAGCTGATTATGCGTGTCCGTAGAGAAGATTGATGAACAAAAGTGTTGCCATTTATTGCATAAGTAGACACCACTAGTCAGGTGTCCAAACAGAGAATCCAGTGGTTTATTTATAGATGTGTAGTTTATCCTCTTTAGATGACTTTGTGGTTAGCTCTCTCTCGCTCTCTCTCGCGCTCTCTCTCGCACTCTCTCTCGCACTCTCGCTCTCTCCTTCCCAAAGAAACAATCCCAAGCAAATGCGACAAAGGAGGAGTGACTTTTTTAGTAATTCTACTGTTGTCCTTTGCGCATAGGATGTATTTACTTGGTTCAGGAATGTAACTTGCTTGTTTATGCCAGACATTTTAGTGCATGTGTACACTGACTGACATTGTGAAAAAATATATCAATAGAATGCTCATTTTGTGGACTTACTTTAAAAAAATGTTTTACATTTATTAAACTAGGCAAGTCAGTTAAGAACAAATTCTTATTTGCAATGACAGCCTACCGGGAAAGCCAGTTCCACTGCATTTTCTTGTTCAGGGGCAGAACGACAGATTTTTACCAGGGATTCAATCCAGCAACCTTTCGGGTACTGGCCCAACGCTCCAACCACTAGGCTACCTACCACCCCATACTAATTGGCTGTTAAAAGGTCATAAAAACATCCTGCGTTATTTTTATATTTTTTTGCTGAGTCAGATGGCTCAGCTCCAGTGATGTAACACAACTGTGACCGCAGGAACTGCTACTATTGTTGGCATGTAAAGTAATATGATATAAGTTAACATATTATTTAAGGGAACCATACTCTTTTAACCTTGCATGTGTTCTATATGTCACTAAGATAGTGTCTCTTTTAGCCAACTACTTTGTGGTTTGTTATGACAGCTGAAATTGATTTGCATGAGTAGTCTTTGGTCTGGGACCCTGTACATACTCAAGTTGTGCAACTGATGTGAAACGAATTTGGCGTTGTGACACACAGGTTTTTTTTCTGTACAATAAATGTTACACAGGATTTGTGGAGACACTGCACAATGGTTTAGGAAACGTTTTAGTCCAAATGTTTACTGGGCAGACTTGGGATAACTATAGTTTTAGCTATGCTTTGTGGAAAGTACTTTTTTTGGATTGGCCGCCTTCAACTGTGCCTTGCAAATGTATTCATCCCCCTTGGCGTTTTTCCTATTTTGTTGCATTACAACCTGTAATTTAAATAGATTTTTTTTTGGATTTAATTTAATGGACATACACAAAATAGTCCAAATTGTTTAAGTTCATTTTTTAATTAATTGTTTAACGGAAAAGTGGTGCGTGCATATGTATTCACACCCTTTGCTATGAAGCCCTTAAATAAGATCTGGTGCAACCAATTACCTTCAGAAGTCACGTAATTAGTTAGATTGCACACAGGTGGACTTTATTTAGGTGTCACATGATCTGTCACATGACCTCATTATATATACACCTGTTCTGAAAGGCCCCAGAGTCTGCAACACCACTAAGCAAGGGGCAGCACCAAGCAAGTGGAACCATGAAGACCAAGGAGCTCTCCAAACTGGTCAGGGACAAAGTTGTGGAAGTACAGATCAGGGTTTGGTTATAAAAAAATATCAGAAACTTTGAACATCCCTCGGAGCACCATTAAATGCATTATAAAAAGAATGGAAAGAATATGGCACCACAACAAACCTGCCAAGAGAGGGCTGCCCAAAACTCACAGACCAGGCAAGGAGGGCATTAACTTTAGGGATAGGGGGCAGCATTTTCACTTTGGATGAATAGCGTGCCCAAATTGAACTGCCTCCTACTCTGTCCCAGATGCTAATATATGCATATTATTATTACTATTGGATAGAAAACACTCTGAAGTTTCTAAAACTGTTTGAATTATGTCTGTGAGTATAACAGAACTCATATGGCAGGCAAACTTCAAAACAGGAAGTGGAAATTCTGAGGCTGGTCGATATTCAACTCATCGCCTGTTCAAATCCCAGTAAGATATGGATCTGTTTGCACTTCCTACGCCTTCCACTAGATGTCAACAGTCTGTAGAACGTTGAATGAAGCTTATGCTGTGATGTGGGGCCGGATGAGAGGGGAATGAGTCAGTGGTCTGGCAGATTGCCAGTTCCTGGTCATGCGCATTCCACATGATATCGCCTTGCGTTCCATTACTTCTACAGACAGGAAGGAATTATCCGATTGGAACGTGTTTGGATATATATGATAACAACATCCTGAAGATTGATTCTCTACTTAGTTTGACCAGTTTATTCGACCTGTAATATAACTTTTTGAAGTTTTCGTCCGAGTTCGCCTGGACCTGCGCGAGTGTTTGGATATGTTTACTAAACGTGCTAGCAAAAGTAGCTACTTGGACATAAATACCGGACATTATCGAACAAAACAACAATTTATTGTCGAACTAGGATTCCTGGGACTGCATTCTGATGAAGATCATCAAAGGTAAGGGAATATTTATGATGTAATTTCATATTTCTGTTGACTCCAACATGGCGGATAAATGTTGTTATATATGAGCGCCTTCTCAGATTATTGCATGGTGTGCTTTTTCGTAAAGTTTTTTTGAAAACCTGCAGCGGTTGCATTAAGAACAAGTGTATCTTTAATTCTATGTAAAACATGTATCTTTCATCAAAGTTTAAGATGAGTAATTCTCGTTATTTGATGTGGCTCTCTGCAATTTCTCAGGATATTTTGGAGGCATTTCTGAACATGGCGCCAATGTAAACTGAGATTTTTGGATATAAATATGCACATTATCGAACAAAACATACATGTATTGTGTAACATGATGTCCTATGAGTGTCATCTGATGAAGATAATCAAAGGTTAGTGATTCATTTTATCTCTTTCTGCTTTTTGTGACTCCTATCTTTGGCTGGGAAAATGGCTGTTTTTTTTGGACTTGGCGGTGATCTAACATAATCATATGTTGTGTTTTCGCTGTAAAGCATTTTTTAAATCGGACACGATGGGTAGATTAACAAGATGTTTATCTTTCATTTGCTGTATTGGACTTGTTAGTGTGAAAGTTATATATTTAAAAAAATATTTTTGAATTTCCCGTGCTGCCTTTTCAGTGGAATGTTGTGGGGCGGGGGTTCCGCTAGCGGAACGTGTGTCCTAGAAAGTATCGCTGTATTCTGCAGCGATACTTCATCCCCTCTGGTTTGCGCTTAGTGGGACTATCATTTGTTTTTAAACAGGATAATGACCCAAAACATTCCTTCAGTTTGTGTAAGGGCTATTTGACCAAGGAGAGTGATGGAGTGCTGAATCAGATGGGCTGGCATCCACAATCACCCGACAACCCAGTTGAGATGGTTTGAGATGAGTTGGACCGCAGAGTGAAGGAAAAGCAGCCAACAAGTGTTCAGCATATGTGGGAACTCCTTCAAGATTGTTGGAAAACCATTCCTCATGAAGCTGGTTGAGAGAATGCCAAGAGTGCAAAGCTGTCCTCATGGCAAAGGGTGGATACTTTGAAGAATCTGAAATATATATTTTGATTTGCTTAACACTTTACTTCTAAATGACTCTTTCAACAGGCCACTGAAAAGGTTGAAAGCTGCAATTAATGTTATGATATCCATTGCAAACAGCTAGCTGGATGCTTAGCAAAAACAACTTCATAAGTGCTCTTTTTTCCAAACACTATACCCCTCAAACTCAACTCTGGACTGTGAAGCCAGTTCCACTGCATTTTCTTAACTGTTCCCCTCTAATCAGGGATGTCTTAGACCTGTGACACCAGGTGGGTGCAATTATCAGGTAGAACAGAAAACCAGCAGGCTCCTCACCTCATAGGGTAAGAGTTGAATACCTCTGCACTATACCATCTTTAAAAGGATAGGTTACTCAGAGTACAAACTAAGGTGATTTTCTACCTTCCTTGGTTGTACTTAATTTAAGGTGCCATTTTTGGATATTGTTTCCTTCTGAAATTTAATAGACATATTTTGTTAGTATTCTCAGTAACACAACATTAAACTGTTATTGTGTCTGTCATTAATCATTAGTTTTGGAGCAACATTTTATGAGTTATTTATTACATAATACTTTGGTAATTGCATTTTAAATGCATAGCAATGAGCTGAGTTTTTGTAACTACTGTACACAAGGAATAGTSACTGTTCCTTATTCCACTTAGGTAATAACTTGATTATTATGCAATTATAAAGCAATGTAACAACAAAGTTAATACACATGTATAAGAACTTGATGTACAGTGTTAATTTTATCTTATGCCACTCATTTATGAAAATATATTTGTTCGTCGTTTTGAAGCTGCACAAGTGGTTTACTCTAATGATGGTGGTGTACTTTCATTATAAGATTAATATCTGAAAGCCCTCCAAACCATTGTTAGACTAATTCAATGAACTGTTGTAGTATTTGGCAGCCGTCAAATAAATATTTTTGTTTTCAAATAACTAGCATATATTCAAATACCTTCAAATATAAATTGGTTTTCTGAGAGGTATTCAAAATACTTAAATAATATTTTATTCTGAGACCTGTATTTAAAAAAAGAAAATAGTTACCTTTTTAGTTGAAACTCTATAAAAACTATATTCGACTACCATGAGTATTTGAAAAGTTGTTATTTTCAAATATACAAAAAAAATACAGAAATGTTCTGCCCAGGTCTGGTATGGGGCCTAGTTGACTCACTGCATGCGATTTGAAGTTACACTATGGTGTGCCACTTGACATTCATATCAGTGCCAATTTTGGACATTTAGGTGCTACCCAGATATTCCTATTTTATGTATGGCTAGGTGGTGAGAGACTGAGTTTAGATTTTTTGTTGACCATGCTCAAGAATGTTGATTCCAATCCAACAAGAACATTAGGCTATTTCAAGGTTGACTCATGTTGAAACTGAATGATACATAGCCTACTCTCAAAGGTATCCCACAAGGTTACCACACTGACACACGCTGACACATTGTTTCACACTAAAGAACTGTAACAACGCGCAGAACGCAGCAGAGACTTTCCAGTGCAGAAATACCGTCAACTGATCCACTGACTTGTCAAATGTGCCACCTTTTTAAACCTCAAGCCTACACTAGTAGAAAACGTCTCAATTAACTTGTCTATATGATTCAGTTCTTTGGCTAGGTTTGGGACGCGACATTTAATCAAACAGCACGTGAGCACCCTCCTTCTGCCGCCGCTGTGCTCTGCCTGCTGTAGTGGTAACCTAGCGATCTCCCTGCCTATCCCCGTGTGGAAACGACTGTTGAAGCATGTTCATGTCTGGACTGACCTCTGCAGGGAGGTACAAGGGCAAACTGTGTGCAGATGGTGTCTAGTTCACTGTTTACACCGCTTTGAGAGCGGGAGAGAGGTGACCGGACTCCCTCCGCCCGCCCAACTGTGCGCTAGCTCCCAGCTCTCGGAGGCATCCTCTAAAGCACATATGTCAGAGTCAAGGCCCGCGGGCCACATCCGGCCCGCGAGAAGGTTTTTTACGGCCCCTGGGATGATCTTGATTTATTATTAGAACCGGCCCGCAGACCGCAGCCCGCAGATCTTTTACACGCACCAATACTACATTTCCCACAATGCAACGGTGACGCACCGAGCAGTAGGCTGCTTCATTTCAATATTTATTGGCACAGCAGTCGTCAGCATCACAGTAAAATTAACTTTCAGATACCCATCAAAAATGGCAAAACGGAAGGTGGACACTGAGAACCGGGGGTTTCAAACAAGGTGGGAGTCGGAGTATATGTTCACGGAGGTAGCTGGAAAACCTGTGTGTCTTCTGTGTGGAGAAAGTGTGGCGGTACTGAAAGAGTATAATCTGAGACGACATTATGAAACGAAACACGCGGACAAA
>NC_036868.1:22230915-22269683 GCF_002910315.2 Salvelinus sp. IW2-2015 | reverse complement strand
GCAAAAGTGGGCTAAATTTACTTCAAAGAAAAAAACAATAATAGCAATTTCTTATCATCCACTCAACTGAAATATTTTTAAAATATAATTGGATTGAAATACAATAAAATAAAGTGCAAAAATCTATTAATCAAAAAACAACACTTTGTTTAAGGAGAAGTAACATGCAGTGAAAACAAATATTAAACTTTAACTTTTAAACTTGAACTGAGTAAAAACTCTAAATATGTTGATTGCACAGTAATGTTCACTTGTTTGAGGTTGAGGGTGATACTTGGTGGTGTCCCATCTTTAAAATAGAAAATATAGGCTACTGATGGTGCCTTGAATACCGGTTTCTTTCATTTAATGTTCATGTTATGGGGATTTTTATATAAAGGAAATTTGTCTTTTGTGTCTGTTGAAAATTAAAGATTACTGACAGAGCCATAAGAAAATATTGCTTTATTTATCTGATCATATTGGAATATATTTGTTAGGTTTTCAGTAGGTTCAATTAGGTTCACTAGACTATATGCGTCATTTAAAAATTTTTCAATGAACATTCGAACAGTCCGGCCCTCGGCTTGTAGCTAAATTTTTTATTTGGCCCTCCGTCCATTTGACTTTGACACCCCTGCTCTAAAGCTTTTTGGAATACTGACTGTCCAAACAGCAAGTTGCATGTGACCAAATCGGATTTGTGTGTGTTGAGACAGCAGTCATTTACTGGCATGGCTACGCTAGTTGTCATAGTAACAACAAGTGTGTGCGCTGTGGTGTAGGCTGATTGGTGGTGCTCCTGCTTCTTATCACTCAGAAGTTATGTAAGGTGACCACAATGTCTGCCATGGACCTTTCCCAGTTAATTTGAATGTTCAAAGTCATAGTGTAAGAACACTTTTAAAGCCTTAAGGGATAAGATTATCCAACTTTTAAAATGTGTCCTTTTTGGCTAGCCAAGGCAGTCAACTAGCTAGCTAGGTAGCTGTTTAGCTTTCTAGAGCATTCACTAATTGGTTTGTAAACAATTATCACGCTAATTAGCTACCACATGTTCTTGTCAAACTGTCAACAGTGTAGCTAGCAAGCAACAATATATGCTAAATAACAGTCTATAAACCACTTGAGGGCAAATAAATCAGATTTGACCGTTCGGACACAAGTTGCATGGCCAGGAATCAGATTTGTATCTACCACCTACGAAGGTGGTTTGAAAAGCGGCTTGAAATATCCGATTCCATGTGCTTTTTGGCTGTTCAGACTGCAGGAAAAATAACAGATTCGAATCAGATATGCAAAAAGATAGGATTTAACTTCAAACTGCTATTGTGAAGAAGGCTTTTAGTACCTTTGCCATCATACTTCTGGGTGGGTGCTTTCAAGACAACTGGGAACTTGATGAGGTTCCGACTTGGAATTCCGAATTGGATGACAGTTCCAAAAAATGCTCCCAGTCGTAACTTATTTTTCCCCCCAGAGTTCCCAGTTGTCTTGAACACACTGACGTCGGAAGTCGGACATTTCTGAGTTCATGGTTCCCAGTTGTTTTTATTATGGCATTATACCACGCACACAGCCAGACTTGATTGTGTTGTATCACTAAGGGGTTGTGACGTTAACTACAGAAAGGGACCGAGAGTGATGGCGGGTAGAGCCATTCAATTATTGATTGATTCACAGATCTCCCGAGTCGGTAATTAAAAGATGCATCAGACAAGGAAGGGAAAATGTGGGTGATTAGGCAACAGAGCAGATTAAAGCGCACTATAAGAAAGGGAAGAATATTATTGTTTACTTGGTTGGCAGCTCTATTTTCGATTCCTCTAAGCTTTGTAGTCATCATTGCCAAATGAGTCAAGTGATTTGATAGGCTACCTACTGTATTTGCCGAATTAGCACAGGCCTATTTAAGGCTATGTTTACACAGGCAGCCCGATTCTGATGTTCTTTTCTTCACTAATAGGTCTTTTGACCGATCAGCTCTGAAATAGATCTGATGTGAAAAGAGCTGATGTGATTGGTCAAAATACCAATTAGTGGAAAAATGATCAGAATTGGGCTGTCTGTGTAAACAGTGTTTTATTGTTACGTTACATGCCGCTCAAGTAGCCTAAAGACCCTTGTGCTCAGCTGTCATGTTCTAATTAATTGCACCTCTGATCTTGTGAGCAGTGGCGCCTACGCAACGCTTTTGCCACATTACATGGTTTCATAAATAAAAGGGGAAACATTTAATGCATGATGAAATGTTTATCCAAACTCAATTCCACATACTTCTTTGTTTATCTGTAATGACATGCAGCTTCTGACCTTGAAGACTCTCTCATAGATTGTATGCCTTACAGAGATTTCAGAGTGGGGTGTGGTGTCACGTGGAAAAGGACTGATACCTGTGCTAATATAAACAAATCACGCTACTAGCGGAGAGTCAGTACCACGGATAATGACCAAGGAAATCCTGGACCCATATCTGAAGTTTACGGTCCTTTTTTTAACCTCGTCCCTCATTTTACCTGTATGCCTACTGGGGGAAGGGATGTCAAAGACTACTGTACATCTCCTATGATATCCCTTCGAAGAGTTGGGCCAAAGCAGTGTTGCCAAGGAGGATTCAGAACTTGGGTTAGTAAATCAGTCATGAGCGCCATCTAATGTTAATAGGCGGTGGATTGCATTAGGTGTGTGGGACAGGTTCATTGTCTCAGGTGATCATTGTCATTTCATGGGTCCATATGCGACAAGATCAAAATGCATTGGTGCGTTCTGTGTTAAACTGTGCGTAGTACTTCTATGTGAATGGTAATGCATGATTGTTTCAGTTTCTTTTCTAATTATCTGTGGTAAGCATTTTTATCAAGCCACATGCAAATGCACCAGTACATCAAAACAAGTTCCTACGGTCTATCTGATCTAAATGTAGCCTACTGTGTATTTTGGACAATCTATGATTATATAACTTCATGCTCTAGTGTCCTTGCTGCCTGGCACATTATTGTACATTATGTAAGAGATAGGAAGAGAAGGCACATGCAGGTGGGTGTACATCTGACCTCTTGTGGACTTAACACCAGTCCTAATACAGACACTAGCTGCTCCCATGGAGGGCCAGTCTGTTTTCTTTCTGCTGCGGCCAGATGCTCATAGGAGTGACCACGGTCTTGGGCAGTACAGGGGTCAGTACTGGGGTCAAGAGTCAGCGGTCAGCCTGTAATCTGGGTTGCCTCCCACAAATGAGATATATAGTAGTAGATATATAATTATATATACTGCTCAAAAAATAATGGAACACTAAAATAACACATCCTAGATCTGAATGAATGAAATATTCTTATTAAATCTTTTTTTCTTTACATAGTTGAATGTCTGACAACAAATCACACAAAAATTATCAATGGAAATCAAATTTATCAACCCATGGAGGTCTGGATTTGGAGTCACACTCAAAATTAAAGTGGAAAACCACACTACAGGCTGATCCAACTTTGATGTAATGTCCTTAAAACAAGTCAAAATGAGGCTCAGTAGTGTGTGTGGCCTCCACTGGCTATTGACCTCCCTACAACGCCTGGGCAGCCCTGATGAGGTGGCGGATGGTCTCCTGAGGGATCTCCACCAGACCTGGACTAAAGCATCCGCCAACTCCTGGACAGTCGTGTGGTGCAACGTGGCGTTGGTGGATGGAGCGAGAATGATGTCCCAGATGTGCTCAATTGGATTCAGGTCTGGGGAATGGGCGGGCCAGTCCATAGCATCAATGCCTTCTTGCAGGAGGAACTGCTGACACACTCCAGCCACATGAGGTCTAGCATTGTCTTGCATTAGGAGGAACCCAGGGCCAACGCACCATCATATGGTCTCACAAGGGGTCTGAGGACTCATCTCGGTACCTATGGCAGTCAGGCTACCTCTGGCGAGCACATGGAGGGCTGTGCAGCCCCCCAAAGAAATGCCACCCACACCATGACTGACCCACCGCCAACCGGTCATGCTGGAGGATGTTGCAGGCAGCAGAACGTTCTCCATGGCGTCTCCAGACTCTGTCACGTCTGTCACGTGCTCAGTGTGAACCTGTCTCATCTGTGAAGAGCACAGGGCGCCAGTGGCGAATTTGCCAATATCTGGTGTTCTCTGGCAAATGCCAAACGCCTGCACGGTGTTGGGGCTGTAAGCACACACCCCACCTGTGGACGTCGGGCCCTCATACCACCCTCATGGAGTCTGTTTCTGACCGTTTGAGCAGACACATGCACATTTGTGGCCTGCTGGAGTATTTTTGCAGGGCTCTGGCAGTGCTCCTCCTTGCACAAAGGCGTAGGTAGCGGTCCTGCTGCTGGGTGTTGCCCCTCTACGGCCTCCCACGTCTCCTGATGTATGGCCTGTCTCCTTGTAGCGCCTCCATGCTCTGGACACTACGCTGACAGACACAGCAAATCTTCTTGCCACAAGCTCGCATTGATGTGCCATCTGGATGAGCTGCACTACCTGAGCCACTTGTGTGGCTCATGCTACCACTAGAGTGAAAGCACCGCAGCATTCAAAAGTGACCAAAACATCAGCCAGGAAGCATAGGAACTGAGAAGTGGTCTGTGGTCACCACCTGCAGAACCACTCCTTTATTGGGGGTGTCTTGCTAATTGCCTATATTTCCACCTGTTGTCTATTCCATTTGCACAACAGCATGTGCAATGTATTGTCAATCAGTGTTGCTTCCTAGTGGCAGTTTGATTTCAGCAAGTGGTGATTGACTTGGGTTACATTGTGTTGTTGAAGTGTTCCCTTTTATTTTTTAGCAGTGTGTGTGTGTATTATATATATATATATATATATATATTATATAGTCCCAGTTGAAAGTTTGGACACCTATTCATTCAAGAGTGTTTTTTATATTCACAATTTTCTACATTGTGAATAATATGAAGACCTTTCTCTTACATCAAAACTTAGAAATAACACATGGAATTATGTAGTAACCAAAAAAAGTGTTAAACAAATCTAAATATATTTTATATTTGAGATTCTTTATAGTAGTATCTCACCATTTGCCTTGATGACAGCTTGCACGTCTTGGCCATTCTCATCAACCAGCTTCATGAGGAAGCTTTTCCAACAGTCTTGAAGGAGTTCCGGACATATATTGCTGAGACAACCTTGTTGGCTGCTTTACCTTCACACTCTGCGGTCCAATTCATCCCAACCATCTCAATTGGGTTGAGGTAGAGTGGTTGTGGAGAGCAGGTCATCCTGCAGCACTCCTTCACTCTCCTTCTTGGTCAAGTAGACCTTTCACAGCCTTGGGAGGTGTGTTGGTTCATTGTCCTGTTGAAAAAACAATGATAGTCCACTAAGCCGCAAACCAGATGGGATGGTGAATCGCTTCAGAATGCTGTGGTAGCCATTGCTGGTTAAGTGTGCCTTGAACTCTGAGAAGCGGTTTTTTGGCTGCAATCTGAGGGCGCAGTATAACTCTAAAATAGAATATCTCTGCAGCAAGAAGGTATTCTCTGGGCTTCCTTTTCCTTGTGATGGCCAGTTTCATCATGCCGCTTGATGGTCGGTTATCATTCTGTATATGGCAAAACAAAGATTCTGTACCAAATATTAAGTTCTGCTTTTCTGATGTATCAGAATACTTATGTCATGCAAAAAATGCAAATGAATTACTTAAAAAATCATACAATGTGATTTTCTGGATTCTTTGTTTTAGATTCCGTCTCTCACAGTTGAAGTGTACCTATGATAAAAATTACAGACCTCTACATGCTTTGTAAGTAGGAAAACCTGCAAAATCGGCAGCTGTATCAAATACTTGTTCTCCCCACTGTAATATAATCATTTTATTTTTAATAACATTTTATTTATGTGTCAATTTCGACCAGCTCACCCAACAAAAAAATGGTCCGACCCATCTGGCATTTGTCAGATGGCCAATCCACCCCTATGGGAAAAGTTCAGGTAGTCCATCCCGGCTTTATAGGTTCCAAACGTTTACTCCTTATTGAACCACGAGACCCGGTTCATGCTTTTAAGTATTACCTCAGTCTTTTTTTAGGGGTTGAGGAGGTCGTTTGGTGACATAATGCAAATTAAGTAATGTTGACTTGAACATTTTCAAAGTCTTACCAAGCTCTCTTTCAGTGCCGCCACCACACAAGGTGAACTCATCCTTGGTTGTGGACAAGGGGGCATCTGGGACATCAGTCACTTTACTGAACACCCCCGTGATGTTGTTTTTCTTCTCAGCTATCAAGGAGTTCCCTGAAGACATGTTTCCAACTACGAGCGCAAAGAGTGGGGCCGTCGTGCGCACATCGTGGCGGTAAGAAGAGCGCGTTGAATGCTTCTACTTACTAGGTATAACGCTTTTATCACTAGCCTAGGCCAAAATCAACCTCTTGTTCCCACACCTAGTTAGTGGACAACTTCTTTATTGCCCCTAATACTGTAGGTATGAATGGTGTAAGCAATATAAGAATGATCCACCTAGACCTTACTCGTAGAATGATGTGCTGGAGTTTCCACCAGTGGCGTCATGCATGACAAATGTTTGTGGGGGCACTGATGGCATCATTCAATATTTTCACATTTATATTTTTTTTTTTTTTTTTCTTCATATAATGAAAATGTAAAATATTTAAGGGTCATAGGACATCTAGTACCCCCCCCCCCCACATTCTTTCAGATGTACAAGTATGATCAATAGGTGTCTCGGTAGTGGGCTAAGGGTTGAATTTGGACTGGCAAACCTCGATCTCCTTTAACAAAAATACACCTCAGCTTGATCTCACACCGGGGAGAACTACTTCCCCTCAAGGCCGACCGCGGTACTCCAGGCATTGTTAGCAGAAAACAGTATCCCCCATTGTAGTGAATGGAAAAACTGGCAATCTTCGTGGTCAAACTTTGTGTAAATAACAATGTTTAGAAAACAATCATGATACCAATAATTGCATCTAACACACCATTTGCATAGTTAATTGTTTAATTCCAGCATTTTAATCAATTTCTTCATTTCCTGCACTAATGTGTTGTCATTTACACGCTGTCACATTTCTTTCGTCTTAGTATGCCTCTATTTTTTTTAACAACACTTTTCCTTGACAGAATAATGATTCTCCTATTTGACTGCATTTTCAGGCAGTTCTTACTTTGGTCACTAGAGGGCGCTCAGGCTATTTCTAAGGGTCTGTGCTCCCGAAGTTGTTGACTGTTTTTGTGCTTGCCATCAGTTCTCAGCTATTAGCAGCAAATGGCAAGCAGTTTCTTACTGGCAATTAAAATGTATAATTGCCATCATATTTTCGAGTCATTGCCGAATTTTTTGATGTAACAAATGAAACATTAAACCTCGTAAATAATACATGGTAATTCATGGTAACCTTGTAAACAATTCATTTAGACCCTGCCTTTATTTAGAAAAATGCACTTATTTGATGAAATGTGTGCCTTTGCGCGGCAATTAAACGGGACAGGCACTTATTTGAGACTAAATTTAATTGAAGTTTTACTGTAAAAAGGATAATTTAGTTGCTAATGAGAGCCTGCAGTACCCTGGTCGACCTTCAACTTGAGTTACTCAATGAGAGGGGGCAGCACTGAGATACTCCAGGAAGTGACGTTGCTGGCTAACTCAAACTGTGCATGCTATTTCTCTATGAGATGCCATCTTTGGCTTCAATGCGCTATTGAGTCTTCTTCATGCGTCGTGCCGACAGATGAACACCTCTCTGGGAAGAAAAAGGGTGTGGGTGTATGCTTCATGATTAACAACTCATGGTGTAATCATAACAACATCCAGGGAACTCAAGTCCTTCTGCTAACCCGACAAATAATTCCTTACAATCAAATGCCGGCTATATTATCTCCCAAGAGAATTCTCGTCAGTTATCTTCACAGCTGTGTATATATACCCCCTCAAGCAGACACCACGACGGCCCTTAAGGAACTTCACTGGACTCTATGTAAACTGGAAACCATATATCCTGAGGCTGCATTTATTGTAGCTGGGGATTTTAACAAAGCAAATTTGAGAACAAGGCTACCTAAATTCTATCAGCATATTGATTGCAGCACTCGCANTGAGGCTGCATTTATTGTAGCTGGGGATTTTAACAAAGCAAATTTGAGAACAAGGCTACCTAAATTCTATCAGCATATTGATTGCAGCACTCGCATGGGCAATACACTCGATCACTGCTACTCTAACTTCCGCGATGTATACAAAGCCCTTCCTCGCCCTCCCTTCAGCAAATCCGACCACGGCTCCCTCTTGCTCCTACCGTCTTATAGGCAGAAACTCAAATAGGATGTACCCGTGACTAGAACCATTCAACGGTGGTCTGACCAATCGGAATCCACACTTCAAGATTGTTTTGATCACGCAGATTGGGAAACGTTCCGGGCAGCCTCAGAATAACATCGATCCATACGCTGACTCGGTGACTGAGTTTATAAGGAAGTGCATTGGAGATGTTGGACCCACTGTGACTATTAAAACCTACCCTAACCAGAGACTGTGGATGGATGGCGGCATTCGCGCAAAACTGAAAGCACGAACCACTCCATTTAACCATAGAAAGAGGACTGGGAATATGGCCGAATATAAACAGTGTAGTTATTCCCCCCGCAAGCAATCAAACAAGCGTAATGTCAGTGTAGGGACAAATTGGAGTCGCAATTCAACGGCTCAGACACGAGACGTATGTGGCAGGGTCTACAGGAAATCACGGACTACAAAAAGAAAACTAGCCACGTTACGGACACCGACGTCACGCTTCCAGACAAACTAAACACCTTCTTTGCCTGCTTTGAGGATAATACACTGCCACCGTTGCGGCCCGCTAACAAGGACTACACCCACCCTTCTCTCTGGCTGATATGAGTAAGACATTTAAACGTGTTAACCCTCGCAAGGCTGTTGGCCCAGACGGCATCCCTAGCCGCGTCCTCAGAGCATGCGCAGACCAGCTGGCTGCTGTGTTTACGGACATATTCAATCGCTCCATATCCCAGTCTGCTGTCCCCACATGCTTCAAGATGGCTACCATTGTTTCTGAACCCAAGAAGGCAAAGATATCTGAACTAAATGACTACTGCCCCGTAGCACTCACTTCTGTCATCATGAAGTGCTTTGAGAGACTAGTCAAGGATCATATCAAAGGAGATGATCGTGGACTTCAGGAAACAGCAGAGGGAGCACCCCCTATCCACATCGAAGGGACAGTAGTGGAGAAGGTGAAAAGTTAAGTTCCTCGGCGTACACATCAGACAAACTGAAATGGTCCACCCACACAGTGTGGTGAAGGTGCAACAGTGCCTCTTCAACAGCTTACAGACGGCAACAGCTTACAGAGGGTAGGCAATTCAAGTCAGTTATGAAAACTTAGGACACTAAAGAGGCCTTTCTACTGACTCTGAAAACACCAAAAGAAAGATACCCAGGGTCCCTGCTCATCTGCATGAACGTGCCTTAGGCATGCTGCAAGGACGCATGAGGACTGCAGATGTGGCCAGGGCAATAAATTGCAATGTCCGTACTGTGAGATGCCTAAGACAGCGCTACAGGCAGACAGGACGGACAGCTGATTGTCCTCGCAGTGGCAGACCACATGTAACAACACCTGCACAGGATCGATACATCCGAACATCACACCTGCGGGACAGGTACAGGATGGCAACAACAACTGCCTGAGCTACACCAAGAACGCACAATCCCTCCATCAATGCTCAGACTGTCCGCAATAGGCTGAGAGAGGCTGGACTGAGGGCTTGTAGGCCTGTTGTAAGGCAGGTCCTCACCAGACATCACCGACAACAACGTCGCCTATGGGCACAAACCCAACATCGCTGGACCATACCGGACTGGCAAAAAGTGCTCTTCACTAACAAGTCACAGTTTTGTCTCACCAGAGGTGATGGTTGGATTCACATTTATCGTCGAAGGAATAAGCATTACACTGAGGCCTGTTTATTGTACCTTTATTTAACTAGGCAAGTCAGTTAACTTCTCTGCGCTACGGATCCCTTTAGCGGGATCATTTTCCTAAACAACTGCTGAATTGCAGGGCGCAAAATATTACTAAAAATATTTATAATCATGCAATCACAAGTGAAATATACCAAAACACAGTTTAGCTTGTTGTTAATCCAGCTATAGTGTCAGATTTTGAAAATATGCTTTACAGCGAAAGCAATCCAAGCTTTTGTGAGTGTATCAATCAATGCTAGAACAGCTAGCCCCAAATTAGCATGGTCACGAAAGTCAGAAAAGCAATAAAATTAATCGCTTACCTTTGATAATCTTTGGATGTTTGCACTCACGAGACTCCCAGTTACACAATAAATGTTATTTTTGTTCGATAAATATTACTTTTATAACCAAAAAACGCCATTTGGGTTGCGCGTTATGTTCAGAAAACCAAAGCCTCGTTCCGTTCGACGAAAATTCCAAAAAGTATCCATAATGTTCGTTGAAACATGTCAAATGTTTTTTATAATCAATCCTCGGGTTGTTTTTAACAAACATAATCGATAATATTTCAACCGGACCGTAACCTATTCAATAAAAGAGAGAAAGAAAATGGAGAGCTACCCCTCTCGCGCGCAGGAACTAATCAAAGGACACCTGACTACTTTGAAAAATCTCGCTAATTTTTCAAAATAAAAGCCTGAAACTATGTCTAAAGCATGGTCACAGCCTGAGGAAGCCATTGGAAAAAGAATCTGGTTGATACCCCTTTAAATGGAAGAAAGACGGGCAAGGAAACACAAATAAAAAATAAAAAAATCACTTCCGGGTTATATTTCCTCAGGTTTTCGCCTGCAGAATCAGTTTTGTTATACTCACAGACAATATTTTGACAGTTTTGGAAACTTTGGAGTGTTTTCTATCCTAATCTGTAAATTATATGCATATTCTACGATCTGGACCTGAGAAATAATCCGTTTAGCTTGGGAACGTTATTTAAAAAAAAAAAAAAAAAAAAAAAATCTGACCCCTAGCGTCAAGAGGTTTTAAGAACAAATTCTTATTTTCAATGACAGCCTAGGAAAAGTGGGTTAACTGCCTTGTTCAGGGGCAGGACGACAGATTTTTACCTAGTCAGCTCAGGGATTCGATCTTGCAACCTTTCGGTTATAAGTCCAACGCTCTAATCACTAGACTACCTGTCGCCCTAGGTAGCTACCTGCCTGTACTCTGGACCGGGACTGATTTGGAGGTGGAGGGTCCGTCATGGTCTGGGGCGGTGTGTCACAGCATCATCGGACTGAGCTTGTTGTCATTTCAGGCAATCTCAACGCTGTGCATTACAGGGAAGACATCCTCCTCCCTCATGTGGTACCCTTCCTGCAGGCTCATCCTGACATGACCCTCCAGCATGACAATGCCACCAGCCATACTGCTCGTTCTGTGCATGATTACCTCCAAGACAGGAATGTCAGTGTTCTGCCATGGCCAGCGAAGAGCCAGGATCTCAATCCCATTGAGCATGTCTGGGACCTGTTGGATCGGAGGGCTAGGGCCAGGGCCATTCCCCCCCAGAAATGTCCGGGAACTTGCAGGTGCCTTGGTGGAAGAGTGTGGTAACATCTCACAGTAAGAACTGGCAAATATGGTGCAGTCCATGAGGAGGAGATGCACTGCAGTACTTAATGCAGCTGGTGGCCACACCAGATACTGACTACTTTTGACCCCCCCCCTTTGTTCAGGGACACATTATTCCATTTCTGTTAGTCACATGTCTGTGGAACTTGTTCAGTTTATGTCTGTTGTTGAATCTTGTTATGTTCATACAAATATTTACACATGTTAAGTTTGCTGAAAATAAACGCAGTTGACAGTGAGAGGACGTTTCTGGTTTTTGCTGAGTTTATCTATCACGTCAGCTGTACTGAAATAGGATTATTTTCTTCTCTCACACAATGGTAAGGAACAATAGCCTGGTCCCAGATCTCTTTGTACGGTCTTCCCAACTGCCATTTGGGCATGACAATGATCATAGGAGTTGGCTATACAGCACACACCGAGATCTGGCTCCAGGCTAGGAGAAAATGTTTAAGCAATAAATACAGTTTTCGAAGTGATGGGATCAATCGCAAATCAACCCGGTCATTCCCATACTGTTATTTATTTGATTTATTTTGCTCCTTTGCACCCCAGTATCTCTACTTGCACACTCATCTTCTGCACATCTATCACTGCATGTTTAATATTTATTGTAATTATTTCGCCTCTATGGCCTATTCATTGCCTCACCTCCCTTATCCTACCTCATTTACACACACTGTATATAGACTTTTTCTATTGTATTATTGACTGTATGTTTGTTTATTCCATGTGTAACTCTGTTGTTTGTGTCACACTGCTTTGCTTTATCTTGGCCAGGTCACAGTTGTAAATGAGAACTTGTTCTCAACTAGCCTACCTGGTTAAATAAAGGTTAAATATTTTTTTTCTTTAACTCCTAGCCCCTACCCAACTAGTCAGTTGTTTAGATCTGAGAGGATTGGAAGGGTATTAATTATACCTAATCCAGTAGTCGCTGTTCTATCTTTCTGACAGATATGATAGGTAGCTTTTTCACCACATTTCTTACTTGATGTATCTAATCATAGCTGTATCTCGTCTTCTTTGATCTAGTGCTCTTTACGTTCATCCTTCACCTCTCCTTCATTCCTTCATTGAGATCTTCCAGGTTTCCTATCTGTTCAACCAAGTTAATGTTTCAGACACACATACACACTGACTCTTCTCTCCCGTCTCGACAGGCCCTCTATATGTTCCTGGCCCTGGCTATAATCTGTGACGACTACTTTGTACCGTCGCTGGAGAAGATCTGTGAGGTGAGAGACTGTTGTCAGGACACACAATCTAATCTGGTGAAACTGGTCTGAGACATTAGCATGGGCCACCATGGCTCTAGCATTATGTCCTTACCACGGGTGAGTTTTCAGCCAACTTAGTAGCTAGGACAGCACTTTGCTTCTCTCGAGTAATGCTTTTGATAATCAATATTTTCTGCGTGAACGGAATCAAATCTTCCTAAAAAGTACTTTGCTATTGTATGAGTGGTCTTAGTTATCATCTTGACAACCAAAGGGCCACATTAACCTACAAAGCTTTTGGGAAGCTCAGCCCTGACTAACCACTCCTGTCTCCTTTCTCATTCTCTCTTTCGGTCTGTTAGAAACTAGACTTAAGTGAGGATGTTGCCGGAGCCACTTTTATGGCAGCTGGGAGTTCCGCTCCTGAGCTGTTTGCCTCCATCATTGGTAAGATATGACACGCACAAACGCCATCGCACACACACACACACACACACACCAATACACACCGGCACACTCACACACTCCTTTACACAACACAGAAAACTTGGAAACCCAGAACTAAGATCCTGTCAAATCTAACAGTATTTGTCACATGCTCCGAATACAACAGGTGTAGACTTTACCGTGAAATGTTTGCTTACGAGTCCTTACCAACGATGCAGTTTCAAAAATGAAATAGTAACACAAGGAATACAATAAAATACACAAGAATAGAGTTATATATTACAGGGAGGACCAGTACCAATGGGCAGAGGTACGAGGTACTTGAGGTAGATTTGTACATGAAGGCAGGGTAAAGTGACTAGGCATCAGGATAGATAATAATAAGGTATTTGAGGTAGATTTGTACATGAAGGCAGGGTAAAGTGACTAGGCATCAGGATAGATATCTACATCAAATACCTTATTGTTATGTACATGAAGGCAGGATAAAGTCACTAGGCATCAGGATAGATAATAATAAGGTATTTGAGGTAGATATGTACATGAAGACAGGGTAAAGTGACTAGGCATCAGGATAGATAATAATAAGGTATTTGAGGTAGATATGTACATGGAGGCAGGGTAAAGTGACTAGGCATCAGGATAGATAATAATAAGGTATTTGAGGTAGATATGTACATGAAGGCAGGGTAAAGTGACTAGGCATCAGGATAGATAATAATAAGAGTAAAATAAAGAACAGAGTAGCAGCAGCAAATGATGAGTTTAAAATTGTATGCGTGTTTGTGTTGCTGATGTGCGTGCGCGCGTATGTAGTGTGTGTCGGTTTTGTTTTGTGTGGGAGTGTAATTACATCAGATGCTCGATAAGGTTCTGGGGGAGATATATGATAAAAGACACTAACGACGTCTCCACCTCCCTAAATGGAAATTCAGCCAAAGCATGTACCATCCACTCCCGACATTTGAAAGACGTGAACACCTGCGAATGTGTGATTTGTCCAAATGACCAGTGACAAAAACATTTGTCTTTAGTCTTCGCATCCCACAGTCTGTTGACAGACGCTACGATACCATTCAATCCTAGATTTTTTATTTAGTCGCATGCACATATGTAGTTGCAGTGTACAGTGAAATTCTTAAGCTCCAACAGTGCAGGGGTAGGAAGTCCGGAGTAGGAAGTCCGGAGGGGGGCAGGAGGGAGACAGTCGGAGCAGGTAGCTGACTATGGTGGCTATTCAGCAGCCTGATGGTCTGGGGGACAAGCTATTGGCTGATAGTACAAGCTATTGGCCATTCTGATAGTTTTAGCCATGATACTCCTGCCTGTACTGCCCACGTCTCAGTGATGGTAGTGGGGAGAACATGCCGTGGCTCTGGTGGCTGAGGTCCCTGATGATCTTCTTGGCCTTCCTGCGACACCTGGTGTTGTAGGTGTCCTGGAGGGCAGGCAGTGTGCACCCAATGGTATCCATAGGCACCCTATTTCTGTCCACGAGAGATTAACCAACACACCAACGTCAAAATTCAACAAAAAGTCAGACACACCTACACACCAGGGCTGGGGTCAGTTAAAATTAAAAGCAGTCAATTCAGGAAGATTATTTTAATTGAAAATTCCAAAATGCAAAAACATATGAAATAAATAGCTACTCTTCAGTTTATTGAGAAGTCATTGAAAATAGCTGCAGTTTTTTAGTAATTTTGAATTGGTATTTAAGTTTACGTCCTGAATTGACTGCTTTCAATTCGAATTGACCCCAGCCCTGCTACACACACACACACACACACACACACACACACACACACACACACACACACACACACACACACACACACACACACACACACTCCCAGATAGTTGTTGTCAAGGCTGATTGTGGTTGGCTGCCTCCCCCTGTACAGGTGTCTTCATCACCCACGGTGACGTGGGGGTGGGGACAATCGTCGGCTCAGCGGTCTTCAATATCCTGTGCATCATCGGCGTGTGCGGAATATTCGCCGGACAGGTGTGTGTGTTTCTGTGCACATGCACATGCACATACACGTGGCTGTTTCTGTGGGTGTGTGAGTGTGTGTGTGCGTGCATGTGGGTCTCGTTTAGTGCAGCATATGCATTTAGATCACTTATGGGCTGAGAAGAAAGATTGGGTTCTCCTATGGGGAACCATGTCTAGCAATTGCTCACAGCTGTCGTTAGTCTCTGGAAAGCATATTTCTGGTTCCGTATTCACAAAGACTAGGATTGCTGATTTTAGGATCATTTTAGCCTTTTAGATCATAATGAATAAGATTCCATGGAAAGGGGGGACCTGATCCTAGATCAGCATTTCTAGTCTGAGACGTTTTATACACTATATATACAAAAGTATGTGGACAAACCTTCAAATGAGTGGATTTGGATATTTCCGCCACACCGTTGCTGACAGGTGTATGTGTATAAAATCGAGCACACAGACATGCAATCTCCATAGGAAAACAATGGCAGTAAAATGGCCTTACGGAAGAGCTCAGTGACTTTCGACGTTCCACTGTCATAGGATGCCACCTTTCCAACAAGTCAGTTCGTCAAATTTCTGCCCTGCTAGAGCTGCCCCGGTCAACTGTAAGTGCTGTTATTGTGAAGTGTGCATGTTTAGGAGCAACAACGGCTCAGCAGTGAAGTGGTAGGCCACACAAGCTCACAGAACGGGACCGCCGAGTGCTGAATCGCGTAGTGTGTAAAAATCGTCTGTTCTTGGTTGCAACACTCACTACCGCGTTCCAAACTGTCCCTGGAAGCAACGTCAGCACACTGTCTGTCAGGAGCTTCATGAAATGGGTTTCCATGGCCGAGCAGCCGCACACAAGCCTAAAGTCACCATGCGCAATGCCAAGCGTCGGCTGGAGTGGTGTAAAGCTCGCCGCTATTGGACTCTGGAGCAGTGGAAATGCGTTCTCTGGAGTGATGAATCACACTTCACCATCTGGCAGTCAGATGGACGAATCTGGGTTGGATGGATGCCAGGAGAACGCTACCTGCCTGAATGCATAGTCCCAACTGTAACGTTTGGTGGAGGAGGAATAATGGTCTGGGGCTGTTATTCATGATTCGAGCTAGGCCCCTTAGTTCCGTTGAAGGGAAATCCTAACGCTACAGCATACGACGACATTGTCAACGATTCTGTGCTCTCAACTTTGTGGCAACAGTTTGGGGAAGGCCCTTTCCTGTTTCAGCATGACAATGCCCCCGTGCACAAAGCAAGGTCTACACAGAAAATGGTTTATCGAGATCGGTGTTGAGGAACTTGACTGAGCTGCACAGAGCCCTGACCTCAACCCCATCAAACACACCTTTGGGATGAATTGGAACGTCGTCTGCGAGCCAGGTCTAATCGCCCAACATCAGTGCCCGACCTCACGAATGCTCTTGTGGCTGAAGTCCCCACAGCAATGTTCCAACATCTAGTGGTAAGCCTTCCCAGAAGAGTGGAGGCTGTTATTGCAGCCAAGGGGGGACCGACTTTTGTCCACATACTTTTGGTCATGTAGTGTATCTGCAGGGATGTGATCTCTTTCGTGACTGACTGTTTCTCTCTCTCTTTCTAGGTTGTAGTGTTGGGTTGGTGGTCTGTTTTCCGAGATTCATTCTACTATGTCTTGTCGATCCTCGCTCTTATTGCAGTAAGTCTGACAGTAAAATGCACATCACATGTAATGTATGCGACCATTAACAATATATTTAAGTCTTTTATTAGGATCCCCATTAGTTTTTCCGAAAGCAGCAGCTACTCTTTCTGGAGTCCACACAAAACATGAAACATGACATAATACAGAACATTAGTAGATTAGAACAGCTCAAGGACAGAAGTACATATTGAATAATTCCTAACTGCCATTTTCATTTCTGCCTGTGCTCTTTTTTCCCCCCAGTTCATCTACGATGGGAAGGTAGTGTGGTAAGCGAGCCCCACCTCTTTTCGATTGGTCCTTAAATAATACCTTGATGTGATGGAATTTTCATTCGTTGCGCATCTGAACTGTGGGGCTCCTTATTGGGTGACGTGATAGGATTTAATTGGGCTTCATTGGGTAACTGAGATACGATGTGATTTCAGTGGTTGTCTCTCCGTTGTGTCCGTCTCAGGTGGGAGAGCCTGGTGTTGGTGGTCATGTACTGTGGATACATCCTCATCATGAAGTAAGTGCTGCACTACTGAGTCAGTGCCTTTACAAAACTCAAGGTGTCACGCCCAATGAAATTGATGTGGTGGGGGAGACAGATTTAAGTCATTAAGGTATCTTCTATATTTCCGTGAAATATATAAAGACTCAATGCAATGATATTGAATTTGAGTGCCCTTTGATTTTCTGCGGGCTGGAAGATGTTCACCTGTCTGTCTCTGTCTGGCTGTGTGTCTGCCTTGGTTCATCCAGGTCACTCCCCTAGTAATAGTCTCTCTCACTTGTGCTCCGACTGCCCTTCTATGACCCATTATGATGCCGCTCGGAGAATAACCTACTACTTGCTGACCATTTCAGATACCATCCTATCTTGTCCATACGGTTCGCTTTATAACCTATGTGTGCATACATACAGTATGATGTCAAATATACAGCATGGTTTCACATTTACCAAAAGTTGCAGGACTGAGTTTGCCACACTTAATGTACACGTGAACAGTTGCAAACGTTTTGCTGCAGTTCACTGTATACATAGGGACAGTTTCCCAGACCCAGATTAAACCTAGTGCTTGAATACAAAGATATTTGAATTGAGATTAAGTATGTTTATTAATCGGTGTTCAGGAAACTGTTCCTTAGAATTTACAGACCACTGCATAGTGTTCGGTTATTGTTTATTGGATGTTGATGAAAAAACGAGGCATTAACCAGTGTCCCTCTCTCCCCTCTTCTCCCAGGTTTAACCAGTGTCCCTCTCTCCCCTCTTCTCCCAGGTTTAACCAGTGTCCCTCTCTCCCCTTTCTCCCCAAGTTTACAGTGTCCCTTCTCCCCTCTTCTCCCAGGTTTAACCAGTGTCCCTCTCTCCCCTCTTCTCCCAGGTTTAACCAGTGTCCCTCTCTCCCCTCTTCTCCCAGGTTTAACCAGAGCTTGCAGAAGTTATTCGCGAGTAAAGACAAGGACAAGAATCAGGCCAATGGTAACGCAGCGGCCAGCACCGAGATGCAGGATGGTAATGCTAGTTATGATGACAGTGTGTGGGATGCCGACCCCATCATTGCCTATAGTCAGCACGGCAGTAGGTAAGGCTAACCAGGCAGGCTGTAGTACACACCAAAGCTTCTCTCGAGACATGGGCTTATTCTCTGTATCTTTACTTGTTTTCTTTTAACCCTAAAAGTTGAAGACGACTAAAATGAACTATTGGTCGTTTCTGATCAAATAGGGTTGAGGGAATGGCGGGCTTTCTAGTTCAAATGTCTTTAACTTCGATGACTCATCTTTGCATTTGTCCCATTATGGCATCTGAGAGCACGGGCAGCGCCATTCAATCAATCTCCATTTTGAAGTAGTCACATTTATTCTGCTACTCCTTCCAGCAAACAAACTGAAAGGGTGCATACTGCCACCTGGAGTATGTTGTTTGAACAGGTATAAAGCCAAGGTTGGCAATTTACTGCCACCTGTAATTATGGAACGTAGACCATCTTTGACCGTCTTTGAGCATGCTTTCTCACGTGGAAAAGTATTCTCAAGCTAAAGAGGGAACGCCCACTTACAGACAGGAACCGCGGCCATTTTTTCAATGGCGGTCTTTATGCAACATCGTCATTAACCACCATCTTTGAGTTGACTACTTCAACATGGTATAAGTCCTTCATGCGGTTGCCCATGCTAAAACAGGCTTTTGGACACCATAGTTGTCTGGACCAAAGTCTATAAGTTGGGCAGGAATATGAACTTGTGGGTTCATGGGAGTTGGGTAGGACTTCCTCTGTCAGTGTGGTGAAGGTTTTGCAGTTCTACAATCTCCATTCTACTGTGCTGACTAACAATGGGTAAAAGGTAACCTTCAGCTCAACCACAGCACTTGGCTCTCTATCTCTACCAGAGGAGGCTGGCGGGAGGAGCTACAGGAGGATGAGCTCATTGTAATGGCTGGAATGGAAATGGATCGAACATATGGAAACCACGTTTGACTCGGTTCCATTTATTCCATTCCAGCCATTACAATGAGCCTGTCCTCCTATGGCCCCTCCCGCCAGCCGCCTCTGATCTCTACCTCTCTCTCTCTCTTCCTGGCCGCCTTATCTTTGGTATTAATGTCATAAGAGGGTTGTAACTTGTCTAGATGTGGCCATATCTTCCACTTTCTTTCCACTAATGTCAAAGCGCCTGTCTGTTTAGCCTTACCAAACCCACTGTTGCTTAATGTGTGTTGTGTTTCTGCATGCTAGATTGCAGTGTTTCTCTGCTTGTCTCTTGAGGTATCAACCCACTGACTTGTGGTAATAAATATCAAAATATAGTTTGTCAGCTTTGTTTTCTTAGTATGCATGTCACTTTATATATAATTAATAAACTTCAGAGTTGAATATAGAACCCTTATCAGGGTTTTACCAGAAATATGTGTAAAAAAACAAGAGAGAACTTCTCACGGCAAGGTGTTTTTACACCTTAAATTGATTTTTGGTGTTTGATGGTTTTTGCTTGCACGTTTGTGTGTGCGTCAGGGTTTCTGTTAGCTGGTAATAGCCGGCATTTGGCTGATAAAATAAATTAATTGAAAAGCCGATGAAGATAATTGCTGCTGGCCAATTGTCTGGGAGAAGAAGAAAAATCCCATTGTGAAGTAATGCTTTATAGCCTCTTCATTGATGTAAATACATGACTGGTCATGCTTATCGGTCTATAGGTATATTTGCATAATTTTGTGGAAATAAATTGGTGCATGGACAGTATTTTCGTTATGCATCTTATTAATCACACGCGAAACGGCGTACAGATACAGAACCTTTGAGCGGATAATCTGTCAGACGACGTGAGAGCTGCTGCTACAGTAGCTCAAACCGCAAATGAATAGCCAACCGAAGGCCTGCTTCAACACCACTTGGCAATGAGCTGGAGGCAGTATGCATTTTGAAAACATATACTTAATTGTTTGAAACCCGAACGTTTTACTACATATTATGAGGCATGTCTTACCTTCAAAATAGCCTAGACAAAATCAGACCATATCCGTGGAGGCAATTATTTTCTATGAACATTCATTGTCCAGTAGCCAAAGGCACAATCCTAGTCTTATTAACCCATCCTAGTTGTTTTATCAAATCTCCCCTCGTTCTACATGTCTAACGGTGTTTTCATCTCTGTCACATGAAACCGCTGGCTTGTGCGGTGCACTTTGACAACGGTGTTTTCCCGTTAATTGCATGATGGAACAAACATTCACACGTAGCCTACGGCCTTGTGAGCATTGCTGCGCTTATAACGTGAAGAAATAATAGTTGGTCAACATATTAAGCTGAACGTTCTGATCTGTTGCATCAGACTCATTGCTTTTGAACTTCTTTTTCTATGTAGCTTTGGCTCCTGGTTGTATGAATTTGGGATCTATCGTCCCACCACTGTCTCAGAGTCGGTTTGGAACAGGCTGTTTCTTTCTCGACAAGCTGACAAATAGAATAGGTCAACTTTTCTACTATGGGGGATAGTCTATTGACATAGGGTAGTGATTTCACTTCTCTTGTTGGCTGAGGAAACCAAATGTGGACAGTTATTCTTCATCTTCAAAGTGCACATCAGAATTCAGTAAGAAGGACATCGTTGCGTCCTCGGTTTGCATGTTCTGTTCATATGAATTACCATAATCTAAATGCGATTTCTGTCATTCTGAGCACCGTGGTGGACGCCCTAATTCGGATATGCACGCAATGCATATGGGTCCAGTACATTTCTCAAATGTCCGGTAAATTAAAATGCTGCTCTCAAATGTCCAGCGCCACACTTTCGTAACAGAAATCCTTGTGTGTGTGTGAGAGCGAGTGTCTGTGTTTGTCAGTTATGACAGTCTAACGTGTCTGTCCGTCTCCAGTCAAGCCCAGTAAGGCTTACAGTCGGGGGTCTGTGGTCATGGTCGATGAGATGATGTATGCCAACCCTCCGAAGATGCGCTTCCCCGAGGCCGGCCTCCGCATCATGATCACCAGCCATTTTGGACCCAAGACCCGGCTGCGCATGGCCAGTCGCCTCATCATCACTGAGGTATGGATAGAGAGGGATGTAACTGCAGGAAGATGGTTTGTTTCCATGTTAGATTAGAGAATGCAATGATCTCATTTGTATAGATTTGATAGTGCTGTCATTGCTGTACTGTTGACTACTGGGTCGTGTTCATTAGGCATCAAACGAGAAAAAAAAACAGACTGAATCAGGGGGGAACTATCTGGACTTGGACCAATACCAAACACTCCCTTTCATTTTTCTTTGGACAACATTTTCCGATGTGTGCCCTAATGAACAACTCCCTGTTTTGCCTCTTCCTGTGACAGCGTCAGAAGCTGGTCCAGGGTGCCAACGGAGTGGAGACCCAGGTGCTGGAGGGGAAGGTGGATGTTGAGAACGGCAACGTGCCTGAGGACAAGCCTGCAGAGGAGGAGGCCGAAAATGAGACAATCTCCCCCTTTGATATCCCTGGTGTGTGTGTGTGTGTGTGTGGGGGGGTATTTGCGAGTTGTTTATCCAGACAGAGCTTGACATTCTTGTGGATAGTACATGTTTTGATGTTAAGATATGGCTCATCAGATTTTAAACATTTGCTTACACTTCAGTAGACGTGGTGCCCTTACCCAAATTATCCAGTGACTATTATATCATGACTGATTCTAATGATCTTTGACAGAGAGTTATGTGCATGACAAACACTGCTCCAATGTGTGTATGAAACCTCCAAGTGCTTTATGATTGAAGTAGCTGATGAGTTAAATTGGTTGTGTTAGTGCTGGGCAAGACCAAATACCTGCACCTTAACCCTGCACCTTCGAGACTGCTGCCCTATGTTCAGTCATTGAACACTGGTCACTTAAATGCCATTTTACCCACTTCATATGTACAGTGCATTTGGAAAGTATTCAAACCCCTTGACTTTTCCCACATTTTGTTAGGTTACAGCTTTATTATAAATGTATTAAATTGTTTGTTTCCCTTATCAATCTACACACAATACCCCATAATGACAAGCAAAAACAGTTTTTTGTATTATATATAAAAACACTGAAATATCACATTTACATAAGTATACAGACCCTTTACTCAGTACTTTGTTGAAGCACCTTTGGCAGCGATTACAGCCTCGAGTCTTCTTGGGTATGAAGCTACAAGCTTGGCACACCTGTATTTAGGTAGTTTCTCCCATTCTTCTCTGCAGATCCTCTCAAGCTCTGTCAGGTTGGTTGGGGTCTCTCCAGAGATGTTCGATCAGGTTCAAGTCCGGGCTCTGGCTGGGCCACTCAAGGACATTCAGAGACTTGTCTTGAAGCCACTCCTGCAATGTCTTGGCTGTGTGCTTAGTGTCGTGGTTCTGTTGTTAGGTGAACCTTGTGGGAGCTAAACTCATGACTTATGATAACATTTCCATTATTAGCAGCATCTAGGCTGTCCACTGTAAAGTGCTGAGACAGAATGGCAATATAAGGAATGGAACATATAGGACCAGGGCCCCGCTACCATTATAACCTATACAGCTGTCAGATGTGGCCGTTAACAAGCAAGAACTGAGACTGAAAGACAATGGTGGCGAAAGGTCAAGGGGAGTTATTTTCATAGAGGGAGGGGACTCTATACGTTATGCAAAGACAGAATACTATAAAGGCAGGGCTCTGTGATAAGAGATTTGAGCTGTTTCATGAAATTGCTCGGCTTTGTTACTTTGTAATAAAGTCTAACTGAATCTTCAGGTTCCGGTATCTGTGCTCAAGATTTTTGACAACCTTCGCCCAAGTCTGAGGTCCTGAGCGCTCTGGAGCAGGTTTTCATCAAGGATCTCTCTGTACTTTGCTCCGTTCATCTTTCCCTCGATCCTGACTAGTCTCCCAGTCCCTGTCGCTGAGAAACATCCCCACAGCATGATGCTGCCACCACCATGCTTCACCGTAGGGATGGTGCCAGGTTTCTTCCAGATGTGAAGCTTGGCATTCAGGCCAAAGAGTTCAATCTTGGTTTCWTCAGACCAGATAATCTTGTTTCTCATGGTCTGCGAGTCCTTTAGATGCCTTTTGGCAAACTCCAAGCAGGCTGTCATGTGCCTTTTACTGATGAGTGGCTTCTGTCTGGCCACTCTACCATAAAGGCCTGATTGGTGGAGTGCTGCAGAGATGATCTCCACAGAGGAACTCTGGAGTTCTGTGAGAGCGACCATCGGGTTCTTGGTCACCTCCCTGACCAAGGCCCTTCTCACCCGATTGCTCAATTTGGCCGGGCGGCCAGCTCTAGGAAGAGTCATGGTGGTTCCAAACTTCTTCAATTTAGGAATGATGGAGGCCACTGTGTTCTTGGGGACYTTCAATGCTGCATAAATGTTTTGGTACCCTTCCCCAGATCTGTGCCTTGAAACAATCCTGTCTCTGAGCTCTACAGACAATTCCTTTGACCTCATTTGCTCTGACACGCACTGCCAACTGTGGGACCTTATATAAACAGGTGTGTGCCTTTCCAAATCATGTCCAATCAATTGAATTTACCATAGGCGGACTCCAATCATGTTGTAGAAACATCTCAAGGATGATCAATGGAAACAGGATGCACCTGAGCTCAATTTCGAGTATCATAGGAAAGGGTCTGAATACTTATGTAAATAAGGTATTTCAGTAAAAATAAAATGTTTTCACTTTGTCATTATGTGGTATTGTGTGTAGATTGATGAGGAAAAAAATAATTCAGTACATTTCATAATAAGGCTGTAAAGCATGGGTGGGCAACTCCAGTCCTTGAGAGGCTGATTGGTGTTACACTTTTTCTCCCTCCCTAGCAAACACAGCTGATTAATCAAATTGCATTCTAAACTGAAGATCATGATTAGGTGATTATTGGAGTCAGGTGTGTGGGCTGGAACAAAACTGTGACATCAGGMCCTCAAGGACTGCGTAATGTAACAAAATGTGGAAAAAGTCAAGCGGTCTGAATACTTTCCGTATATACTGTATTCTAGTCATTGCTCATCCTATATAACTACTGCTGTACACCTTTTCTATTCATATACTGTCCATAATGTCTTTACACAACATCAAATACATATGTATATTTATATTCCGGACTCTGACATTGCTCATTCTAATATTTCTTAATTCCTTTTAATTTTGGGGATTTGCGTGTATTGTTAGGTATTGCTGCACTGTTGGAGCTAGGAACACAAGCATTTTGCTACACCTGCAATAACATCTGCAAAATATGTGTACGTGACCAGTAAAATTAGATTTGACCTAGTTTTTCCAGGACCAGAACACTGTTCTAGAATGAGTTGTACGTCCTCCTAGGGAGTTGTTCCTCGCCACTGTGCTTCTGCTTGCTCTTTGGAATTCTGGGCTTTGTTACTGTAAAGCACTTTGACTTGATATCATATTAAAAGGGCCTTATAAATACATATGGTTGATTTTACCTGCCCCTTCGATCCTACAGTGGGCATCAGCAGCAAGTGCAAGTGGCTGATCGCGTGGCCCCTGCTGCTCCTTCTGTTCTTCACCATCCCCAACTGTGCCAAGCCTCGATGGGAGAAGTTCTTTATGCTCTCCTTTATCCTCTCGACTGTCTGGATTGCCGTCTTCTCTTACTTCATGGTCTGGATGGTGAGTCTCAGGGTACAGGTCACACAAGGTCAGCTGTACAAGACTGTGTGTGTGGGAGTTGTGTCTGGCTGTTCTGGTCACTTATCAGTTGTAATGTGTGTGTGGTCACAGGTCACCATCATCGGCTACACCCTTGGCATCCCAGACGTCATTATGGGCATAACTTTCCTGGCAGCGGGCACCAGTGTACCAGACTGCATCGCCAGTCTCATCGTTGCTCGGCAAGGTACAACTCTACTTTCTGTAATTTCCCTTTAACGGTTGGTGAGGATGGAAATCAAGGGCACCTACTCATTGAAAAACAAAAGGTATCTTTGGACTGTACCATCTTTGGCAATAATATTGTCTTAAGGCTTTTCAAAGTTAATTCTGAACGTTGCTTTTATGTAAAATGATTGTATTTGAATGACAATTATTTCTGTTTAGGAATGGGTGACATGGCTGTGTCCAACACCATCGGCAGTAATGTGTTTGATATCCTGGTTGGGCTGGGGTTGCCCTGGGCGCTACAGACCATGGCGGTCAACTACGGCTCTGAGGTAAGAACAGCTATAGGGAACGGAGTAGGGTTCAGTTGCCCCTTGTCGCTGATCTTGGATCAGTATAGCATTTCCYCCACAAATGTTTAAGGTTGGGAAGCTGATCCTAGATCTGTACCTTCACCCTGGAGCATAGGGAACAGCTTTTCTTGTAGGGAGCATTGAGAGATTACTGCTTTGCTTGACGTACAACTTTGTAACTCAATGTGCACTGTAAATGCGTGTAGTTTAGTAGTCATCTTTCAGGAAGCGTATACACTGAAATGAAGTCAAGTGATGTTGACTCTGAGCACTTGAGTTGGAAGTGTTCATCAGTCATGTGTTGGAGAGGGAATACCACATTTTTTACGGACTAAATAACAAGTGTTTCAGTACTGTGTGATTGAGTCGGTGACCCTACTGTTTCTCCAGCTCTCTCCTCCTCTCCCACACTTCAACTAGGGGTGCATCTCAATAGTATAACGCATACTCTTGGCCAGAGAGGAAGCCAGTTAAGACTATTGAGATGCACCCCGTGAGTTAACTATGACCACAGCCATGTATTTAGAGTTGGGCCAACTTTTATCATTTTGAATATTGCTTTAATCTATACAGTTGAAGTCGGAAGTTTACATACACTTAGGTTGGAGTCATTAAAACTTGTTTTTCACTCCACAAATTTCTTGTTAACAAACTATAGTTTTGGCAAGTCGGTTAGGACATCTACTTTGTGCATGACAAGTAATTTTTCAATTTGTTTACAGACAGATTATTTACTTATAATTCACTGTATTCAGAAGTCCCAGTGGGTCTGAAGTTTATCTTATTGACGTGCCTTTAAACAGCTTGGAAATTAGAAATTATGTTATGGTTTGAGAGCTTCTGTTAGGCTTTGACTCATTTGAGTCAATTGGAGGCATACCTGTGGATGTATTTCAGCGACCTTCAATAAGTGCTCTTTGTGACATCATGGGAAATCAATAGTATAAGACCAAAGTCTGGTTCATCTTGTGAGCATTCCAAACGCCTGAAGATACCACGCTCATCTGTCAAACAATAGTACGCAAGTATAAACATGTGACCAAACAGCTGTCATACCGCTCAGGAGGAGCTTCTGTCTTCGAGATTATGTACTTTGGTGCGAAAAGTGCCAAATATCAGAAAAGCAAAGGACTTGTGAGCTGCTGAGGAAAGGGTAAAAGTATTATATCCACAGTAAAGCAAGGAAGAGCCACTGTCAACATAAAAAGCCAGACTAGGTTTGCCAACTGCACATGGGGATAAAGATTGCACTTTTTGGAGAATGTTTCTGTTGACATACTGTTTTGGCATAATGACCAATCGTTATGTTTGAGGAAAAAGGGGGAGTGCAAGCGAAGAACACCATCCCACATGAAGCACGGAGTGGCAGCATAATGTTGTGGGGAGCTTTGCTGCAGAAGGGACTGGTGCACTTCACAAATGATGGCATCATGAGGTTGGAAATTATGTGGATATATTGAAGTAAACATCTCAAGACTAGTCCAGGGAGGTTAAAGCTTGGTCGCAAATGGGTTCTTCCAAATGGACAATGCACAAGCATACTTCAAAGTTGTGGCAAATGGCTTAAGGACAAAAAGTCAAGGTATTGGAGTGGCATCACAAAGCCCTGACCTCAAGCCTATAGACAATTTGTGGGCAGAACTGAAAAAGCGTGTGCGAGCAAAACCTGACTCAGTTACACAGTCTCTGAAGGGGGGAATGGGCCAAATTCACGCACTTTTGTTGGAGTTGTTGAAGGCACCGAGTGTTTTGACAGTTAAACAATTTAAAGGCAATGCTACCAAATATTAATTGAGTGTATGTAAACTTTTGACCCACTGGGAATGTGATGAAAGAAATAAAAGCTGAAATAAATCATTCTCTCTACTTTTATTCTGACATTCACATTCTTAAAATTAAGTGGTTATCCTAACTGACCTAAGACAGGGAATTTTTACTAGGATTAAATGTTAGGAATTGTGAAAAACTGAGTTTAAATGTAATTGGCTCAGGTGTATGTAAACTTCCGACTTCAACTGTACATTAAGTTAATAGTATTTTTAAATATTCCCCATGTAATGTTAACTATGACTTCCCCTCTAGGTCATTATCAACAGTCGAGGACTTCTCTACTCTGTGGTGCTGCTGCTGGGTTCTGTGGCTTTAACGGTGAGAAGATTCTGTCCTCTGTAGCTCAGTTGATAGAGCATGATGTTTGTAGTGCCAGGATAGTGGGTTCGATTCCCAGGACTACCCATAAGTAAAACATTTATGCACGCATGGCTAAGTTGCTTTGGATAAAAGCATCTGCTTAATGGCATATATTATACATGTATTACATTATACTACTGACAAGTCTTACTGTGTATAGAGACTACAGTATCTATGTCTCTGCCACTGAACAGTCTGCCAGTGTATTAGGCTATGGAACCAATGTTTTTTCAAAGGGAGTCATCCGTCGACTGATAGACAACGGAGAAGATTGTCCAGCAAAAAACACTCACGCCGTCATTGAAAATAGGAATTTGTTCTGATTTGCCTAGTTAAATATATTTTTTATGTACATATGCAACTTTAAGTTGACGGACAAAAACGGACAGTTCATGAATGCATATACAATTTAATCTGTGTTCTTGCACCTCTATGTGGCCTTAGATTTTTTTATTGTAATGGTTCTGTTTTGTGGATATGGATAATGCTACTGTTTTGTTGCAAACTCTTCCGTGTGTATGTTCGATTTAAAGAGGCACTATACAGAAATCGCTCATTTCCTGGTTGCTCAAGTTCAAATGGTTCACTTCATTTCAGTATAAGGTGCCGTTAAAGTATTTGCCCCTTTCAGATTTTCTCTATTTTGGCATATTTAATACTGAATGTTATCAGATCTTCAACCAAATCCTAATATTAGATAAAGGGAACCTGAGTTTACAAATAACAAAAAAAAATTATACATATTTTATATATTTAATTAATAAAGTTATGCAGCACCCAATTCCCCTGTGAAAAAGTAATTGCCCCATAACACTCAATAACTGGTTGTACCACCTTTAGCTGCAATGACTGCAACCAAATGCTTCCTGTAGTTGTTGATCAGTCTCTCACATCACTGTGGAGGAATGTTGTCCCATTCATTCATGTAGAACTGCTTTACCTCAGCAACATTTGTGGGTTTTCAAGCATGAACTGCTCATTTCAAGTCCTGCTACAACATCTCATTTGGGATTAGCTCTGGGCCATTCGAAAACTTCAAATGTGTTGATTTTTACTCACTTTCATGTAGACTGTGATGGTTTGGGGATGCTTTGCTGCCTCAGGACCTGGACAACTTGCCTTACAGAGCAGAATTCATGGTTCCTTCTATATCAGAGAATTCTACAGGAGAATGTCAGGCTATACGTCGTTGAGCTGAAGCTGAAGTGCAGCTGGGTCATGCAGCAAGACAAAGATCCAAAACACACAATCAAGTCTACATGAAAATGGCTAAAAAGCAAGTTTTGGAATTGCCTAGTCAAAGTCCAGACCTAATCCCAATTGAGATCCCTTACGAAAAAAGAGTGCAGTCAGAGAGCAGTATCACTGCAGTATGCTGCAAATACTGCGTCCAAAGTTTTTTTTACTGCAGTAATTTTGCATTGTAACTGCAGTTATAGTTTAGTGTAACTGCAGTTATAGTTTAGTGTAACTGCAGTTATAGTTTAGTGTAACTGCAGTTATAGTTTAGTGTAACTGCAGTTATAGTTTAGTGTAACTGCAGTTATAGTTTAGTGTAACTGCAGTTATAGTTTAGTGTAACTGCAGTTATAGTTTAGTGTAACTGCAGTTATAGTTTAGTGTAACTGCAGTTATTCTGCAATTACTGCACTTTTACTGCATTTTCAAAACTGCATTCTTTTTTTGTAAGGGATGTTGTGGCAGGACTTGAAATGAGCAGTTCATGCTTGAAAACCCACAAATGTTGCTGAGTTACAGCAGTTCTGCATGAAGAGTGAGCCAAAATTCCTCCACAGCGATGTGAGAGACTGATCAACTACTTCAAGAAGCGTTTGGTTGGAGTCATTGCAGCTAAAGGTGGCACAACCAGTTATTGAGTGTAAGGGGGCATTTACTTTTTCACACAGGGGCATTGGGCGTTGCATAACTTTTGTTTATTAAATAAATTAAATCATTATGTAATTGTTGTGTTGTTCACTCAGGTTCCCTTTATCTAATATTAGGTTTTGGTTGAAGATCTGATAACATTCAGTATTAAAAATATGCTAAATTATAGAAAATCAGAAAGGGGGTAAATACTTTTTCACGGCACTGTACAGTATGTGACAAAACAAGCAAGTATCGTGTAGATAATCATTGTACCGTCTAAACCGCTGTGAAATATATTTTCTATAGCCACAAATATTGTGTTTTCAGCTGTTTGAAGCTAGTGTACAAAAGCAAAAGACACAAAAACGAAACTGAAGAACAGGACACATAGGAAAATAGCACATAGAACATATCTACCTGTTGTTAGACTTGCTTTCAATGATAATGACAGATCTGTAACACATATTTCTATGTGAATTTGGTCGGTCGCCCAAAAAGTTACATATTGCAGCTTGAAGTGATAAATTGGTGTTATTGAAAAAAGTGTCTAATAAGCTCAATTACASGAATGGAAGTCATCATTTGATTAATTACATTAACAGGTGTCTTTTAATTTAATTAGATAATAGTTTCCTATTTTTTTTTTAAATGATCATATGCTGAAATAAAGTATAACAATTTAGAACATTTTATAAATGTAAATATTTGTCCCATTCTAAACCGTGTGTGTATGCGCGCGCGTGCCTTCTTGCACATGCGTGTGTGTGTGGCAGAGACAGATGAACAAAAGTGTTGCCAGTAATTTCTTGATGAACCATCAACCACTAGTCAGGTGTACATACAGAGGTCCGATGTASCTCTGACTATGGTCGTGTTCCCCTGCTCGGACGTTGCATGCATCAACCAATGTTTGCGTGCCATGTCATCGACAGTCGGCCACCAGTTTGCTATAACATATGATGGGGTTAGCTGATACGTAATTTCAAGGCATTGAAAGATAAGACATTGATCTGGCATGCGTCAGCTACGCCTGGGCATAGGAACACACTAAGTATGGTGTGCTGTGTGTGTGTTCCACCTCTGCAGGTAGGGGGGATCCACGTGAACCACTGGAAGCTGGATCTGAAGCTGGGTATCTACACGCTGGTCCTCTACGCTGTCTTCCTGTGTTTCTCCATCATGATCGAGTACAACGTGTTCACCTTCGTCAACCTGCCAATGTGCATGGAGGAGTAGCTAGACCCTGCCCACCCACGCTGACCTCTGAATCAGGAAGCTCCATCCCCTCAATCCCAGAGAGCGACCAATCACAATCAACCTTCTTCGCCGTCATCCACTACATTACTAAACCTTGTAACTGAAACTCCTGTCTGTCTGACTCCATCATTCATTGTCATAACAGACCTGTTGACCTCTTGATCTGCTCATTGTCTTTAAATCTGTCTCTCCCTGTGCTTGGACTCGCTTTCCCATGAGGCTTTGTTCTGAGGAGTGAATGGACGCCTCTCCATGCCTCAAACGTCCTCCGCTCTCACATCCAACAGACAGGACCCAGTGTCAGACTAATCTATTTTCCATTTACCCCCTCCAACTATCTCTAGTCTTACTGTGCTTTCATTAGCATTTCATCAAAGGCTTTAGAATTAAGGGGATCCTACACTACCTACAGCCTCCCTCTCACAACAACCCACACATACCTCAGGTTAGGGTTAGTCGTAAACCCCAACATTGACACTCAACCATTTCTCCCACTCTCCCCCATCAAAACCTCTTCTCTTATCCTCCCTACCCCACACCACAGATCTACCCAAAGACCCTAGGAAGAAAACACGACCTCGCCCTCAATCTCTACCTCTCCCCCAAATCCCGCTTGTGCCCCCACCCTTTGGAGGAGGAACTTTTTTTGGGCAGCTCTTCTACTCTTTCTGGCCTGGACCCCTCTGACATGGTCCAAGCTGTGATAGGTTCCTGTTTCCACATCACTACGTCCCACCCCTCTGCACCAGACACTCACCTTTCAATCCTCAATCTACTACTCTTTTACTCTTCACTTCATCACCTCTTAAGAAGGACATTTTGTCAGGAATCTTTATGTAAAATGAGTCTGTGGTCAACTCAAAGCTGAGACTGAAAGAAGAGCGCATATGATGTATAGTTGCAACACTGCACAGTGTTAAACTTGTAAACATGTATTTTTTTTTTTCATTTTTTTTTTGTATCGTGTGGGTTTTTGTTTTTCAAACGGGAGTTTAAAAATGACCATGAAATATGTAGAGAAGAGCTTGTTGCAATCATAAAGGACGTTGCCTGTTTCACAGTAAGGAATTGCGCACGGAGAAAATGCTTTTCTTGCTTTTTGCTGTAAGGAGATTTGGCCCCCCTCGAAGGGAGGGCGTCTGGCTGATGGAGGCAACTCTATAACCCGTTGTGCTGAAAGTTCAGCTGTTGTTTTTTTTCCTCCATCAGAGACTGATATCTCTCACACACACCCTCCAACTGCAAAACACTAAAGAGAGAAACGACTCACACCGGATCTTGGGGAGATGCGACAGCTACGTCACTGAACAGGGGGATACGGTGTCATCTTTGGAATGGTGTCCATATTAGGACATCTTCGCACAACAGCATGGAGAAATGTGTATTGTATCACAGGTGATCTGAATCGGTCTGTTCTTCTCATCTTCTGTCATTGACCCCCYTTTGACCACTAGGGGGCAATGCTGCCCCCTCACTCTGATCTGTCTGTGCATGGCAGGGGTCTTAAGCAACCACAGCTGTTTGGTTATCAGGGAATATTTGGAGCCTCTAAAGTTCCAGTAGGTGGCGCCATTGGTGGTGTTAGCTCAATGTTAATTACATGTAGATAATGCACTTTAAAACAAGCAAGGCCGTCCTCTCATTCTGAGTCAACTAGTGCTTCCTTTGAGTGTATGTATGTACATTATATGTGAGTGTGCGTGCGTGGGGGTGGGGGCACACCCGTGAGCACACAACAGTCTGTCTGCAGTGCATTGTACTTACTGGGAGTATAAACGCAGGCTCCTCGGCAGTACGAAAAGTGATAGGCTGAGGGGTGTGCGTGCGTGCGTGGCTGCCACCCCCCCCACCCACTTTACAAAAAACGGCAGCTACAAGCTACTGCAATCTGAGACATTTGACATCATGCAAAAACACCTGCGGAGACTGAGTCTACAATAAGCTGGAAAGATTTGCTTTAATAGGGGAGTGTTAATGACGAAAACATGACCTTCCCTTTTTGTGTTGGCAGCAGGTACTTGTATATGCAATCTCAATGTTATGCGTTCTGTGTGTTGGAATTAGAAGGGCCCCTATGGAGGTTGCCATAATGTTAGGGGAATTTGAGCTCGCTTGTGTGAATGACAGCTGAGGAACCGAGCCAGAGGACATGGATGGAACGTTCTGGAATGGGGGATTCTGTGTGTGCGGGGAGTCCGACCCTCCTGGCACAAGGGCATTATTCAACCACCAACTCTACCTGAAGACCAGAGGGGAAGGACACCAGCCGGGATGCTGGGAAACACCCCCCAGGCTACAGATGGTTTAGTCCAGTGTACTCTGACCTTTCTGGAAATTCTCCTCCAGGAAAGACAACTTTGTGAGATGAGATCTCATCTGTGTGTGTGTGTGTGATGAACCTGAGTAGCAGATATTTTAGGAGTTGGACCCCTAAGCTGCTACTCCCGGGGGAGGTTTTTGACTCTAGCTGCGTTCTCTTGGAAGGAGGTGACCACATAGGTCCTCAAGACTCTCAACCCCCCCATCCTCCTCATCACATGCCAATGCCATCAATGCTACCCGTATCGTGTGTCCTCCACCCCGCTCGACCATCAATTTATAGCAGTTACCCTCACTGCACTGTATGCCAGTGGGTCTTTTCCCTGTAGAAGAGTGAAAAAGTATCCTCTACTAGTGCCATTTGGATTTGATTCTCATTGTTTCCTTCTTGTTAACGATTGTTGCATTCTCAATCTTTTCGTTTTTCGTTATTACCTATACATACAGTGGGGCCCGAAATTATTGACAGCCTTGATAAAAATAACAGTATAAAATAAATAATTCAAATACTGAGCTATGTTGTATGCAACAAAAAAAAGTAAATGTTGTGGTTTTATACTAATATAATTGCTCAGAGAAAGAGATTTTGTTTAGCAAGTAATATTTATTTTTTCATCAAAGGGTAGGGGTCAAAATGATTGACACCCCTGTTTTCAATACTTCACCTTGTGAGGATAATGGCACTGAGACTTTTTCTACACATTGGGAGGAATAATAGACCATTTCTCCACAGTATCCTTCCAGATCCTTGATATCCTTTGTCTGCGCTTATGGACTGCCCTCTTCAATTCAAACCACAGGTATTCAATGGGTTTCAAGTCCGGAGACTGAGATGGCAATAGCAAAATGTAGATTTTGAGGCCGATTAACCATTTTATTTGTGGATTTTGTGTGCTTGGGGTTATTGGCTTGCTGGAACATCCACTTGCGGCAAAGTTTCAGCCTCCTGTTAGAATGAAGCATGTTTTTTAACGGTAAAATTGGACCCCTACTATTTTCATCAATAAATATGACTTGTTAAACAAAATCTTTCTCTGAGAAATTGGTAGTATATTAGTATAAAATCATAATCTCCCAATTATTTGTTTGAATACAATATAGCTCAGTATTTGAATTATTTATTTTATACAGTATTTTTTTCTCATCTTTATCAAGGGTGTCAATCATTTCAGACCCCGTGGTTCATATGTACATTTGAAGTCGGAAGTTTACATACACCTTAGCCAAATACATTTAAACTCAGTTTTTCACAATTCCTGACATTTAATCCTAGTAAAAATTCCCTGTCTTAGGTCAGTTAGGATCACCACTTCATTTTAAGAATGTGAAATGTCAGAATAATAGTAGAGAGAATGATTTATTTCAGTTTTTATTTCTTTCATCACATTCCCAGTGGGTCAGAAGTTTACATACACTCAATTAGTATTTGGTAGCATTGCCTTTAAATTGTTTAACTTGGGTCAAACGTTTTGGGAAGCCGTCCACAAGCTTCCCACAATAAGTTGGTGAGTTTTGGCCCATTCCTCCTGACAGAGCTGGTGTAACTGAGGCCGGTTTGTAGGCCTCTTTGCTCGCACACGCTTTTTCAGTTCTGCCCACAACTTTTCTATAGGATTGAGGTCAGGGCTTTGTGATGGCCACTCCAATTTGTTGACTTTGTGGTCCTTAAACCATTTTGCCACAACTTTGTAAGTATGCTTGGGGTCATTGTCCATTTGGAAGACCCATTTGTGACCAAGCTTTAACTTCCTGACTGATATCTTGAGATGTTTCTTCAATATATCCTCATTTTCCATCATGATGCCATCTATTTTGTGAAGTGCACCAGTCCCTCCTGCAGCAAAGCACCCCCACAACATGATGCTGCCACCCCCGCGCTTCACGGTTGGGATGGAGTTCTTCGGCTTGCAAGCCTCCCCCTTTTTCCTCCAAACATAACGATGGTCATTATGGCCAAACAGTTCTATTTTTGTCAGACCAGAGGACATTTCTTTGTCCCCATGTGCAGTAGCCTATAAGAAGCTTCTAAAGCCATGACATAATTTTCTGGAATTTTCCAAGTTGTTTAAAGGCAAAGTCAACTTAGTATATGTCAACTTCTGACCCACTGGAATTGTGATACAGTGAAATAATCTGTAAATAATTGTTGGAAAAATTTCTTGTTAACTTATGCAAGTTAACAAGAAATTTGTGGAGTGGTTGAAAAACGAGTTTTAATGACTTAAGTGCATGTAAACTTCCGACTTGAACTGTACATTTTTGAACAGCTTTTTGGGTCAAAGGAACAAGCATATACCTGAGTTGATTCAATGTCAAAAGTTTTTTTGGGGTTGTTTTCCATTGTACATTTCCGTTTGTTTGTCATTGGTTTTAAGTGGTGGGTTTGTTAACACCTGTGTGGTCGTGTCCTTGGACCAATCCCAAATGGACCCCTAGATCCTACACATTATGCACTTGTGGAGATCTGAGAGGGTTTGACAGGTGTAAGCAATCAGTAATAGCGCCACATAGCCACCTAACGTCCAGGTTCAGTGTAAGTTTCACTATTTTGCGCTAATGCTGTTATAGGCTTTGGGGTTTTGCTCAATTTCGAGGGTTGATCCTGTTTGGGTGTGGCTTGCCCTGATTGGAATCATCCTTGTTGGTCAGGATGTGTTGCACCTGTCGCCTTGTTAATCAGCCAATAGTTTCACCTGTGCTGGCACAGTGTTCCAGTGGAAATGGAGATGTTGGAAGAGCTATACGGCTGTTTAGCAGTGGAGGCTAGTGGGAGGAGCTATAGGAGGACGGGGTCATTGTAATGCCTGGATTGGAAGAAATGGAACGGTTTCAAACGTGGTTTCTATGTTTAATACCGTTTCATTTTATTCCATTCCAGCCAGTACAATGTCCTCCTATAGCTCCTCCCACCAGCCTCCACTGCTGTTTAGCTATTCCTCTTTAAGGTTGTAAACAAAGCTTTTTACTGTATGTCTCACCTAAGTTGTGTGTGTGTTTTCCAGCACCCACATGGATACCTTTCAAAACACACTTTGAAACCAAAACTGTTTCGCTCTGGTTGTCAGCGGCTCAGTTGTTCGGTCCCTATTTCTTTTGAGCAACGATTTGTATTTATTTATTGGGAAACGTAACAATACCAATAAAATCCTTGGATCTCCACAAGCGAATAGAGCATAGGGTCTAGGGGTTGCCTTGGAATTGGGCACTGGTTGCCAGGTCCTGAAAGTAACAACAGCACAGTAGCTCACACTGCTCCTACTGTTTGACTATTTAAACTCATCCAACACACACATCCACACATATTGCCAGTTTATCTGCCGCAAACGTTTATTATCAATCACTTAAAAAAAAATAAGTTGAATTCAGATACCATAAATCATGCCATAGCTCTGCATTAAAAATACATGGAAACCATGTTGTACAAAATAAAAGAGCACACATAGCCACATACACCCAGGGCAACATTTACTTAGTGCGAAATAATTATAAAAAGTGTAACAATTACCGTAAACTTCATTATCAACCGAGTAGTTTGGGTCCTGAATGCTGATTGGCTAAAACAGCATTTAGCCGTGTGTATATCAGGCAATATACCACGGGTGTGAGGCAAAAATACTTGTTTACTGTTCTATTTATGTTGGTAACCAGTTTATAATAGCAATAAGGCACCTCGGGGGTTTGTGGAATATGGCCAATATACCACAGCTAAGGGCTGTATCCAGGCACTCCACTTCACGTCAAGCGTAAGAACAGCCCTTAGCCGTGGTATATTGGCTAATATACCACACCCTCTCAGGCCTTGTTAATTATAATCTGGTAGTGTGATTTAATTTGAAACGTATCATAGTGCAAAGACAACAAAAATACCATAAACCTCATAATCTGAGAGTGACAATTTAAAAAACTTTTTTCTTCAACAATGTGTGTATAAAGAGACCACTATTTATGTATTGCTCGGGTAACTAAACTAGTTAAATAATCCGCCTCTTTATAACACACATGGTTTAACCCTCAAGCTACTGACTGGGGTCATTGTCAAATATTTCATGACTTTGTCGATCAACATGTTCTTAAATCTAAATCATTGTTTTCGTGTTTATGTATGAATATGGACTTTTTAAAAGACCCCAGGCAAAAACACCTAATTCTGCTTATAGTAATTTGATAAATGGGACCTTTTATTTGAATCTAGTTTTCTCTGGAGACATGGTAACAAGTTATCCACACCACCAGAGGGTGGAGGGGGACCTGTATCATGGATTTTGACCAGATAGACAGATCACYTGCAGACATATAGCTTCCCATGTACTCAMCTAAGATTGTACTTTTCTATACCACATATCGTATGACTGTACAAAACCCAAATTACAGTATTTTTGTGCATATAAAAATCTGCCAGTGGTATACAAAGTCTGCCAAAGATATAAATACTTAACAATACAGAACTCGGATACACTCTGAATCTACATAGAGAGCTGTATTGGTGTGTATTCTCTGAAAAGTTGTTATTCTAGGGSAAATCKAAAGTATTTATTTAAATCCAGGTTTCTCTGGAGACATTAAGTTCTACATATCATCAGCGGGTGGAGGGGGGCCTTATGTACTCACTCGCCTATGGTTATAACTAGGTATGACCRTGTACAACATCTAAATTAACTTCGATATATGCTTATTTGCAGTCAAAGCAGCTCACTGTCAGTGTACTTGTACTTGGTACTTGGTAAAACTGTAGTACAGAAACCAGTTACCCTCTGAATGTACACACAGTGCTGTATAGGTCGTTATCAATAAAACGTCACAATAAGGTGCATAGCGTTTGATTTGCCTGCTCCGCTAAAACCATTGACAACTACTTTCTGTTTTCAAGGGATTGTKTAATACATTTATAACTATTTGGTTTTAATATCATCACCTCTTGAAGAGTATAGTTAGAACTACACATGTCTGATTATTCCACATTTAGCTCTATCATCAGAGTTATACAGCAAGTAACTGCATGCTTGTCATGATCAGAAAACATCAATTGATCATGTATTTTCAGATACGTGAGGGTAGCCTATCCATGTAGCATGTAGCTAGATAAGCAAACAACGTGTAATTTAGMTTGCTTCATCAGAGATTAGGCTTTTCTGAAAGAGCTTGACATTGGCAAGTCCTCGTCCTGGTAAAGTTGTCAATTAGACTACTGTCATCACCACTATAGATGGCAAGCAAATCAATAAGTATGTGACCGACCGGCTTGATTCAGTCTTATGTAGCAAAATTTGAAGTATGAACACAAAAACTACAGGCTGCATGATATCAGCAGCCTGGTGGTCCAAAATAGCATAACTAATGTAGTTTAACACCAATAAACCCACCCGTTTAAAAATGAATTTAGTGTATGTCAATCTAGCAAACCAGGCAACTTAAAGGTACTTTCTAAACAATGTTTGGTTCTTTCTGGCTTGTTAGCTAGCTAGCTGATGTTATGTTAGCTAGCTAGCTGATGTTATGTTAGCTAGCTAGCTGATGTTATGTTAGCTAGCTAGCTGATGTTATGT
>NC_036868.1:22214132-22230905 GCF_002910315.2 Salvelinus sp. IW2-2015 | reverse complement strand
GCTAGCTAGCTGATGTTATGTTAGCTAGCTAGCTGATGTTATGTTAGCTAGCTAGCTGATGTTATGTTAGCTAGCTAGCTGATGTTATGTTAGCTTGCTAGCCAGTTCAAATAATGACCATATCATATAGTTGACAACGTCTTCACTTTAGCTCTTTTGTCTATATAATTAAGGAAAATAAACTCACAAGATCATTATTTACAAGTTAATGGCGAGCCAATTACAGAAAATATCTTTCTACCAGATAATTTTTGAACTTGGACACTGTCTCGTTGGCCTAACGTTAAATACTAATTTGACTTTGGTACAGGTCATGTTCTTCACATTACTGTTTCTGGTAAACACATAATTTTGCAATTCTACTACGTGATTTTTTTTTTTTAAAGACGCGTTGGAAAGGATTACCTACACATACTGACCAGCTCATGTTATAGACAGAAGCGAGCTACATGGCAGACCACTCCAAACTCATCTCTCGGCATGTCCAGCCCATCCATTATCTCAGCCAATCATGGCTAGCGGGAAGGTTCTTGTCTTTTTCTGTGGCGAAACCAACTAGGCTCGTAATTTAACAATTGTATTTGTATTTACAGTTGGCATACAAGTTTGTTATTAAGGCACATTAAAGTTTGCATGTTCCAGAAGGCATTTCTGCCAAAAAATACGTTTTGATTTTTACGTTCAAATGCCTTTCCTGGGAAGCAGTGACACACGACATACGCCTAGTTTCCTGAAACAAGTCACATATTTGGATATACAGCCATCTAGTTTATCCCCTGAAAGTTAGCTTGTTAACTAGCCATATTGACGTGATCTATTCTTAGCTAGCTAGCCAATCTGATGTGGTCCATCCATTAATATAGCCTATCCTGTCTGTCAGCAGCAATCGTGATTGTTTTTACGTGTTTAATGTTGAAAAGGGGATAATGGTAGCCAACTTCGCTAGGTAGGCCTATGTTGGTTGGAGAAAAAAGTACATTAGGTCTACTTATCACTATGTTTAGCCAACTGTACAACATTTCTACCGGTAGCTTGCAAAGTAAACATTCTCAGCTAACTGACAGTACATTGGCAAATGCGCCCTTCTGCTGATTGACAGGGAGACCCTACAAAGGATGGGAAATGAACCTAAACCACTCATACTTGTCAGGTATAGTTCACTTATATTTTATATCAGTCATATCTAATTAATGTTGGCCAATATTGAGATATATTGTGAGGCTAACCTCATGTATCTGAAATTACATGATCAATTGATGTTTACTGATCATGAAAAGCAGGCAGCTACTTGCTGTATAACTCTGATGATAGAGCTAAATGTCATCAATTGTTTTGCATGGAATAATCTGGAATGTGTAGTTCTGACTATGCTATTCAAGARGTGATGATATTGCAACCAAATAGTTAACATGTATTTAACAATCCCTTTGAAACGGCACACAGTTGTCAATGGTTTTAGCGGAGCTGGGGGTCTCCTTGGCCCCCCCCCCCCCCCAAGCAGAAATTGAATCTGCATCTATTGTGAGGTTCTATTAATTAATATTGGTGTTTATTCTTCCCCCAAAATATTCTACTGAACAATATTCTAAATGCCAAAATTCCTATAATAACCTCCAATATACTTTATGTGCAAGTGTTATGATATTCTAGATGCTATACCCTTTGGTTTAAAAGGATTCGTTTGGAATTCCTTTGGTTTAAAGGATTTTTGAAACATGCTACCATAGCCCCTACCACTCCCATTGTTTCACTAACATAGGATGCTAACGCTGGCTGTGGGGTACGTAATTAAGAAAACGAAGCCATAGTTTTGGTCACTGTCTTTCAGGGTTAAATTATTTCAAATGTTGGTGGTAACTGCCCCTTTAAATGTCAGTAATTTTACCACAATTCATATTTTTTCTTCAAAAAACAAAACTAAATGATACTTTAGGTAAAATGGCCTTTTCAGTACTAAGGTGGAATTGTACTTTGGAAAAGGCTGCACATCATATAAAGGACATATGTTTTCTTTTACGAAATATGCAAATTTACAGTAATTTTGCTAAAATAATAGTCCAGATAACATTAATGACATGTCTAATGATGTTTGCTATAATTAAGTTGATATTTTGCTGTGATTGTTAATTAATATTTCTTATTAGGGTCAAAATGTCACTTGATGGTGAATGAAGTTTCACATTTTGTCACGCTGTTAGATTGAGGTTTACGGTATTTTTTGCTCTTTGCACAATTTGTTTTGCACTATGAAAATGTTGCACACACATACACACAGCAATTACTATAACTACTGAACACCGGAGTGGAACCTATGGTAATTCTCTTGAATGAATGCGACCAGATGCACTGTGAGCTCTCAATGTGATGTGGGAGTCATTTGTCAACCAATAAAAATGGGAATACATAATAAAATAATAATCATATTAATAATAATTATTATTATTATGATAATACACTTATTTATTTATATATATATATTATATAATATATAATATATATATATATATATAATATATATATACACAAAAGTCTGTGGACACCCCTTCACATTTTGTGGATTTGGCTGTTTCAGCGACACCCCGGTTGGGTGACAGGTGTATAAAATCGAGCACACAGCCATGCAATCTCCATAAACAACATTGGCAGTAGAATGGCCTTACTGAAGAGCTCAGTGACATTCAACGTGGCACCGTCATAGGATGCCACCTTTCCAACAAGTCAGTTCATCAAATTTCTGCCCTGCTAGAGCTGCCCCGGTACACTGTAACTTCTGTTATTGTGAAGTAGAAATGTCTAGGCGCAACAATGGCTCAGCCGCGAAGTGGTAGGCCACACAAGCTCACAGAACAAGACCGCCGAGTGCTGAAGTGCGTAAAAATCGTCTGTCCTCGGTTGCAACACTCACTACCGAGTTCCCTCTGGAAGCAACGTCAGCACAATAACTTTTCATCAGGAGCTTCATAAAATGGATTTCCATGACCGAGCAGCTGCACACAATCCTGAGATTACTATGAGCAATGCCAAAGCTTTCCGCCATTGGACTCTGGAGCAGTGGAAACACATTCTCTGGAGTGATGAATCACGCTTCACCATCTGGCAGTCTGACGGACGATTCTGGATTTGGTGGATGACAGGAAAAATAACTATCTGCCACAGTGCGTAGTGCCAACTGTAAAGTTTGGTGGAGGAGAAATAATGGTCTTGGGCTGTTTTTCATGGTTCGGGCTAGGCCCCTTAGTTCCAGTGCAGGGAAATATTCATGCTACAGCATACAATAACATTCTAGACGATTCTGTGCTTCCAACTTTGTGGCAACAGTTTGGGGAAGGCTTTTTCCTGTTTCAGCATAACAATGCCCCCGTGCACAAAGCAAGGTCCATACCGAAATGGTTTGTCGAGATCAGTGTGGAAGAACTTGACTGGCCTGCACAGAGCCCTGACCTCAACCCCATCGAACACCTTTGGGATGAATTGRAATGCCGACTGCGAGCCAGGCCTAATCGCCCAACATCAGTGCCCGACCTCAGTAATGCTCTTGTGTCTGAATGGAAGCAAGTCCCTGCAGCAATGTTCWAACATCTAGTGGCAATCCTTCCCAGAAGAGTGGAGACTGTTATAGCAGCAAAGCGGGGACCAATTCCATATTAATGTCCATGATATTCGACTAGCAGGTGTCCACATACTTTTGGTCATGTAGTGTATATTTAATGTAAAGTTAGTTACTATAAAAAATTATCGAGGACATCTGTATAACTTATATGAATGTATTGTCTTGCTGTACTGGACATATCCAACCGATGCATTTTACTGTAAAGCAATAATGTGAAAAAAATTAAATGGCTAAATAATTCCTGTACATTTGCCTCACAGTCCTTGAATATAGGTTATAAATTAAACATCAGAATATGGTGCAGAGCATTTGATTTGGCTGCTGGGGGGCAAGGAGACCCACAGCTCCACTGAAATGATTGACAACTAGCTTCATGCCGTAGGATTGTTATAGGGTCCATTATCTGCAACCTGGACTATCGCACACTTGTGTAGTTGGTGCTGTATATTAACTAATATACATTGGTTCTAACTTGAACAATAATTTTTTAGTTTACAAATGTACAATTTATGTTCCCTGAAATATGAAAACCACGAAAACTGCCGGAAAGGCCCAAACGCAAGATGTAATTTTGATGACTCACACGGTGAGYCTACTGCACATGGTAAGCTGGTGCGCACCAGGTTGTACTTCACGTTGAGGATTTTTCTACAATATTCACAACATATTGACACAATTACAATCTTTATAGACTAAAAATCTAATTTCATCAATTATGTGGAAAAACGTATTTGAGTGAACATTATCAAACCAGCAGTAGATGAAACAAAGTTCATTCTTTCCTCTGTTGGAGTAGTGAGGGGCCACGCATTTGTGAGGGGCCCCCGTGTTGAGGGTCAGCATGGTGGATGTGTTGTTGCCTACCCTCACCCCCTGGGGGCGGCCCGCCAGGAAGTCCAGGATCCAGTTGCAGAGGGAGGTGTTCAGTCCCAGTGTCCTTAGCTTAGTGATGAGTTTGGAGGTCACAATGGTGTTGAACGCTGAGCTGTATGAATGAAAAGCATTCTCACGTAGGTGTTCCTTTTGTCCAGATGGGAAAGGGCAGTGTGGAGTGCAATAGAGATTGYGTYATCTGTGGATCTGTTGGGGCRGTATGCGAATTGGAGTGGTTCCAGAGTTTCTGGGATGATGGTGTTGTGAGCCATGACCAGCCTTTCAAAGCACTTCATGGATACAGATGTGAATGCTACGGGGTGGTAGTCATTTAGACAGGTTACCTTGGTGTTATTAAGCACTGAGACTATGGTTGTTTGTTTGAAACATGCAGGTATTACAGATTGGGTCAGAGAGAGGTTGAAAATATCAGTGAAGACACTGAGTACACGTCATGGTAATCCATCTGGCGCTGTGGCTTTGTGAATGTTAACCTATTTAAAGGTCTTGCTCACATCGGCGACGGAGAGCGTGGTCATACAGTYGTCCGGACCAGCTGGTGCTCTCACTCATGGTTCAGTGTTGCTTGCCTTGAACTGAGCATAGAAAGCATTTAGCTTATCTGGTAGGATTGCGTCACTGGGCAGCTCTCGGCAGTGTAGTAGGATTCGATCTTAGTCCTGTATTGACGCTTTGCCTGTTTGATGGTTCGTCGGCGGGTGTAGCGGGATTTCTTATAAGTGTSCGGATTAGTGTCCTGCTCCTTAAAAGCTGCAGCTCTAGCCTTTAGCTCAGTGAGGATGTTTCCTGTAAGCAGGAATCAGGAAGTTAAAGTTATGGTCCGACTTGCCAAATGGAGGGCAGGGGAGAACTTTGTACAGTACGCATCTCTGTGTGTGAAGGAAAGTTGATCTAGAGTTTTTATCCCTCTACCAGTGACAAACTTGGCTGTTATCGACATATGGCAGTACACAAACGAAATCTAGCTCACTTATTTTGCCAGCTAGAAAAAGACAGCCTCAAATTAATTCAGAAACAGAGGAAGAGGGTAATTAGCTATAGCAATTTGATATTACAACCGAATAGTAAAAATKTATTTAACAATCTCTTGAAAACACACCTGCACAGTTATGAAGACGGCACGATAGTGCCTCTTCCCCCTCAGGAGTCTGAAAAGATTTGGCATGGGCCTTCGGATCCTCAAAAAGTTCTACAGCTGCACCATCTACAGCATCTGACTGGCTACATCACAGCTTGGTATGGAAAATACACTGACCTCGACCGCGAAGTGCTACAGAGGGAGGTGTGGACAGCCCAGTACATCACTGGTGCCCAGCTCCCTGCCATGCAGGACCTCTACTCTATATCAGGCAGTTTCAGAAGAAGGCCTGGAAATTTGCTAAAGACTCCAGCCACCCAAGCCATAGACTGTTCACTCTGTTTTCGTCCAGGAAACGGTACCAGCACATCGGCTCTCGGACCAACAGGCTCTGAGACCAACAGGCTCTGAGACAGCTTCTACCCCCAAGCTATAAGACTACTAAATAGTCAATGAATGGTTACCCAAACTATCTGCATGGACCCTATGCACACACTAGACTATATATACATACTATACTTAACAAAAATACTGTATAAACGYAACAATTTAACTGAGTTACAGTTCAAATAAGGAAATCAGTAAATTGAAAGGAATTAATTAAGCCCTAATCTATAGTTTCACATGACTGGACAGGGGCGCAGCCATGGGTAGGCCTGGGAGGGCATAGGCCCAGCCACTGGAAGCCAGGCCCAGCCAATCAAAATGTGTTTTTACACACAAAAGGGCTTTATTACAGACAGTCCCCCCCCCAATGCACACTCAACTTGAGACATTTGTGGCATTGTGTTGCATGACAAAACAGCACATTTTAGAGTGGCCTTTCATTGTCCTCAGCACAAGGTGCACCTGTGTAATGATCATGCTGTTTCATCAGCTTTTTGATATGCCACACCTGTCAGGTGGATGGGTTATCTTGGCCAAGGATAAATGTTCACTAACAGGGACGTAAACAAATTTGTGCACATTTTWGAGAAATAATATTTTTGTGCWTATGGAAACATTMTGGGTTCTTTTATTTCAGCTCYTKAAACCAAAACTCTACATGTTGCTTTTATGTTTTTGTTCAGTGCCYTTGGAAACTATTCAGACCCCTTTGACTTATAACACATGTTGGTATGTTATGGCCTTATTCTAAAATGTGTAATCCGTTTTTAATAAAGTAGTACAATTGTGGCAAAAAAATCAGTGCAAGTTAATGGTAACTATATTAGCATTTTCCAAATAATGACCAAATCATCTAGAAGTAATTTTGAGATACTTTAGGATGATTTGGACAGGAAGGGCGAGGATATTAATAGTAATGTGCAATGTCATTTTGTTTCCGATACTTGATATATTTAATTAAAATAAGATACCTAGACTTTAGCTTTTTAAGAGTCAACTAGATGGTAATTGTACATGTAGTACAATTGGTGGGACTTGCTTCAACTCTTTCAAATTATCTTTGGTAGTTGTTTTAAAAGCCGTTATACTGTATAGTCAAAGTTAAATTTGCTAAAATACTTGGTCTGATTACTTTATAGACTACTATATCAACCTTATTACTTTGGATTGTGGGGCAGTTGTTGCGTGTGAAAACTGAAAGAAGACAGTCATAGGAACAAGCAATCTTCTGTCAGAAGGATCATGATCAAGTGTACAMCACTCTTAGGAAAGCAAATAAACTCTGACGCATGCATGCTGTGGGTTTCAGATAAATACAGTAGGTGCACGTTTTACTTTTGTAAAACCATCAGTGTAAATTAAGTATGATTTTAGCTTAATGATATAATGATTAGAAAGTTATGCTATTACTTGGGGAGAGAAATATGATAGTGCATCTAGTCATGACAGCTCTTTAAAAATTTTCTGGTAGTTGAATAGTAGGTTTGAATGTAGACCTACTGATAGATAGACCTACACCTATCTCATAAATAAACTCTTAGGCTAACAGTAATCAAAAGTACATTTCCTGAAGAAAATGTGGTGTGCTTGCTAGCTTGTTTTAAAGTATGTATGTATTGAAATAAGTTATAGCAGTGGTAGTGTATGCAGTAGCAATGGTGGTGACTGGTTATAGTTGAAAAAGTAGGTTTGGTCAGTCTTTTTGGTTTAATAGTGAGTAGTCAGTAGTTGTGTGGTTGTGGACAGTAGTCTTGGTCAGTAGTTTGGTAAGTAGGTGTGTGGTTCAGTAGTTGTGGTTGTGATCAGTAGCTGTGGTTGTGGTCATTTGGGGAGGCAGGTGGCCTAGTGGTTTGAGTGTTGGGCCAGTAACTGAAAGGTTGCTGGATTGAATCCCCGAGCTGAGAAGGTACAAATCTGTCATTCTGCCCCTGAACAAGGCAGTTAACCCACTGTTCCCCGGTAGGCCATCATTGTAAATAAGAATTTGTTCTTAACTGACTTGCCTAGTTAAATAAAGGTAAATAAAAAAGTCAGTAGTTTAGTAGTTGTGGTCAGTAGTTGTGGTTGTGTGGTCAGTAGTTGTAGTAAGTAGCTGACCTGTTGGGGGAGTGGTCAAAAAGTCAGTAGTTTGGAAAAAGTTTGGGGAAAATGTGTTAATGCAGTTACTAAAACAGCTGTAACGTTAGACCCGTAGAATATACAGTATTTTTGTTCCGCGACCAGATTTCAATAGCAGATAAGTAGACGAAGACGTCAGACCCTACATTTTTTTTGTCTAACTGTTTGGGGAAATGGTCAAAATGTATGTTTATAGAAAGTTACAGAAAATATTGTTGATACGGTTACTAAAACAGCTGTAACTTTTTATCGGAATAAGATATTTTTGTTCAAATGTCAGATTTGAATAACAGATTTCATACATTAACCCATTTAAAMGTTTTTGGCAAAGTGGTCAAAGTAGCTGATTTGCATCAAAGTTGGATTGTTGCATTTACAGTGAATGGAATGTTGGAAGTGATGATGTCACAATGGGGCCCCTTACAACCTTGAGAAATTGCCATGAAAGTAAATTTAAGATGGACAAAAAAAGGACAAAGTTTAAAAAGTATAAAAGATATCAAAATGTTGTATACAAGCACACTATTCATTTTAGTCAATATAAACACAACATGTAAAGTGTTAATCCCAATCCCATGATTGATATAAAAGATCCCAGAAATTTTCCAAATGCACAAAAAGCTTATTTCTCTCAAATTGTGCACACATTTGTTTACATCCTTTGAGCATTTCTCCTTTGTCAAGATAATCCATCCAGCTGAGAGGTGTATCAAGAAGCTGATTAAACAGCATGATCATTACACAGGTACATCTTGTGCTGTGAACAATAAAATGCCACTCTAAAATGTGCAGTTTTGTCACAAAACACAATGCCACAGATGTGTCAAGTTTTGAGGGAGCATGACATTGGCATGCTGACTGCAGGAATGTCCACCAGAGCTGTTGCAAGATAATTTAATGTACATTTCTCTACCATAAGCTGCCTCCAACGTCATTTTAAGGAATTTGACAGCACTTCCAACTGGCTTCACAACCACAGACCACATGTAACCACACCAGCCCAGGAACTTCACATCTGGCTTCTTCACYGGAATTGTCAGACCAGCCACCTGGGCAGCAGATTGAACCGTGGGTTTGCACAACCAAAGAATTTCTCCACAAACTGTCAGAAACCATCTCAGGGAAGCTCATCTGCGTGCTCGTCGTCCTCACCAGGGTCTTGACCTGACTGCAGTTCGGCAACGTAACCAACTTCAGTAGTCAAATGCTCACTTTTGATGGCCACTGGCACACTGGAAAGGTGTGCTGTTCAGATGAATCCCGGTTTCAACTGTACCGGGCAGATAGCGTGTACGGCGTTGTGTGGGTGAGCAGTTTGCTGATGTCAATGTTGTGAACAGAGTGCCCCCCGTAGTCGTGGTGGGGTTATGTTATGGGCCGGTATACTGGAATCGCTAAATGTACAGTAGCTCTTACCCAGCTATCCAGTTAGCTAAACACTCATTCCAATAACTCCATGACAAGCAGGGTGCCGTTTTGGAAGTCTACTTAAATAAGTGTGAAACTGCAACAAAAAGAGAAGGACATAATGCACAGAATATCTTACACAATAACTGTACTAAATGTATGAAATAAAGTTATGAAATGCAAATGTATGCTTGATATTGCTAAGCTAGGTGTCCCCTATGGAGAAACAGCAGAAGCTGATGCTAAGTAGCTAACTAAATTCATAATACTGACAAACTTCAAAACAATGGTTGATAAACATTCATCTTGTCTTAATAAACAAATGTACATACAGACATTGTGTCTTACAAAGCTTATAAAGAAGGATTGTAACTACTCTGTCGGACTTGCACATCTTTCAAATTCCTTCACTTTTGGAACTGCTTCCTGTCACATGACACAAAYAGGTAAATTCTGCACTGCTGCGCTTAAMCTACCACTAKGGGGTGCTAAAACAGGTCCAGAACAGTAGGCATAAAGCTACGGACAACAAACACAATTCTATTTTATTGATTGCAATTTGAATGCACCGAAATACCGTGACGAGATCCTGAGGCTTATTGTCGTKCCATTCATCTGCCACCATCACCTCATGTTCTTCCATGGCCTACATACTCATCAGACATGTCACCCATTGAGCATGTTTGSGATTCTGTGGATTGACGTGTATGGCAGCGTGTTCCAGTTCCCGCTAATATCCAGCAACTTCGCACAGCCATTGAAGAGGAGCGGGACAATATTTCACAGGGCACAATCAACAGCCTGACCAACTCTATGCGAAGGAGATGTCACGCTGCATGAGGCAGGTGATGGTCACATCAGATACTGACCGGTTTTCTGATCCACGGCCCTACATTTTTTTTTACGTATCTGTGACCAACAGAGGCATACCTATATTCACAGTCATGTGAAATCCATTTATCAGGGCCTAATTAATTTACTTCAATTGACTGATTTCCTTATATGAACTGTAACATATTTCAAATTGTTATATGTTGTGTTTATATTTTGTTCAGTGTAGAATGGGACGTTTGCTTCCGAAGCTCCCCCCCGCCCCCCCAAAAAGCTGAAATAAAACATATAAAATAGATTTTAGCAGACTAATCTTCAGGTTTACCACRAATACAGGGCAAACGCCCCTTTCTAAAGTTTCTATTTTTATTGAATAAAAATGACCAAACTTTGCTGTTTTTCTGTCATAAAATATAAATTTCCCGTTAATACAGGGCTGATTTCCCCCAAGTCACCTAACTGTTAACAAGCTTCTCTCCCCCTCCCCCTTCTGTTCAGAGGTGGCATCACAGGTGTTAGTGTTGTGGGGTGAATTTTTTKGGGAACAGTGATTAATCAGTTGTAAAAAGGTTTTATATGGACTATGATGGGACTAGAGGTTTCTAATCAGGTTAGGGAGGATGAAAACCCTGTCAAACTGTCTGCAGCAACCTTGTACTTGTTCATATGAATTATATTTTAAAACAAGACTAACAGCTGGGCTTTCTTTGTACACAGACTACAGACACAGAAACAACAACTGCAATTCGACAATATAAACCATGCAGGGCTGAGCATGCTTTATGCAGGTTTGTATCGTGTAGGCAGGTATATGCAACTATAATTAAAAAGTTAGTCTACTCACACAGTCTATGTAGGCATGTCATCAATATTGTGTTGATTGATTAATTCCACTTAATTCCAGTTAATCATTTTGGATTGAAGGTCTAGGTAGCCTAGCAAGACCTGTGATTTCCGTGAATCTGATTGGTCAAACACACACAGACCCTGCAGGACTTCAATGTGAAAGACAGATAGATGGTGCACAAGTTGACAAATCACGAGGCAAGCAAAAAACAGTAGCCTACATTGTCCCTCTTTTCAACGCTTCAATATTTTAAAAACGAAATTAACCTGATTGAAAAGTGCTGGGGCAAATGCCAGTTGGGTCATTCCTACAATGCAGTGCCTTTTCTGTCCACAGGAAATACAACTTTTATTATTCAAAATATTTATTCATTATTTTACAGTTAATTCTCTCTCAACATTAACACAACATCATGATTATTGTATTGACCATATTTTATTTAAAATGTTCTGTGTGTCACTGATTTYACTTTCAACCCTGTCCATTTAAGAAAACAACCCCTTCCTACAATGACACCACATTCAGGAAGTGTCATAATTTCTTTGGTGGGAAAACAATGGTGCCAAGCTAAATAAATATATACCCKCAGTTYTATCTMATTTTTCCATGTTGTTAGTCTGTATGTCCCACTCATAAATAAAAAATATGTACAATGCATTTGGAAAGTACTCCGACCCCTTGACTTTTTCCACATTTTGATACTGTAATGAAGAMAGTCGAGAAGCAGGTGATACGTTTAATAAAACAACAAACATGGAACGAGACAACATAGCAGTGGCGCGCGCCTTCACATAGACACAGAAGCAATTCTGACTGGGGAAAGAACCTAAGAGAGTGCCAGATATAGGGTAGGTAATAACTGACGTAATGGAGTCCAGGTGTGCCTCATGATGAAGTGCACGTGCGCATAATGATAGATGCCAGGACCAGTGGTTAGTATACCAGCAACATCGAACTCCGGAGGGGAGGAGCGGGAGTAGACGTGACAGTTACATTACAGAAACAAGGATGCACCTGAGCTCAATTTCGGGTCTCATAGCAAAGGGTCTGAATACTTATGTAAATAAGTGGTATTGTGTGTAGATTGATGAGGAAATGCATTAATTTAATCGATTTTAGAATTAGACTGTAACATAACAAAATGTGGGAAAAGGGAAGGGGTCTGAWTACTTTCCGAATGCACTGTATATAATGTTTTTTTTTTAATTATAGAGAAAATGAAAATTAACCAAATCTCTCTTCTCTCTCAACCATTATCTTGTGCTCTGAGCCTCTTCTTGTTAATGCCCATAACAAGTGTTCCATTCAGACTGCTTTACCTCATGAATATATCACTCATGAAACAATGGCCTATACAGGTTTTGGCCTACATATCTAACTAGTAGTCCAACTGCCATTTTAGAGTTCTGGAGGAAAAACTATGTTCTTCCAGCCATCTGYGGTAGTATTTTGGAGCATTTTGTTTCGTGTTTGTTCCCTGGTATTTTTGACTCATTCCCACTGTTTCTGCAAATTGATCTGCTCACAGTGATGGATGGATGGTGGGTGGTAGGTAGGCATACTGGGCTGATGTTGAGGGAAACTACACTCAAAGTAGCAAATACAAAAAAMCAATATTTGAAATAACACATATAAAATAGCACATATAAAAGTGTAAAACAAATTGAATCAAAATATATTTGATATTTGAGATTGAATATTACMCGCAAAACACCAGTCTCAATGTCCACAGTGAAGAGGCGGCTCTGGGATGCTGGCCTTCTAGGCAGAGTTGCAAAGAAGAAGCCATATCTCAGACTGGCCAATAAAAATAAAAGATTAAGATAGGCAAAAGAACACAGGCACTGGACAGAGGAACTCTGCCTAGAAGGCCAGCATCCCGGAGTCGCCTCTTCACTGYTGACGTTGAGACTRGTGYTTTGCSRGTACTATTTAATGAAGCTGCCAGTTGAGGAMTTGTGAGGTGTCTGCTTCTAAAATTAGACACTCTAATGTACTTGTCCTCTTGCTCAGTTGTGCACCGGGGCCTCCCACTCCTCTTTCTATTTTGGTTAGGGCCAATTTGCGCTGTTCTGTGAAGGGAGTAGTACACAGCGGTGTACGAGATCTTCAGTTTCTTGGCAATTTCTCGCATGGAATAGCCTTCATTTCTCAGTACAAGAATTGGCTGACGAGTTTCAGAAGAAAGTTCTTTAGAAMACAAGCATTTCGCTACAATCGCAATAATATCTGCTAAACATGTGTATGTGACCAATACATTTTGATTCGATTTTGTGAAGCATTTATTTGGGCTGCAATATCTGAGGCTGGTAACTCTAATAAACTTATCCTCTGCAGCAGAGGTAACTCTGGGTCTTCCATTCCTGTGGCGGTCCTCATGAGAGCCAGTTTCATAATAGCGTTTGATGGTTTTTGCGACTGCACTTGAAGCAACTTTCAAAGTTCTTGAAATGTTCCATATTGACTGACCTTCATGTCTTAAAGTAATGATGGACTGTCGTATCTCTTTGCTTATTTGAGCTGTCCTTGGCATAATATGGACTTGGTCTTTTACCAAATAGGGCTATCTTCTGTATACCACCCCTACCTTGTCACAACACAACTGGTTGGCTCAAATGCATTAAGGAGAAAAGAGTCCACAAATTAACTTTTAACAAGGCACCTGAAGCTGGTTGAGAGAATGCCAACAGTGTGCAAAGCTGTCATCAAGGCAAAGGGTGGCTACTTTGAATCATCTCAAATCTAAAATATATTTTGATTTGTTTAACACTTTTTTGGTTACTACGTGATTCCATATGTGTTATTTCATAGTTTTGATGTCTTCACTATTATTCTACAATGTAGAAAATAGTCTAAATAAATAAAAACCCTTGAATGAGTATGTATTCTAAAGCTTTTGACCGGTAGTGTATTGAAAACCTCGTCAGAGAGTAGAGAAAAGGAATGGATACCTCCAGGTATCTGTTTCACAACAATACAGTATATCGTTTTTTGCAGAGGATATATTTTAAACTTTCCTCAATCCTGTTTTTTAAAATTAGMTATACGTTTTGTTTTATATAAATCTTTACATTAATACAGATGAATCCGTAACAGATTGTAAATTCCATTCTATACTTTACTAAACTGATCAATGCACACCATATAGCCCAGGGGCCTTAGAAATACCTTCCTAAGAACTTTAAATATGTATTTTCTAAAACTCCACCCCAAACCTTGTTGTTGTAGTATTGTTGTTTTGCGTACAGTATATTGCATATTTAACGTTGTTTTGATAGTTTAGGATTTTACTATTTGATAATTGTATGATTGTAAATTGGTTTACAATTCAGTCTATGACTGCAAGAAACCAATGAAACCTASTACTACTACCTGTTCACCAGACGTGCTACCTGTCCCAGACCTGCTGTTTTCAACTCTCTAGAGACAGCAGGAGCGGTAGAGATACTCCAAATGATCGGCTATGAAAAGCCAACTGACATTTACTCCTGAGGTGCTGACTTGTTGCACCCTCGACAACCACTGTGATTATTATTAYTTGACCCTGCTGGTCATCTATGAAAATTTGAACATCTTGGCCATGTTCTTTTATAATCTCCACCCGGCACAGCCAGAAGAGGACTGGCCACCCCTCATAGCCTGGTTCCTCTCTAGGTTTCTTCCTAGGTTCTGGCCTTTCTAGGGAGTTTTTCCTAGCCACCGTGCTTCTACACCTGCATTGCTTGCTGTTTGGGGTTTTAGGCTGTGTTTCTGTACCGCAYTTTGTGACATCAGCTGATGTAATAAGGACAGAAGGGTACATTTTCTCTCAGGGACTTAACCATTCTTCCAATATCTCACTCAGTATTCTGAACAGTGCTCTTTCTGGCACCTTCAAGGTCTCTCGACTACCTCCAAAAATTCCTAAGTGTCTCTGGGTCTGAATACTGTTCCATTTAAAATTCCAATTTGACCTGTATGCGCCTTCTAAAACTGTCTGGGAACCTTGCATTTAGATTACATTAAAAATAAATAGAAATAAAGTTGAGGTCAGTGATTGTGGCACCCATTTTGAAAAGTAGATTTATTAAAGATAGATTAACAGAGACACATGCCATATTAATTCTTATTTGTGTTTATGACATTGCAATTTAGGCATTTAGAACCCACAAGCAGGGAGAAATTACCATGACACTGAATTAATAGGCTAATACATGATACTACAGTGTGACTCTCCGAGCTCGATTATATTAGGGCACGTAACAGAAAACRTTTTTAAACCGTCCTGCAACAGAAAACGTGTTCCATGGTTCCTTGAGATGTGTATAGGCTTTGGGCTTCGCCAAGGTCACTTCTTAGCCACACCTATAATACAGATTAATAATACAGATTCATCTGGAAACCATTCTGGAAGCCATCACTACCTGTCCGTTCAGTTTGAAGAACGTTTTGGGGAAAAGTGTCGTTCAGTTCAAACCTTTACACAACTTTGCAAATTTTCACCAATGTTCTTGAACAGACTGAGGTACGTTTGCGCCGTCTGGTGTGGTGGGGTGTGGCTTAAAGCAATGATTAACRTATTCAAAGGGCATGCTGAAAGCTTTCTCCAACCCACAACCTGGGTCTTCCTTTCCTGTGGCGGTCCTCACGAGAGACAGTTTCATCATAGCGCTTGATGGTTTCCAGATTGACTGACCTTCATGTCTTAAAACTTCTTTGGGGTAGGGGGCAGTATTTTCACGTCCGGATGAAAAGCGTGCCCAGAGTAAACTGCCTGCTACTCAGGCCCAGATGCTAGGATATGCATATTATTAGTATATTTGGATAGAAAACACTCTGAAGTTTCTAAAACTGTTTGAATGATGTCTGTGAGTATAACAGAACTCATATGGCAGGCAAAAACCTGAGAGAAATCCAACCAGGAAGTGGGAAATCTGAGGTYTGTAGTTTTTCAACAGTGGAAATGCGGTCATATTGCACTTCCTAAGGCTTCCACTAGATGTCAACAGTCTTTAGAACCTTGATTGAGGCTTCTACTGTGAAGTGGGGGCGAATAAGAGGGGATTGAGTCTGCCAGAGAGGCACGAGCTGGCCATGCGCGTTCACGTGATAGTTAGCTTGCGTTCCATTGCATTTTTGAAGACAAAGGAATTCTCCGGTTGGAACATTATTGAAGATTTATGTTAACTTCTTGCCGCACGGATCCCTTTAGCGGGATCATTTTCGTAAACAACTGCTGAATTGGAGCGCCAAATAAAAAATAAAAATAAATTATAATCGTGAAATATACCAAAACACCATTTAGCTTGTTGTTAATCCACCTATCGTGTCAGATTTTGAAAATATGCTTTACAGCGAAAGCAATCCAAGCGTTTGTGAGTTTATCAATCACTAGACAAAACAGTAGGAACAGCTAGCCTCAAATTAGCTTGGTCGCGAAAGTCAGAAAAGCAATACAATTAATCGCTTACCTTTGATAATCTTCGGATGTTTGCACTCACGAGACTCCCAGTTACACAATAAATGTTATTTTTGTTCGATAAAGATTAGTTTTATAACCAAAAACCGCCATTTGGTTTGCGCGTTATGTTCAGAAAACGTCAGGCTCGTTCCGGTCCTGAA
>NC_036868.1:22049935-22214113 GCF_002910315.2 Salvelinus sp. IW2-2015 | reverse complement strand
CAAACATAAAAGTTCTGCCCCCTAGCTGAAAGAAGTTAAAAACATCCTAAAGATTGATTCTATACATCGTTTGACATGTTTCTACGGACTGTAACGGAACTTTTTGACTTTTCGTCTGCACCGAGTGATCGCGCGTCATGAATTTTGATTACTGGGCTAAACGCGCGAACAAAAAGGAGGTATTTGGATATAAATGATGGACTTCATCGAACAAAACAAACATTTATTGTGGAACTGGGATTCCTGGAGGTGCATTCTGATGAAGATCAAAGGTAAGTGAATATTTATAATGATATTTCTAACTTCTGTTGACTACACAACATGGCGGATATCTGTTTGGGTTGTGTTGGTCTCTGAGCGCTGTACTCAGATTATTGCATGGTGTGCTTTTTCCGTAAAGTTTTTTTGAAATCTGACACAGCGGTTGCATTAACGAGAAGTGGATCTAAAATTCCATGCATAACAGTTGTATCTTTTAGCAATGTTTATTATGAGTATTTCTGTAAATTGATGTGGCTCTCTGCAAAATCACCGGATGTTTTGGAACTACTGAACATAACGCGCCACTGTAAACTCAGATTTTTGTCATCTGATGAAGATCATCAAAGGTTAGTGATTCCTTTTATCTCTATTTCTGCTTTTTGTGACTCCTCTCTTTGGCTGGAAAAATGGCTGTGTTTTTCTGTGACTTGGCTCTGACCTAACATAATCGTTTGGTGTGCTTTCGTCGTAAAGCCTTTTTGAAATCGGACACTGTGGCTGGATTTACAACAAGTGTATCTTTAGAATGGTGTAAAATACTTGTATGTTTGAGGAATTTTAATTGTGGGATTTCTGTTGTTTTGAATTTGGTGCCCTGCAGTTTCACTGGCTGTTGACGAGGTGAGACCCTACCGTCCCACATACCCTAGAGAGGTTAAGGTAATAATGGACGGTTGTTTCTCTTTGCTTATTTGAGCCATAATTTGGACTTGGTCTTTTACCAAATAGGGCTATATTCTGTGTACCCCCTACCTTGTCACAGCACAACTGATTGGCTCAAATGCATTAAGGAGGATAGAAATTCCACAAATTAACTTAACAAGCCACACCTGTTAATTGAAATGCATTCCAGGTGACTACCTCATGAAGCTGGTTAGAGAATGCCAAGAGTGTGCAAAGCTGTCAAGGCAAAGGGTGGCTACTTTGAAGAATCTCTAATATTGTAACGTAGACACTTGGAGTTGATACGCTGGTGGTAAGTTAAACACAACAAAGAACATGGAACGCCACTACATAGGAGTAGCGTCTTGAAGTGAAATAATACTGCATGGGGAATGAACCGAAGGGAGTGCCAGATAAAGGGAAGGTAATAGAGTCCAGGTGTCCCTCATGACGAAGCGCAAGTGCGCGTAATGATTAATGCCAGGTGTGTGTAATGGTTGCCAGGACCGGTGGTTAGTAAACCGGCGAAGTCGAACGCCGGATGGGAGGAGTAGACGTGACAGTAGCCCCCCCCTCCGAAACACAGCTCCAATTGCAGGACTGACCCGGCCAGAGGGACGGCCCCGAGGACGAGGAGCGGGCCGGTCCGTGCGGCGAAGATAGAAATCATGGCTGATGTAGGGATCCAGAATGTCCTCCACCGGAACTCAACACCGCTCCTCTGGGCCGTACCCCTCCCAGTCCACCAGGTACTGAAGCCAACCCCCATGACGTCGGGAGTCCAGTAGGGATCTGACGACATAGGCGGACTTCCCTCAACGTCCATGGGGGGCGGAGGGGTGTCGTGGGGGACAGCATCCGCCAGGGAACTAGGAACCACCGGCCTGAGAAGGGAGACATGAGAAGAAGTTGCAATATGTAGTCACTGGGAAGCTGTAACCTTTTCTTCACCTCGTTGACCCCCTGGAGAATGTTGAACGGCCCCACAAACCAGGGGCTCAGCTTCTTGCAGGGCAGGCGGAGTGGGAGATTTCTGGTAGAGAGCCAGACACGATCCCCAGGAAGGAACACAGGGGTCGCACTGCGGTGGCGGTCTGCCTGCTCCTTCTGACGGTGGACGGCACGCCGGAGTCTCACGTGAGCGTCGCTCCACACTTCTTCTGCACACCTGAACCACTCATCCACCGCAGGAGCTTCGGTCTGGCCTGGGGTCCTCGGAGCCAGGGCAGGCTGAAAACCCAGAACATACTGGAAGGGAGTCAGCCCAGTGGAAGAGTGAAGTAACAATTTCTGGGTGTACGCCACCCATGTAAGGAATCGGGCCCACTCTCCCTGCCAGTCCTGGCAGTGACTCCTCAGGAACCTCCCCAGCTCCTGATCATCCTCTCCACCTGCCGGAGGCCATAATGCCGGAAGACCTGCTGGAATAGTGCCTCAGCGACCTGGAGACCAGAGAAAGAGATGAAACGACAGGATTTGGAAAATCTATCCACAAMCACCAAAATAGTGGTGAACCCGTCAGAGGAGGGGAGATCAGTGACAAAGTCAATGGATAGATGAGACCAGGGACGCTGAGGCACGGGAAGAAGTTTCCTTGCTGGAGCGTGCTGGGGGGATTTGGTTTGAGCACATACGGAACAGGAGTTGACGTAGCGAATAACGTCCTGCGCCAACGTAGGCCACCAATACTACTTGGAGATAGATTGAGCAGTGCGAGAAATACCTGGATGTCCAGCGACGACATCCGTGTGCGCCCAGGTCAGCARCTGTTCCCTTATCCTTGTGGGAATGTAGATGCGCTCAGGAGGACAGGTAGTGAGTGTGGGCTCCCTCTCCAGAGCCTGGCGAATGTCCACATCCCAGACCACAGGGGCAACGACTTGAGAGGAAGAGATTATGGGTGCATTCAGGACAGGATCCTCTCCCGAATCGTAGAGAGGGGCYGGTGCATTGACTGTGGTGGTCAGCGTGAAGTCAAATCTCGTAAAGACAAGGGCCCACCATGCTTGGAGCCTCCTCGTTGTCCGTATGTACTCCAGGTTCCGATGGTCGGTGAGGATAATGAATGGGTCCTTGGCGCCCTCCAGCCACTCCTCTAATTCCAACTTCACCGCCAGGAGCTCTCGATCGCTGACATCGTAATTCCTCTCTGCAGGAGACAGTTTCTTAGCGTAATACACACGGATGCAATTTTTGTGCATTACCTTGTCGTTGAGACAGAACTGCCCCCAYGCCCACCTCTGAAGCGTCCACCTCCACCACAAAGGGTATTGTGGGATCTGGGTGTTTGAGCAATGGGGCGGAGGTTAAACATCCCTTCAGTTGGCAGAAGCTTTAGTCAGCTGCTGGACTCCACACCAACCTATAGGGACCACCTTTGAGAGAGAGGTGAGAGGAGCAGCGATGGAGCTAATGTTCCTTATGAAATAGAGGTAGAAGTTGGCAAACCCCAAAAACYGTTGGAACCCCTTAATGGTGGTTTGGACTGGCCATGACCTTACCGCATCTACCTTCTTGACATCCATCTTCACTCCTTGCGGGCTGATTTGGTAGCCTAGGAAGGCTACAGCCTCCTGATGAAACTGGCACTTCTCTGCCTTGACAAACAGTTGGTTAGCCAGGAATCGTTCCAGGACTACTCGGATGTGAGCGAAGTGATCCTCAAAGGTAGCCAAGTAGACCAGGGGTTTGTCGACATACACGACCACCTGGCGTCTGAGCATGTCCCAGAACACCTCATTGACGAATGCCTGGAACACTGACGAAGCATTGGCTAAGCCAAATGCTKTCACCAAGTGCCTTTAAGTGACCAGACATCATGCTAAAAACTGTCTACCATTCATCCCCCTCCCGGATGCGGATGAGATTGTACACACTATGCAGACCCAATTTGGTAAAGAACCGGGCCCCGCGGAGCTGTTCRATGGCTTCCGTCACCTACGGGAGAGGGTAACGGTAGTTGGTGATCTTATTGAGTCCTCTGTAATCAATACATGGGCGGAACCCTCCATCCTTCTTGGCCACGAAGAAGAAGCCTGCAGACGCAGGAGAAGTGGACTTGCAGATGAAACCTTGTTGGAGCGCCTCATGGATGTACTCCTCCATGGCTTTGGTTTCAGTCACCGACAGCAGGTCGATGGCACAGTCCCACAGACGGTAAGGAGGGAGACAGGTGGCACAGGTTTTGGAAAATACCTCCCGCAGGTCATGGTATACCTCCGGGATGTTGGGCTGAAGGGCAACCACAGGACTCTCAACCGACGTGGAACCACAGRGGATGGGAAAGCAGGTCCTCCGGCATTCGGGTGCCCAGTCCGTGATTTTCATCCTTGACCATGAGATTGTGGGGTTAGAGTGTTGAAGCTAAGGGAGGCTGAGGATGATCTTGTGAGCTGGTGCACTGGTGATGAAGAAGGGAAAGTTCTCCTGATGGATGGACTCCATGGTGAGGGTGAGTGGTTTGGTGATGTGTGTTTTCACTGAGGGAGGGAAAGAAGCGATTAGAGTACCAATGCTCCCAAAGTAGGTTATCCAGACAGATGGCCATCGCGAGGAGAGGTTGTCATCTCGACAGGTCAGTTCCGTCTGGACCTCCTCGCACAGTCCTCTTCTGAATAGCGTACGAAGCGCCGGCTCATTCAGGATGCTGCTACTGTCTGGAAGGTGAGCGCGTACTCGGCAGCAGTCTGGTCCTCCTGCCATAGTTGGAGTAGGTCCTCACCCCCCTCTCTGCCCTCTGGTGGATGATCGAAGATACCTTTGAACAGAGCCATGAACCCCTCATACGAATCCAGACAAACGGGCATTGCTGACCTGGGTGGGTTGCTGAATGGGCTGGTGTGCTGGCTCGCTGTCCGACTGGTGGTAGAGTATCCTCCAATAGTTGAAGGGAATGCCTCTCGGGTATGTTTGAGACGTTGAACACTGCGAAGAACTTCTTCCATAGCCGTCCCCAGTTGCGACAGCTGGTCGTGGTGTTGATGAAGTACGTATCCCTGCTCGTCAACCATCTGGGAGATGTTCTGATTTCCTGCTGCTTCCATTTATTGAGGCAGTATTCTATAACCTAGATGCTGGGAGTTGAGAAGCAGGTGGTAATTTTAATACAACAAAGAAGATGGATCAGCACAACATAGGAGTAGCATCTTAACATGAAAGACAGAAACAATACTGCCTGGGAAATGAACCTAAGGGAGTGCCAGATAAAGGGAGGTAATGAGTGAGGTAATGGAGTCTAGGTGGGCCTCATGATGAAGTGCAGGTGTGCGTAATGATTTATGCCAGGTGTGCGTAATGATGGTTGCCAAGGACCGGTGGTTAGTAAACCGCCGATGTCGAACACTGGATGGGAGAAGTCAGGCTCTGATCCAAAGTTTTCACTGAGGGAGGGAAAGAAGCGATTAGAGTACCAATGCTCCCAAAGTAGGTTATCYAGACAGATGGCCATCGCGAGGAGAGGTTGTCATCTCGACAGGTCAGTTCCGTCTGGACCTCCTCGCACAGTCCTCTTCTGAATAGCGTACGAAGCGCCGGCTCGGGAGTAGACTTGACAAATATAAAATATATTTTGATTTGTTTAACACAKTTTTGGTTACTACATGATTCCATATGTGTTATTTCATACTTTTGATGTCTTCACTATTATTCTACAATGTAGGAAATAGTCCAAATAAAGAAAAACCCTTGAATGAGTAGGTGTGTCCACCTACTCATTGTACTTTTGACTGGTACTGTATATTTACAAATTATCTGATAAAATATTGAATTTGGGCTTTATTACTATAGACCATAAAAATGCATTGGATAGCACATTCCTTAATGGAAAAACAGAGTAAACAAAAAATCATTAGGAGGAAGGTTTTGAAGTGTCTGTTTTATATCTAGGATATTTTTAGGGACACATATTTAACCCCTTTTTTTGTTGGCACTAAACTACCTCCATATTCCACAAATTGTTTTAATGGGTAGTACTTAGTTAACTCCAGACAAGTCCCAAAACGGAGAAAATCGAATATCATATTAGTTAGTCGGACAAACCGTATGGACGCAACGGACGTTTTTGTTAGAAGACCGATTTTCGGGATGTCTCCTGGTCGTACAAATATCGCTGTAACTCACCCAGCCACTTTCCACCACAGATACGAAATGCTAACATAGGCGGATGTGGTGGATTGAGACACAGCTCATGCAAAAAACAGATATCTCTAGTTTAAACAGATTTTGATGTGGATATTTTTATTATGTTAAATAGATTGACTAACGGGTGTGTCAATAAACTCTAAATAACCGACATCTGACATGGTTTATTGGATTATGAGTGCACCTTTATTTAATTAAATATTATGTGTAAGGCCATGTCTTTTTGATTGTTGATCCCCTGTGAACGAAAAGAGACATGTATTAGAGTTTGAGTTGGGAGCATCGGCAGTGTGTTTGGCACCAAAAGCTTTTGTTGTGCGTCTCCCACTAATATAATTGTTTATGTACCATGCGTTTCACGATCCAGAGGTTTTGTTTCACAGGGCATATGTTTACCAATTACAACTTGAAGGCAAATCTAAAGAAATGCAAATGTTTACCTTGTTTGTCCTTCATGAGACCGGGGCACAAAGTAACACTTATAGGTTTTGCTTATTTAGAAAATATTATTTGAGGTAGATTCATAATATTTGTATACAAACAACATACAACATATCTAACATGCTGACCACACTGCTCGCGTCGCATGCGTGAGCGTTGAAAAATAAATTTAAACATACATGTATTCAATTATTGCACCCACACTGCTTGCGTGCGCCAACGAGCATCTGTGTTGCCAAGTGCTTAAATAGAAGTCAGTTCTATTTGTGACACTGAACGCGGTGCAAGTCCTGCTTCTCCCATCTCTTCATTGGTTAACAGAAGCAGATACCCACGTGCCTTCTCCTCATTGGTTATACCCACGTRGGTGATTGAAAGATGAACTGAGTTTGGTCGGTCCTTGTGGTAGCTATGAGAGTTAGATGCCAATCGCCATATAAAGTCCAAAGAAGAAAAAGCCTGGAAGGAGGAGAGATGACTWTAAAGGATTCGGTTGACCATTTTATGTGTGGAATAATTGTCAGAGTAGAGGACCTTGTGCATTGTGCATAATAACAACTTAACGTTTATTTCCCATTTCGAATTAGCAAGCAACAGCAAGCTAGCTAAATAGGACAAATTAGCTAGCAACTGCAAGCTAGCTAGCTAAATTGCCATAAATGTTTAAAGCTTTTTGACCTGTCCCCAAATTAATATAATTGGTTCAGAGTTTGTTATGACATTTCAACCTGCGTGTCGTGATCACGTTTGGTGTGGGGGGACAAGATCTATTTGTGCGCGGCCGGTTTGGGTACGGTGTTAGCCACCATTACACACTGTAACAACATTTCTAGGACATACCAGTCGTTTACAATTCAACCAAAAGTGGTGGTAAAATGCCCCCCATGTATTTCTCACATGGCTAATTGTAACAGGCTGCAGGGCTAATTATTACATGGTCTTCAATGGCAAAAATTAGAGGTAATTGAAATCTGGTCCCGTGTGGCTCAGTTGGTAGAGCATGGCGCTTGTAACGCCAGGGTTGTGGGTTCATTCCCCACGGGGGGACCAGGATGAAAATGTATGAACTTTCCAATTTGTAAGTCGCTCTGGATAAGAGCGTCAGCTAAATGACTGTAAATGTAAAAAATGTAAAATGTAAATCTTCTCTGATTTGAATCTGATATAAAAATATTTTCGTTTTATCTTTTAGGCATGTCATATTGCCCTAAAACAGAGTAGTCAAAAATATACTTTTAGAATTCAAAAGTATGAATATGACTTGAATACGAATATACTTTTTCTAGGGTATTATCTTAGTTGTATTGGCAAACTTGATGTAAAGAAGTGACAGTTTATATCATTGTGTGAATGTGTCTAAATACCATTGCATTTTAGGTAAGGGGTTCATTGTAAGATGTTGTAAGATGTTACAAATGTTACAATGTACTCCCAATACAAATCTAATCTAGGGTTTGTGAGAAAATATAACAATAACTATACCAATCAAAAGAACACTTCTTACTGATAAAACAATTATTGCCTTTGTTTGTTAATTAATCATTGTTTATACAACGGGTGGGTCTCATCCTGAATGCGGATTTGTAAAAAAACGCATTCCAGCTGGTGTCTATTCCACAAGTTACCACTGGCTAAATCTATGACGTTAAAATGCCTATTTACTCTGTTCCATCTGACTGCACAATCCACCTTTTTCATCAGCCCAGCCAGGCAATTTATCAACTTGATCTCCACTATAAAAAGCATGTGGACATTATCTCACATTTCTTTTAGACTAACATGTAGTTTTCAACAGCGAAGAGATTTGTATAAACCTTGCTGTCTGTCTCTCCAACATCTGCAACATTGTTTCAATATTCAAATTCAAACTCCAGCTGTCCAATAGTAATGAACGTGTCGGGGTCGGTAGACAAGACAGACAGACATCACATTTCAGCCAGTCGAAATCATGAATCAGCTGGCATCCTTTTTATGGCTATATACAAAGAAATGGAAATAGAAAAAAAGGTAAAAACGAAACAAAGTGCAGCTAGTTTGCAGTCTTTCCATCTTCAGTTCGAAGTTGGCTTGCTCCTTCCTGACGAGAGAGTACTTTTTATATGCCAGGAGAAATCGCTACTTATTAGCTCATTGTTATGGATGTATCCAAATGTCACTAGAAAACAGCTTAAACAAACGCAGCTACTTTGCTGTTATTATGTCTGCACTGTTTGACGTGACTGTAAATTAGCCGTAGTTGGCTAGCTAGCAAGCAATGGATAAGAATTTTGCCAGCCAGTATGGCAATGGAATATTTAGAACGGACGACTGATACAGAAAGATAAGAATGAAATGGGCATGGTCTAATTATCTTAACAACCAAGTTTAGCTTTCTTAATGAACCAGAAAATCTATAGTTATTTCTGGCTGTTTATTGATGTTAGCTGGCTAAGTCATTGAACCTGCTTTGCAGTATACTCCTGTGTTTATTTTTATTTGTAAGTATTGTACAGTCGCTGGCTAGTATCTCCACTTGCAAATAAAAGCCTCACTGTGTAAGAAAATATGCTCCACATTGTTGCCTCTTCACTAAAACCTCCACTGCTAGGGCGCCCTCTGTTGCAGTTGAAGAAATATCCCTCTGTTGCAGATGAAGAAATAATACATTTTAGTACATTTTCCATGTTTTGAAAATATTTTTTAGTACATTTCACCCATAGCCACTTGTTAGGAACATTTGTCACATCATTCATTTAAAAGTGTTGTGTTTCTGTGAAACCCAGAGGCTGAGAAATTGGCGATTGAGCTAATCTGACATACCGACGCGACCTAGAGAAAGGAACTAATCTTGAGTCATGAACTCCAGAGGTTTCTGCAAGGTTCGATGGAATGTCTGTGCAGAATTTTAGTAGTGTGCTTTGCATTTTGAGTGAGTTTTTATGAAGACAAAAGCCAAGCGGGCGCATGGAATTATTTCATTTGGATGGATATGACAGAAAGGTATGCGGATATTTGAAAGGTGGGTGAAATGTTTGCTTCAGTATACATTTCTTTAGTGTTAAAGTTATGTGTTGTGTCGCTCACGGGGATTCAAGCATTTTTTTGATTGGTTTAGGCTACAGAGAAAGGCATTGAAAATGAGAAATGGCAGCTGACTAGGCCTACAGGAAAAGGTGTGTTGGGTGAGGTGGTAAAGTCTTGATGTATTTTGAAAACTTTTTGGTGACAGTGTTTTTTATTTCCCTTGTCCGTGTGTTATTGCCCTGGTCAAAATATGTGCACTATAAAAAGAACAAGGCGTCATTTGGAATAACCCTCCCTTTCTCTCAATTTGTTGATGAGGTCTCTAGTGGCAAAAGTGTGAATGACATGTACCCACCAGAGGCAGAGCTCCAGTACCTGTATTTCCATATAGATGGGGCTCCTTCTCACACAGTGGGAAGTGGTATTGGGCTCAGGGCAGCTAGCGTGGCTGGCTAAGTGATTCAAGGGTTTGGGGCGTAGTAGAGCAGAGGATAGACCAGCCGCATGGAGATTGGAGAAACAGTCGAGTCGGCAAGGTTGGTCAACACCCACAACACCCGCACTACAGTAGCTCGCCTGAGTCCCCTTATCGCCTCCATGCATGCCGTCCTGAATTAATGTTATCGAAATTGAATATTTCACAAAGTTATGGATGCAAAATAAATCACAGGTAGGTAGAGATAGAAAGTGCTTTCACAAACCTTATTACGTATGGAGGGAACACAATTAATTTCCTGATGCACAGGCTCTGGTTGATTTGTGAATGAGTCTCGCCCTGCAAGAGTTCTCGCTAAGGTGAGCTCCTGCTGAGGCGGCTACAGGTAATTTATTCCTATTTCCAAGTTTGCCATTTACTTTCTCTCCCCTCTGACAAGATTTATTCAAACAATAGTGGAAATCTGTGGTGGTGTTAACATGGTGTTATTGGAACAACTGCCCTGAGCTGGAGACACACTGAGAGCAAGGCTTAGATGTAACAAACCCATATTTCTACCTTCTAGTAAGCTGAATGATCTTCACAACAGTATTTCTGGCATGTATCCTCTTTAATCTTAAAGCAATAGTGTAAATTTGAAAGGGCTCTGCTCATTTTCAAAGAATGGAAAAAGAGAATTGTCATTCTTCCATTTGCTGTCGTCGGGTGCCACCTTTCTTTTCTTTCTGTAKGTTAAAGGGTTCTGTCACTGAGTTCCAGTCAGTTATTGTTGATGGGGTCAAAGGGCCCTGAGGATTCTCCATTGTGTCTTGGAGTGCTGTTACCTGTAGTTGACCTGTGCATGGATCATTCCGGTTACATAATAGTACATTGTTTACGTGGCTGAACTCTCTCTGTAATGCTAGGGTTGGCCCATGTAACAATGTTTCCATGGCAACATCAGATAGCGTTTGAAGTGAGATTTGACAGGGGCCATGGAAGAGTTCAGACAATAGGAGAAAATAGAGAATACAACATGAGGGGGGTTAGAAAAATATGAAAGTGCTATTTGGAAAAAGTGCAGTCAGTGGAATTGTCAATTATAAATATTTTTTTTACATCGGTTTTCTTTAGAAAAATTGAAAAGAGAATGAATTCATTTTCTTGTAGACAAAAGTAMATTTTGTATCCTTTTTAACCTGGCTTTTTAAAGGTTACATTCCTCTTCTGTATAATGCTGGGTACTACAACACGTCCTCGGTTATGTAGCCTCCAAGTCAGAGATTGTGGGTTCAGAGAAAGACAAATCTCTCACATTCTTTGGATACTTTTATTAAAACATTACTTGCCTCCAACATAACGTTTTTGTAAAGAATGTACATAATAATAATGTTAATCATATGAATAATACTTTAACACTCACTTCATCAGTTAAGTAGAAATAGTTTGCAGTTTTCAATTTGGATTGTACATTTATATTTTAACGTTTGTCAACGAGGCCATGTCTGCACTTCTCTGCATTCTTTGACTTCAAGGCTGTACAGTAAGGGAAATYAACATGATCTTTTTCCCTTCTGTTTTTCTGACATGAACACATCTCTTCTCCCCTTTGCTGTTTCTTTCACACCCACTTTTTTTAAGCCACACGCTTACAGTACATCGAAATACAGTTTCACACGAATCCCCCCCATCCGCCCACACACACACAGAGAGTTGGCTGCCTTGAGTGGAGTGTATAGTGCTGAGCTCTGGTGCTTTTATCAGACATTTGGTCATAAAACATCACACTGACAGAGGCAGCAGGCTCCTTTCTCAGCAGAACCAAGCAGAGGCTAAATTTCACTCTATTGCCACCCATCCCCCACCACAGCTCAAACAAACCTTCTTATTGACCCTTTCTCCTTCGCTTTCTCTCCATCCTCTCTTTCTCCACTTCAACTGAAGTGCTTCTTCAGAGCGAGTGGTGTACCTCCGTTTCTAAGGACAACAAAGAATAAAAGCCACGTAATGGACGGTTGAAAAGGGGCATTTGAAAAAATCCCATATATATTCAGGGAGGAACACGTTTTCCAATTTACTGTTACACAACATACGTACATCACTGAGCTGCAGAATTTGGAGATTGTCCGATATTATTAATAAAGTTTTAAAACGGTTAATTTAAAAACACAWTTCGATACACAATTCAATAAAAACCATGTCAGTTCCTTCTTGTCAGAATCAAGAAGGTGAATCTCCTTCTCCAACAGACAGTCTAGGCTATAAATATTCCTCTAGTTGTTATATCCACAGTTGTTCACAGTTGTATGACAGGAAGAACAATACAATCCTGTCTTGAAACCCATTTCTCTCTTAACACCAATCTTTCCACGGCTGGATAGATAGAACAAGTCCAACCAGAACTTAGGGTTTTGGTTAGTCACTGATCACAACGGTGGAGTGACTCATGTGTCTGGCGGTCATGTGTCTATGTCGCGAGCTGGCGAGGGTTCGTGGGGCAGGTTGGTGGAGTTGGGCAGGGTCTGCGAGTGCGATGTGTGGGGCGCATGTCCATGGCACACMGAGTTCTGCTGCGGCTCCAACGCCATGGTGTTCTGCGGTTGAGGGAACTCCTTCACTTGACGCCGGTACTCCAGGAACGTGGACGCCTTCGTAGCGATCGCCACCACGTTCTTGCCCACGAAGATGGTCGAGACTCTACTGTCCTGGAACAGGACCATGTTGACCCCACGGATCAGGATGGTGACCACGTTGATGGTGACTAGGCTGAGGATGGGATAGAGCATCATCTTCTGGGGCGACACGTGCTCCCCTTGCATGGAGATCTCACTGAGCGAGACGCAGGGCAGGATGAGGAGAAGGATGTAGCAGTAGAAAAACATCAGTCCCTCGGCCCAGATGGGCAGGCCTGTCCGCTGAGGCTCCCACAGGTTGGCCTGGATGTCCAGAAGATCCAGAAGATCTAGAGCCACCCAGAAGAGCCTCCCCCGCATGTCYTCCTTCTTCCTGAAGGTCCTCACGTACTCCATGTTGTCCAGAGCCACTAGAACCAAGTAAAGCCCTGGGACGCACACGGACAGTAACAGAGTCAAGGCTTTCCGGGCCACAGTCTCCAGAGACTTCCTATCCGCCTTGCAGTTCTGGAAGACAAAGTAGAGCTTGATCTCCAGCACAAAGATGTAGAGGAACCAGAGGATCATGGCGTAGCCGCGGCGGGCCGTGCGCACCTCGGCGCCCACCCACACGGCCACGTAGCGCAGCACGATGAGGAAGCAGATGTCCCCGACCAGCACGATGATGCACACGCCAATCTTCCTAGGCCCCTGGTTCTGCTCCACCAGATAGGCGTCCATGAAGGCCATGCTGGTCATGATGACGATGGTGGTCAGGCACACGTGGCGTTTGTCCGGAGGTGGCAACACCATGGCGAGGACCGGACCCGACCGCCTGCTGGCTCTCACCTCCAGTTCACGGTTGCCGAGTTTAGAAAAATAATGGGTTCCTGTGGGAACACCAGTGAGTCATACAGTTAATCTATTGAGAGTCAGTCCAGTGAGTAAAAACAGTGAAGTTGTGGGAGGGGTCAGTCTTTGCAGGGCTGGTAGGTCATTTCTCAGGCCATGCGAACACAGGAACATCATCTCATCACTCAGCGCAGTTCCATTGATCCCCTTCTGCTAGTAAAGCAGGTGCCACAGTGAGGTGCTATATGGCTGACGGTCCATGACTGATACTGGGATGCTAATCCACACACTGAGGGGGWGTGGAAGATACACAGAGGGGTGTGTGAGGGGCATGTATAGGACACAGAGTGCAATGTGAGATTCTATGGGGTAGAGAAAAGCAGTGTGTTTGTGCAGCTCAGTCTCTCAGTGCGTGTGGAGGCTGAGAGAGATTCTGTTATTCAGTGTGTGGCGGAATCACCCTGTGGGGCAGCACTGGCGAAGGTGGTGCAGTGTGTGTGGCTCTGTCCAGTGGTGCAGTGTATGTGAATGTGGAAGCGAAAGAGGATTCTGCAGTGGCCAGATCCCCAGTAGCCATAAATCACAGAGACAAGGGAGGGGGGGTCAGCGACCCGTTGGGCCCCGCGTCCAACGCCAGCTTCCCCGGAGGGAGGCTCTCACACTGGGCCAGAGACACAACATCCTCTYGCCCCTCCGCCACGTGCTGGCCTCGCCAATGCCTGGGGGAGAGAGAGTGAAAGGTAGAGAGGGGGATGGGGAAAGGGAGAAAAAGAGAACTGTCAGTGCAACTGGGCTATATAATGCAGCGCTCATTGCCAAAGACAGCAGGCTGTCAACAAGCTAGAAGCCAGGAAGTGTGTCAGTATGGTTAAGATGTGGTCTTGCTTGTTACAGTGTAGGGTGGGAGGAAGATGCTGCACCACTCAGGACCATTTTAGACCATCTGTCATCGCTATATCACTGTGTAATAGGGAGTGCCTGAAGACTTGGTCCGTGTTAAAATAACTTAGAATGGCAGGTAGGGGAGACAGGGGGAAATTGTAACAGGGGGCAAGTGTAACACAAGCTAGAGTGATAAAACTCACACAGTACATACCCATTTAGGTTCTCTCTCGTCTTGAAATGTTACAGCCAAATATTTCACTATTTGCAAATGGTTGTTTTTTTAGGAGTGAAAGAAGTTTTCCCACCAGCTCTATTTTTTTTATACTGCCCTGAGCATTAATGTACAATAATTCAAACTAGCATAATTTTCATCACTATATGTTGGCCAAACATTGACATGAATGACATGTGTCAATATTGTTGTCTCTTGCTAGGCATATGAGGTTTTGTCATGGCTGTTGGGTTAGGGGCAATTGTAAAATGACCCTGAGCCAAGCAGCCAAATGATGATGATAACAAGTCACTTGACCTTTAGGATTGTATGAATTATACAGTGCCTTCGGAAAGTATTGAGACCCCTTGACTTTTTCCACATTTTGTTACGTTACAGCCTTATTCTAAAATTGATAAAAGAAAGACCTTATTTATGTAAGTATTCAGACCCTTTGCCATGAGACTCGAAAATGAGCTCAGATGCATCCTGTTTCCATTGATCATCCTTGAGATGTTTCTACAACTTCATTGGAGTCCACCTGTGGTAAATTCAATTGATTGGACATGATTTGGAAAGGCACACACCTGTCTATATAAGGTCCAACAGTTGACAGTGCATGTCAGAGCAAAAACCAAGCCATGAGGTCAAAGGAATTGTCCGTAGAGCTCCGAGACAGGATTGTGTTGAGGCACACATCTGGGGAAGGGTACAGAAAGATATRTACAGTATTGAAGGTCCCCAAGAACTACCAAGACTCTTAGAGCAGGCCGCCCGTCCAAACAATCGGGGGAGAAGGGCCTTGGTCAGGGAGGTGACCAAGAACCCGATGGTCACTCCGACAGAACTCTAGAGTTCCTCTGTGGAGATGGGAGAACATTCCAGTGAAAGGCACATGGCAGCACTCTTGGAGTTTGGCAAAAGGCACCTAAAGACTCTCAGACCATGAGTAACAAGATTCTCTGGTCTGATGAATCCAAGATTGAACTATTTGGCCTGAATGCCAAGCGTCACGTCTGGAGGAAACCTGGCACCATCCCTATGGTAAAGCATGGTGGTGGAAGCATCATGCTGTGGGGATGTTTTTGAGCGGCAGGGACCGTGAAACTAGTCAGGATAGATGCAAAGATGAATGGAGCAAAGTACAGAGAGATCCTTGATGAAAATCTGCTCCAGAGTGCTCAGGATCTCAGACTAGGGTGAACGTACACCTTTCAACAGGACAACAACCCTAAGCACACAGCCAAGTCAACGCAGGAGTGGCTTCGGGACAAGTCTCTGAATGTCCCTGAGTGGCCCAGCCAGAGCCCGATCTAACCTCTCTGGAGAGACCTGAAAATACCTGTGCCGCGACGCTCCCCATCTAACCTCACAGAGCTTGAGAGGATCTGCAGAGAAAAATGGGAGAACTCCCCAAATACAGGTGTGCCAAGCTTATAGTGTCATACCCAAGAAGACTCAATGCTGTAATTGCTGCCAAAGGTGCTTCAACAAAGTACTGAGTAAAGGGTCTGAATACTTAAGTAAATGTAATATTTCAGTTAGCTTTTTATTAAAACATTTGCAATAAATTCTAAACACAGTTTTTTGCTTTGTCATTATGGGATACTGTGTGTAGATTGAGGGGGAAAAAACGATAACATTTTAAATAAGGCTGACATATGTGGATAAAGTCAAGGGTTCTGAATACTTTCTGAAGGCACTGTACATGAATTATATAAATAATAACTTTAAATAACCTTGTGGTCCTGTAGACTGACAAAGAAGTTGTCAACACATATAACCTGGGCACCATCAGAGAATTCAGATGTTTTGAGAGGAACTGAATGACCATGCAAAATAATGAGTGTTACTATAATTATTGGTTTCGTACAAAGACATACTCATATTTCTTACAAAATCATGACATATGTCTATGATAATAGACAATTCATATTTTTTAGTTGCTACATTTGACCCCAGCTACTGCAGCTACCCCTGGCACCGGGGCAAATGTAGCCGACTTCCGGACTTTTCTGATTCAAATCAATACTGTGAGCTGACCGTCTTATGTATAGACGTATAAATGGTATGAATGATTAGGAGACAGATGTACGTTTCTTTATATATTAAAACAAGTTACTAGACTAGTAGTTCAAGTGGTCTCTGAGCAAAAGAGTAAAATACAAAAACTGTCACAATTGCCCTCAGTCTCCCCTATCATATTGTGATAAAARATGATAGCTCGTACTACAATAACTTCATAACTGTTTGGACCTTTGCCCCATTTACTCCTAGATCATTCACAGGATCTGCATTAGTCCCAAGTGATCAGAAGTGGGTACACAATATCATAGAATAGACTTCTCAATACACACTTTCACAAGTTAAATAGACAGGATATGTCTATCTATGTCCAATATGCCTCCATAGACAGGAGAACATGTCTTTTCTCAATAAAAACAGAAGTCTCAATGCCAGTCAATAACGGTAGAACATTCAGCCATCCTGCAGAGTGTTACTTAATATATCAATAATGTATCAAGCTTTCCCTCTGWTTCTGTTGAATGATGTTTGAAGTTGCGTGTGGTTTGACCTGCTTAGTATTCATATTGACGTGCACGTTGAGCGCTATGACAGGTGAGGTCACAGGTGCACTCGTCAACCGTCTGCTCCGAAATTTACTGCACTTTGTAAAAATAAAAAATTATGCTGGGCGCTAAACATTACCAGCATACGCCAGCCACTCGATCTTGCTCGCTTTATCCATAAATAACACACCAGCGTATAAATGTTAGAAGGGAGAAGAAACAGAACGGGTTAATCGAGAAATGTCTTCTTCAATTTTAATTGGAGCGTCATGCAATCTCCATAGACAAACATTGGCAGTAGAATGGCCTTACTGAAGCGCTCAATGACTTTCAACGTGGCACCATCATAGGATGCCACCTTTCCAACAAAGTCCGTTAGTAAAATCTCTGCCCTGCTAGAGCTATCCCGGTCAACTGTAAGTGCTGTTATTGTGAAGTGGAAACGTCTAGGAGCAACACCGGCTCAGCCGCGAAGTGGTAGGCCACACAATCTTACAGAATGGGACCACCGAATGCTGAAACACGTAGCGCGTAAAAATCATCTGTCCTCAGTTGCAACACTCACTACCGAGTTCCAAACTGCCCCTGGAAGCAACATCAGCACAATAACTGTTCGTTTGGGAGCTTCGTGAAATGGGTTTCCATGGCCGAGCAGCTGCACACAAGCTTAAGATCATCATGCGCAATGCCAAGCGTCGGCTGGAGGGGTGTAAAGCATGCTGGCCATTGGACTCTGGAGCAGTGGAAACACGTTCTCTGGAGTGATGAATCACTCTTCACCATCTTGAAGTCCGACGGATGAATCTGGGTTTGGTGGATGCCAGGAGAACGCTACCTGCCCGAACGCATAGTGTCAACTGCAAAGTTTGGTGGAGGAGGAATAATGGTCTTGGGCAGTTTTTCATGGTTTGGGCTAGGCCCCTTAATTCCAGTGAAGGGAAATCTTAACGCTACAGTATACAATAACATTCTAGACGATTCTGCCCTTTCCTGTTTCAGCATGACAATGCCCCCGTGCACAAGGCGAGGTTCATAGAGAAATGGTTTGTTGAGTTCAGTGTGGAAGAACTTGACTGGCTTGCACAGAGCCCTGACCTCAACCCCATCGAACATCTTTGGGATGAATTGGAACGCTGACTGCGAGCCAGGCCTAATCGCCCAACATCAGTCCCAGAACCTCAGTAATGTTCTTGTGCCTGAATGGAATTAAGTCCCTGCGGCAATGTTCTAATATCTAGTGGAAAGCCTTCCCAGAAGAGTGGAAGCTGTTATAACAGCAAAGGGGGGACCAACTCCATATTAATGATATGAGGTGCTCGACGAGCAGGTGTCCATATACTTTTAGTCATGTATTGTATGTAGCATTTCAATTTCATGTACAATGCAGCATTCAAAATATACCTGAACTACTCTTTAACAAAGTTGTTCAACATTGAAATTATTTGGTCAAGAAAATGAATAGAAGTGCATATACTGTACATATCCTACATTACTCTTCCAAGAACATACCCTCTTTGTTTGACGCTGCAAGACAGAATATCTCAGCGCTATATGTTGAGACTCAGAGCTGCGTTGGACACAAACGTAGATTGCCACTTGTGAGAGGAAGCTTCGAGCAAAGACCATCTGGTGATACAGACAGTACTGTAGTTTCACTTCTGTTTAGGAGAAACTTAAGGCCACGCTGCTATGTGCTTTTGAAAATCCGAATGTGTTAGTGCTGGAGGGATGTTCAACAAGCAGTATTAACCAACATTGATCTACAAATCATTAGAGACACATTCAGTCAGACAAATGTGTGCATCCTGAAGCTGACTGTGTAACATGCATTGGCATGAAAGGATAAAGTGAACATTTTAAATGAGACATTGCCCCTAAAAGAAATGGAATTATGAAACTATGAAAATCATTTTGTTACTGTATGTACCTGGCCAAGAATATGTTTACACACTGTATTGTGATGATAATTGCCTGTTGAATAGTAGGCCTTCAAGGCTGAAGCTATTGGTGTGGTTGGAGGTGTGTCCTTCTTGAATTGGGCTGCAAGCCCAATGTTTGGGTGGTCAGTAGTTACCACAGCCACAATGTCAAAATTGCCTATATAGTAAAAATGTATGAAAACAAAAATGTGCTTTTTGGTCTTAATTGAAGGTTAGGGTAAGGCATACGGTTAGCAGTGGTATTTGTAAGTCGCTCTGGATAAGAGCGTCTGCTAAATGACTTAAATGTAAATGTAAATGTAAATGTAAGGGTTAGGTTAAAATCCATATTTTAAGAAGAGAAATTGTATAAATAGGCTGTGGTTACTAGTAACGACCAATTGTTTGAGGAGAGCCTTGTCACGATGCCTCAATTGTCTAGGCAACGTCAGGCACATTCACATAGAAAAAAAACGAAATGTCCCTTCTCTGTCACGAATGTTGAATACAGGTATTTGAACATACTCTGCCGATTGTCCGTGGTGTTGGTTCTTCAGCTGGTCGAAATTGTAGACAAAATATCCTCAGGAAAGTATTATTAACCTGACTTTGTGTGTGTGGCAATCAAAATGTTTGCTCATGACCGAAGTACATGCACGCGATGCATGCATACTAACAGGCGCTTACATGGTTTTGCACCTGAGCCAACTGGCACTCTAAAACATTTTGAGCAGCTGAAGGACCAACCGGTAGAGGTAGTTCAAATGTAATTTAATTAAACATTCTGGCTTGTAAGGAAAATGGCCTCTATTTTGCAGTGCTTTATTTCAGACTGTATACCAAGAATTGGTATCAGTCAGATTTTTGGGGGGCAAAGGAGAGCCTAGCATTGTCTGCTAAAAATAGTGATTTTAGGCCACTTTTCTCTCATATTCCAGACTGCTTTAGTGGAAAATAGACAAGAGCTATCCATTTCCATTAGACCGATTGGATTTCTGTTGGATAATTGACTTTATATCTTTTTTATATCGTTTTTTTAATGGTTTTTAATTGGACCGAAGACCCAAAGACTCAACCAGATGTTCAGGTAGGGCTAAGGTTTTCATTTACGTCTTCGGACAGTTGGCTCTGACAGGACTATTCATTTGTTGAACCCCTATGATTTTCCTATCGAATAGACTGATATTGCAAAGACCAAGTTCCCTAATCTTTCATTTCTAACAAGTTTGTGGTTTATGAAAGTAACTTTGCCTTGTGTCGGTCGGCTCGACCGACCGACAATAATAATGTTMGTTATTTTTGTTTGGAAGAAATCGATAGATACACATGGTAAGAAAATGAAAGGAATGTGGTAGGTTTTGGACAACACAGTGGATAGAAGAAGCCTTGTAAGGGCACTRTGCACCTCGTTTGTAATCCTATCGAGTGTCTGAATGTTTAAAACCTATTATGTAGAACAGGGCCAAAGTGAGAGATTAAATTCATAAAATGTTGATTAATTGACTGATTAGCTGAAGCCTGTGTCATTCTCATGCTATAAGGAACAGTGCGCCCATATATATAATATATATATATATATATCACATAATCATTTAACTGACATTAATTATAAACTTTGTTAGAGATTTGTTTTCCTAATGAACGGATAAGCGTCTATATGCTCGTGATAACATGAGCCCGTTTTAATTGGACGGTTTGGACCTCTTCAGGAATGAAATGGGGAGAACTGTGAGATGTCATCAATGTTTCAGTGCTACGTAGTGAAGCGAGAACCGAAAATGGTGATACATTTTGGCAGTTGGATGACTGTTAATCTACTCTGTCACATTGGCTGCTAAATCGCCTTAGTCTGCAGAAACGTGGAGTGAGGCGTGTGTGGCAGSGCTTTGCATATCAATTCTATTAGCACATCCGTAATGTGTAGCTCATCCACTGTAGATCCATCTTGGGGTTTAGAGTAGAGCTAGAATAAGTAGAATAGACATTCCAGGAAAATGATCCATTATGTGGATTGGCAGCCATATTGGGTGTATTATTTAAAATGTTTGATGAATTAACAACTGTCACCTGAGGAATTGATATGCAATCATTTACAGTGCCTTCAGAAAGTATTCACACCCCTTGACTTTTTCCACATTTTGTTGTGWTACAGCCAGAATTTAAAATKGATCAAATGAAAACATGTTGTCACTGATTTACACACACTATCCTATAATGTCAAAGTGGAATAATGTTTTTWGAAATTTTTACAAATGTATTAAAAATGAAAAGCTTAAATATCTTGAGTCAAGTATTCAACCCCTTTGTYATGGCAAGCCTAAATAAGTTCAACAGTAAACATTTGCTTAACAAGTCACATAATAAGTTGCATGGACTCACTCTGTGTGCAATAATACTGTTTAACGTTATTTTTAAACGACTACCTCATCTCTGTATCCCACACACATATGTAAGGTCCCTCAGTCGAGCAGTGAATTTCAAACAGATTCAACCACAAAGACAAGGGAGGTTTTCCTTATGCCTTTCAAAGAAGGGCACCCTTTGGTAGATGGGTAAAAAAAATATCCCTTTGAGCATGCTGAAGTTATTAATTACATGTTGGATGGTGTATCAATACGCCCAGTTACTATAAAGATACAGGCATCCTTTCTAACTCAGTTGCCGGAGTTCAATGGCTGTGATAGGAGAACGCTGCGGATGGATCAACAACATTGTAGTTACTCCACAATACTAACATAATTGACAGAGTGAAAAGAAGGAAGCCTGTACAGAATAAACATATTCCAAAACATGCATACTGTTTGCAACAAGGCATTAAAGAAATACTGCAAAAAATGTGGAAAAGCAATAAACTTTTTGTCCTGAATACAAAGTGTTATGTTTGTGGGCAAATCCAATACAACATATTACTAGGTACCACTCTCCATATTTTCAAGCATAGTGGTGGCTGCATCATGTGATGGGTATGCTTGTAATCGTTAAGGACTCAGGAGCTTTTCAGGATGGGAAAGAAACGGAATGGGGCTAAGCAAAGGCAAAATCCTAGAGGAGAACCTGGTTCAGTCTGATTTCCAAATGACCGAGAAAGACATAGCTGTAATCACTGCCAAAGTTTCTTTCACAAAGTTAAACATTTTTGCAATATATATATATTTTTTTAAATTTAAAAAAATTACCCCTTTTCTCTCCCCAATTTCATGGTATCCAATTGGTAGTTACAGTCCTTTCCCATCGCTGCAACTTCCGTACGGACTCAGGAGAGGAGAAGGTCGAAGGCCGCGCATCCTCAGAAACACAACCCAGCCAAGCCGCACTGCTTCTTGACACAACGCCCGCTTAACCTGGAACCCAGCTTCACCAATGTGTTGGAGGAAACGTACACCTGGCGGCCGTGTCTGCGAGAATTGTGACCGGCCAGCCACAGGAGTCGCTAGTGCGCGATTGGACAGGAACATCCCTGCCGGCCAAACCCTCCCCTAACACAGACGACGCTCGGCCAATTATGCACCGCCCCATTGGTCTCCCGGTCGCGGCCAGCTAAGACAGAGCCTGGACTCAAACCAGGATCTCTAGTGGCACAGCTAGCACTGCGATGCAGTGAACTGGACCACTGCAGCACTCGGGAGGCCCTTCTACAAAGTATTGACTTTGTGGTGTAAACTCTATATTTCATTTTCAATTCATGTGCAAGAAAATGGAGAATTATGTGTTGATGGGTGAGAAATAACAATGCAATCCATCTTGAATTCAGGCTGTGACAACAAAATGTGGAATAAGTCAACGGGTATGAATACTTTCTGAGGGCACTGTGTCTCTATGCTCATCACATCATCTCTCAGAATGCTTTGTTCTTCATGCAACAACAATACTATGGAACACAATATCTATTTTACCCATTCTATTTACACTGAGGAAAACATTTCTAATATCGAGAGTTGCACCTCCCCCTTTTGCCCTAAAAACAGCCTCGATTCATTGGGCATGGACTTAACAAGGTGTCAAGCCTTCCACAGCGATGCTGGCCCATGTTGACGCCAATGCTTTCCACTGTTGAGCGTGAAAAATCCAGCAGGGTTGCAGTTCTTGACACATTCAAACCGGCACGCCGGGCACCTAGTACTATACCCTGTTCAAAGTCACCTAAATCTGTTGTCTTAGCCAGTCACCCGCTGAATGGCACACATACACAATCCATGTCTCAGTTCTCTTATAGCTCAAACATCCTTCGATAACCTGTCTCCCCTCCTTCATCAACACTAATTGAAGTGGATTTATTAACAAGTGACCTCAATAAGTGATCATAGCTTTCCCCTGGATTCACCTGGTCAGTCTGTCATTGCAAGATCAGTTGTTCCTAATGTTTTGAACAATCAATGTACATGGCAGCCACAACCTTGTTATCTTGTTGTCTATCTAGACATCCATGGTCCTATCTAGACAATTCCTCAGGCCCAACTATGTATCACACCAATGACAGAGGTCGGGGCAGACAGGGGTAGTAAAGCACCAATTTAGTTTATTTGCCAACTGCTCTAAAACACCACTGCCTGGAGAAGGGAAGACAGGACATGTGTAACAGGTGATGAGGGGAGAAGAAGACGACAGAAAGGTGGCAGAGCTTTAATAGTTAGCTATCTAGGTTTATCAAACCCAGAACTTCAGGGGTTTAGAAAAGGATTTACAGGCAGCTTATTTGAGGTATTTTTACATTTTCATTTCAGGTTTTTCCTTTATTGTTGGGTTAGTGTGTTCTCCGTTTGCACTTTTCATTACACTTGATTGTTTGGCGTATACAGCATGTTAGCTTTGTGCCCAAGGGCATTCAAGTCTTTGAAAACTACTAGGAGTAGTTTCCACAGAAGTAAATGTTTTCTTTTGTAAAGTTTGTTTGGTGAACTGTTGCCTTGAGATAGACGTGCGTTTGTGGCACCAGCACCGTAGAAACTCCATCAAAGCTTTGAGCATCTGCCTCTTTACCTGTGGCTCGGTGTCTTCAAAAACTGCGTACTCATTTATCGGAGTCGTGATGTTTATGCTGTTGGGAAGATGTATTGTTATGCATTAAATAACTATCATAGTATGCGGCTTGGCTACACCCGCAAACCAGCTTCCTCCTCCCACTCAAAATACCTCAGGTCGAATATACAGTGTGTTTGCTTCAGTGTTTGATTTAATTCTGTGGTTTACTACTTGACTTACTTCAATGTCAAAAACACTGCAGTGGGGGGACAGCTTGGATTTGCAGTGACTGAGGAGCTGAGGCGCAGTCCGTTTTGTGAGATACAGTTGAAGTTTACATACACCTTAGCCAAATACATTTAAACTCAGTTTTTCACAATTCCTGACATTTAATCCTAGTAAAAATTCCCTGTCTTAGGTCAGTTAGGATCACCACTTTATTTTAAGAATGTGAAATGTCAGAATAATAGTAAAGAGTGGTATATTCATCACATATATTTCATCACATTCCCAGTGAGTCAGAAGTTTACATACACTCAATTAGCATTTGGTAGCATTGCCTTTAAATTGTTTAACTTGGGTCAAAAGTTTTGGGTACCTTCCACAAGTTTCTCACAATAAGTTGGGTGAATTTTGGCCCATTCCTCCTGACAGAGCTGGTGTAACTGAGTCAAGTTTGTAGTCCGCCTTGCTCGCACATGCTTTTTCAGTTCAGCCCACATATTTTCCATAGGATTGAGGTCAGGGCTTTGTGATGGACTCTCCAATACGTTGACTTTGTTCTCATTAAGCCATTTTGCCACAACTTTGGAAGTATGCTTGGGGTCATTGTCAATTTGGAAGACCCATTTGCGACCAAGCTTTAACTTCCTGACTGATGTCTTGAGATGTTGCTTTAATATATCCATGTAATTTTCCATCCTCATGGTGCCATCTATTTTGTAAAGTGCACCAGTCCCTCCTGCAGCAAAGCACCCCCACAACATGATGCTGTCACCCCCGAGCTGCCCCCCGAGCTTGCAAGCCTCCCCCTTTTTCCTCCAAACATAACGATGATCATTATGGCCAAACATTTCTAATTTTGTTTCATCAGACCAGAGGACATTTCTCCAAAAAGTACAATCTTTGTCCCCATGTGCAGTTGCAAACCGTAGTCTGGCTTTTTTATGGCGGTTTTGGAGCAGTGGCTTCTTCCTTGCTGAGCGGCCTTTAAGCTTAWGTCGACATAGGACTGGTTTTACTGTGGATGTTGATCATTTTGTACCTGTTTCCTCCAGCATCTTCACAAGGTCCTTTGCTGTTGTTCTGGGATTGATTTGCACTTTTCGCACCAAACTACATTAATCTCTAGGAGACAGAACGCGTCTCCTTCCTGAGCGGTATGACAGCTGTGTGGTCCCATGGTGTTTATACTTGCGTACTATTGTTTGTACAGATGAACATGGTACCTTCAGGTGTTTGGAAATTGCTCCCAAGGATGAACCAGACTTTTTCTTTCTTTCTGAGGTCTTGGCTGATTTCTTTTGATTTTCCCATGTTTTCAAGCAAAGAAGCACTGAGTTTGAAGGTAGGCCTTGAAATACATCTACAGGTCCACCTCCAATTAACTCAAATTATGTCAATTAGCCTATCAGAAGCTTCTAAAGCCATGACATCATTTTCTGTAATTTTCCAAGCTGTTTAAAGGCACAGTCAACTCAGTGTATGTAAACTTCTGACCCACTGGAATTGTGATTAAGTGAAATAATCTGTCTGTAAACAATTGTTGGAGAAATTACTTGTGTCATGCACAAAGTAGATGTCCTAACCGACTTGCCAAAACTATAGTTTGTTAACAAGAAATTAGTGGAGTGGTTGAAAAACGAGTGTTAATGTTAAAAACGAGTGTTAAGTCTCGCTGTCTTCATTAGTCTCCAAAATGAGATCCATATGTCGGCCTGGCTCTCCGCCATCACTATCCCTCCCAGTAGGTGCTTTCTGATTCTGACGTCCTTTTGTGTTTGGGCTGAGCAGTGAATACTTTGCCAGTTTTGCTGATAGGTGGCAGATTGCCTCAGACCCTCCCAGTGGAACACAGAGGAACTTTGCACACAGCTCTCTCTCTACCCTGTTAATGTCTCATTGAAGGAGAGGAGGATGCTGACAGGGTGGTTATCATTGGATCATGTCTTTCTCACATTCACGTCCATCACTTCCCGATCACATGCTGTAACCACATGCACCCCATGTTTTTTTTTACAGCAGTAAAGCATCATAGTCCAACCACCTTAGTATGTTTGTTATACCGCCTACTTGTGTTAGTCATAATAGGCCTGAGTAAGAGACCTGGGTTCAAATAGTATGTGAGGGTTTGATTGAGCCTGTCTGTAGTGCAATATCGGGCGGGGGTTTGCACTTTTGGGACTCTTCCATGGGTTCCATTGCACCAGACAAGCTCAGGCAAGCTCAGTGGAACACAGTTAAATTCCATCAGAGAAAGCAAATACAATGGGATTACCCATATTGCATTACTGTATGTGTGGCAATCTATTTACTTAACATATGCTAACTGCAGGACTCAGGGCTCTCATGGGCCTAAGCCTTGCTCCTAATGCATAATCATTCCAATTGTATATTTATTTATTGGCTTGAAGTAGGTGTGGAAATTGCCTGCTGTCTTTTATTATCATTATTTCAGGCGTGGTTTTTTTTCAGTCGTTTTCTGAAAAAAATATTCATGCAGTTTAATGCGAGGCTTGGGTGTTTCATGCGAACACAACACCGTGTTCAGCTATTTAGGCACACCTTTAAAACCCCTTTCTTCTCTCGGTTGCTTTACATTATTAGTGTGGTACTGCGGTTTAATTTGGCTATAATTGCTTGTGAGGTTGCAGTGGGGCGGAATACTGAGTAGAACAACCTTTGAGTAAAGAGGCTTGTGGTGTTTGTAGCTGTGGCTAAGCTTATTTTACCATCCATTACGGATGATTAAGGTTGATGTTCCCTCGCTAAAGCACTCTGTCATATTGTATGTTCAAAGAACTTGAGTGTTTCAATGCACTCTCCTGTGATCAGGATTCCTGAAGCGTATTCAAGAGCTTTTCTTTAACGATTGTTGAAATAGGATCAAACGTAATCCCCCAATCAAATATATCGAACATGACATGCGTTGGACGGGCAAAAAAAGACTTCTCTCACACTCCCCTAGGTTACATTTATGTTTAAAGCCCCTCAGAAATCTCTCACTCCAACTCAATCTCAACAGTAAAAACCGAGTGCTTTTTCAACTTGACAGACGTGTATTTTTCATCAAAATGCTAGAAATGTGTGAAAACCGTCACACGTGGCACATTCTTTACTCACGAAGCTAGGGGAAAGAATCACGGTGAATCACGGCATTAAGAGTCATCATCAAACGGAAATCCACAGCCCTCTGACATCACATTCCTCCTGACAGTATAAGTCACTAATGCAGGGGAGGAACAAATAGTACTTGTAAGGGCCAAGGTCCTCATGCGTGCAGAGAGTGACACTGTGACTGTGTGGGAGTATTCATAAAGTCCTTCAAAGGAGAGGGGAATTTCAATCTCCTTAGGTCCATTTGTTACAGTATGGTTGGAAAGGAGAGAAGAGGAGGATACTTGAAAAAGCTTTACATCAACATGTTAACCCACGTAACCCAGGGTAGATGCATATTCCAGTGTCGGCAGAGCTACCACCAGACCCCTTGTTAAATAAATAGTCAAAATAGCCTCCAAAAAATTAAAAAACGATTTGAAAGTTCCTTTCTATTGAAGGATCACATGGTATATTTTAGTTTTACTGGTTAGCTAACATTGGGCCGTTTTTTGCCGGGTGTTTATAGGGGGGAACCTGCACCCCTCAGCATAGCAGCAAAACAGGGATGAAGAAATGAAGGATCGGTGCTTCACACAGCAACAGCCAATAAATATACTGTGGTTATAGTGGTTCGAAATATACTGTAGTTATTCCAGTTCTTGGAAATGTCTTGTAATGATTCACATCCATCCTTCGTGTCTTAAACTGGTAACAAGCTACTGTATGTAATAAAGCAGCCTACTGTTTAAGTGGAATTCTCCCTCAGTGAGAGTTAGAAACATATTGATTTTGCCTGTGCAAAACATGGCACAGTTCTCTAATGATGATTTGGTGCTCTGATCACCTCAGGCCATTAGTGATTTTTATCCACTGGTTATGCAGGGGAGATCCACTTAATCTTTGTGTCGATATTTCCCCCCAACTTCCTCTTTGGATAACCCTAACCTTGCCATTTCTCTCTCTCCCCTCTCCCTCTCCATTCTCTCTTTCTCTCTTTCTCTTTCCCTCCCCTCTTACTTTCACTTTCCCTCCTCTCTCTCTCCCTCTCTTTCTTTCTCTTTCCCTCCCCCCTTTCTCTATTTCTCTTTCCCTCCCTTCCTCCGTTCTCTCTCTTTCCCTCCCCCTTTCTCTCTTTCCCTCCCCTCTCTCTTTCCCCTTTCCCTCCCTCCTTTCTCTTTCCCTCCCCATTTCTCTCTCTTTCCCTCTCCATTTCTCTCTCTCTCTTTTTCCCCTCTCCCTCCCCCCTTTCTCTCTCTCCTCTCTTTCTCTCTTTCTTTCAGACAGTTGACATTTCTGCTCTTGCCGCACTACGGGAGTGGCGTCTAACTTCATTGTATTCATGTTGCATGGCATTCTTGGTATCATCCACTGCCTCACGATATCGACGAAAATGACTCTCAAAAGACGGACACAATCCGAGACCTAGCACAATATAAAATAAAGCAGTAATGGATTTAAATGCTGTAATTATTATCTGTTTAAAAATGTCCTTTTAAAAGTTGTGAGTTTTGTTGTTGCCCCCAGGCCAGACGACTCGCTGTAGTTCCTATCCAAGGTAAACACAGACCACATACACAAACACACAGTCTCCCTTCGCCCCTATGGCGTGCTTAAGACCAACGTGTAGTGAAGGGCAGAGAGCAGTCACTTTCATGCACTGGCGCAACGGTGTAGAGGTGGAGTGAAAATAAAGGAGTGGAGAAGAAGATACTGAGGGAGAGCGAAAAAGAGGGGGGGAGAGAGAAAGATACAGAGAAAGGAGGGAACTACCATCAAAGGGGAGAGGCGCCAATACAGAGAAAACGAGCGAGGAAATCTCTCAAACTGATTGAGTGCCAGCCAGACACACAGGGAGAATCATCTGAAGCACAGGTATAATGAACCAGCCTATGTAGGAGTCCCAGGAAGCTTTCTAAAAGAGAACAGAATGAATTTACTTTTTTTTTCAAGAGACTTCCGCAGAGACCAACAAAGGAGGCAGTGTGGATATGTCAGACAGGTCTTCGAACCCCTTTGTGTGATTTCATAATAATATTTTGGATGTTGTCTTGCGAATAACTCCAAAAGAGGAGTTTTGATAAAATGACACTCAACTGTCGCTCTCTCGCTCCCCACGGCGACACCTCCTCTGTACGATAATGAAATGGAAAACAATATTTCACTCAGGTTTAGAGATTCCTGTTTACACGATGACAAGACACCACCACACGTTGACTTCCATAGCAACCGGTTTCCGGGCGAGGAATGAGAGAAAGAAAAAATGAAGTGAAAGTTTTGGAATGTGTGTCATACAATTCACATGGGAACTGCATCCCCGAACATGTTATTTAAAGACAATGCAAATATAGCTACACTCTTAGAAAAAGGGGTTATTTGAGGAGAGATAGGGTTTTGCTCTTTTTGGAAGGCGAGAGTTCTTTGTAAGGCAACGGGTTCTACCTAGACCATTAATCATTCTAAGAACCGTTGATGATTCTTTGAAAGCCAAGAAGGCATCTACATGGAGCCCTTCTGCACCTGAATAAACTTTTTTTGTTGTATTTTGTATATTTTGTTTACCCTCATACGACCAATATATTTGATATACAGTGTATTCGGAAATTATTCCGACCCCTTGACTTATCCCCATTTTGTTACGTTACAGCCATATTCTAAAATGGATTACATTAAATGTTTTCCTCATCAATCTACAGACAATACCTTATAATGAMKGAACAGGTTTTTATAAATGTTTGCAAATKTATAAGTAAAAAAAATGAAATGCTGTATTTATATAMGTTTTCAGACCTTTCGCTTTGAGACTYGATATTGAGCTCAGGTGCGTCCTGTTTCCATTGATCATTCTTGAGATGTTTCTACAACTTGATTTTAGTCCACCTGTGGTAAATTTAATTGATTGGACATGATTTGGAAAGGCACACACCTGTCTATATAAGGTCCCACAGTTGACAGTGCATGTCAGAGCAAAAATCAAGCCTTGATGTCAAAGGAATTGTCCGTAGAGYGCAGAGACAGGATTGTGTCGAGGCACAGATCTAGGGAAGGGTACCAAAACATCTTTGCAGCATTGAAGGTTCCCAAGAACACAGTGGCCTCCATCATTCTTAAATGGAAGAAATTTGGAACCACCAAGACTCTTCCTAGAGCTGGCCAAACTGAGGAATTGGGGGAGAAAGGCCTTGGTTAGGGAAGTGACCAAGAACCCGATGATCACTCTGATAGAGCTCCGGAGTTCATCTGTGGAGATGGGAGAACCTTCCAGAAGGACAACCATCTCTGCAGACGGAAGCCACTCCTCAGTAGAATGCACATGACAGCCCGCTTGGAGTTTGCCAAAAGGCACCTGAARACTCTCAGACCATGAGAAACAAGATTCTCTGGTCTGATGAAACCAAGATTGAACTCTGGCCTGAATGCCAAGCGTCACGTCTGGAGGAAACCTGGCACCATCCCTACGGTGAAGCATGGTGGTGGCAGCATCATGCTGTGGGATGTTTTTCAGCGGCAGGGACTGGGAGACTAGTCAGAATCGAGGGAAAGATGAACGGAGCAAAGTACAGAGATCCTTGATGAAAATCTGCTCCAGAGCGCTCAGGACCTCAGACTGTGGCAAACATACACCTTTCAACAGGGCAACGACCCTAAGCACACAGCCAAGACAACGCAGGAGTGGCTTCGGGATTCGTTTCTGAATGTCCTTGAGTGGCCCATCCACTTGAACCGATCGATCATCTCTGGAGAAACCCAAAAATAGCTGTGCATYGACACTCCCCATCCAACCTGACAGCGCTTGAGAGGATCTGCAGTGAAGAATTGGAGAAACTCCCCAAATACAGGTGTGCCAAGCTTGTAGCAGAGATATTCACAAGTCTTTGAGGTAAAGTCCAAGTCAAGTCTCAAGTCTTTTAGGGCCAAGTCTAAGTCAAGTCCCTTTTGGCAATGGCTTTCTTCCTGCTGTGGGTTAGGTCTATAAACCTTGTAAATTATTTGAAGAGACTCCCTTGTTCATTAGTCCATACCTGTATGAAAGAAAGCACTATCAGGCACTATTTAAATCAAAATACATTTCCTTTTAAAATGTAGACAGTTTACATGAATAAAAGTAATTATACTGGATATGAAAAAAAGCAAACATAACATTTAAAAGTGTATGGTATTTTGTGTCAGACAGTCTATTTCACTTCATTCTGTCACACAAACAGAACATCTGTAGGTGAGGGAAGATACATGAAGATAAATGACAAGTGTGAATGTAAACCAAAATGACTGACAACTGTTCAATTACTGCACCACTAAAGTGTCCTATAAATGACCTTTATCCCTAAAATATACTTACTGACCTGGACACTTAATAGAAATACAATTTTCTGTAACAAGTAGCAAATTACTTCCTGTGCCCTAAGACCGAGAACAGTTATGTTGCAGACAGGTCAAGTTTGTCATCGTTCTTGCACTAAGCCTGGCATCGATGAGGGTGCATGATGAGGCCTCCATGACTAAACACCCTCTCCACTGGGGCACTGGTGGCAGGTACAGCCAACACGGTCATTGCTACCTGGTTGAGCCTTGAACAGTCTTTTGCATGTATTCTCCAAAAATCCAAGCAATCAACTTCATTTTCATCAGAAGATACTTGAATGTAACGAATAATCTCTGCTCTGACAGATGWCTTTGTCTCCTTTCTTCTTGCTGATCTTGTTGCGGTAGCCAGAGAACAGTCTGGAGGTTTTGGCAGGTGGTTGTTCTTCTTCTCCACTAATCCTGTCCGAAACAGTGACTTGATGTATATGATGAAGAATATAACAGTATACATTGTACATGTCACGCCCTGACCATAGTTTGCTTTGTATGTTTCTATGTTTTGTTTGGTCAGGGTGTGATCTGAGTGGGCATTCTATGTTGTATGTCTGGTTTGTCTATTTCTATGTGTTTGGCCTGATATGGTTCTCAATCAGAGACAGGTGTTTTGCGTTGTCTCTGATTGGGAACCATATTTAGGTAGCCGGTTTTGTATTGTGGGTTGTGGGTGATTGTCTATGTGTAGTGTTTAGTGTCAGCACTATTTGTTATTTAGCTTCACGGTCGTCGTTTTTGTATTAGTTTCGTTTAGTGTTCTCTGTCTATTAAAATCAAGATGAACACTAACTACGCTGCGCTTTGGTCCTCTCCTTCTACCACCACAGACGATCGTGACAGTACATGAAAAAAATTATTCATTATTTGAATGCAAGTGGCTTAGAAAACATTGTGTGTTGCAATGCATTGTACCTACCAATCAGACTCTCCTTCAATTGAGCTTTATCTTCATGTGGTATGAGGACATCATGATCAAGCCAGAACGGGCAGAAAGATGGGTCCAGCAGTGCAGCCATTATGTATACATTGTCACCAAATGGAAGTTTTGTTGCCTGTTCATCCGAGTGCTCCATTCTGACATTCACAAACATCCCCTGGAATCAGCGTTTGAGTGACTGACAAAAAGGGTACAAAATGTCCACTAGCTCCAATAGCTGTCTCCATTCCCTTGGTGATAAGCAGAGCTCCTTGTGTTCCTGGGCCTCAAGTAGAGTATTGAGGCTTTGTTGATTCAGATTGGTGACTGCTTTAACAAGCCGGAGGCTTGAATTCCATCTGGTAGACACAGCAGCAGGGATACTACGATTGGCTCCGAACTCAGCTTCACATGCTTCTTTCAGACCACAGGTAGTATGTAGTAAGCTGCAAAGTTTAGTTACCTTAGCCATCACACGGTTTATGTTTTTTGTTTCCTTTAGTCCATCTCTAAATCACAGTTGTAATGAATGGGCAAAGCACTGTAAGCGCTGTTGCCTGCWGTKGGTTKGRWWRSYTYYWMMWYMRSMWTKKWMYYYTYAMCMAAWTYYTYCCMWWRGSYKGGGKTWWYCMMMWYMWYMWYMWYMWYMKCKYKYKYTKKGGRRAMAMAMWSTGWRRRSYYYYTTYWYRTKTKYRSRGYWWTCACATATGATATCATCTAATTTATGTTTTATGGCAAAATGATCACATATTATTTCAAATGTGTCACTGATTCTTTCCCCAGTGTGTGACCCTGTGAATCTATCACAGCTCAACAGAACTGACTCCAGTCTGGGTGTTTTYTTCTCTTCCGTGGACCATGTAATGGGCCGTTACTCCCATGAAGCCCCTCATGGTCCTGTCAGTCCATATATCTACAGTGACAGACACTGATTCTGTCTTCTCTAGGRCACTTTTGATTGTAGCCTCTTTGTTCAGTGTTAAGTCATGCAGGCGCCTGGTCGACGTGGGCATACTTCCTGGTCTATATTTGTCATCTACCACTGACATGAAAAGCCTAAAGTGAGGGTTGTCCACTAAGGACATAGGCAGGTTGCTGGAGATGATCAGGTCTTGCAGTATTGCCTCTGTTATGGCCTTCTGCCTGTGGTGGCCCTGGCTGTACACATGGACACCTGTGGTGGTCAAGAATGAGTCAATGCTGSTCTGTCCTTCTGTCCCTGCGCTAGCCACCTTTGCTTTGCAGAATTCAGTGAAACTGCAGATGAACAACATGATGGATAGTTGTTGCTGACTGGAGATGGAAGTACAAGGACACAACCAAATATATATGGTCTATGAGATTTTTCAGCAGACATGTCCAAGAAGTTGCATGCTTTGAACTCTTGTTTCATACTAAGCTACTTCCTAGGACCAGGCTACAACAGAAAGTACATTACATCTCAGAGTGGTATGCATGTCGCCGAGATGTAACTTAATATACTCTGCTAAAAAGTAGACAWTTCCAGTTAGCTAAAAGATGACACGCAAGAAAGCTAGCTATATCTAGCTGGCATCTGCTTATCAGACTACTATTAGTTTAACTACATTGTAATGTTGTTAGCTAGCTAGCCTAACTGACCTTTYGCGGCGAGTTTTCAAACGTTGGATGAAGTTCGATGTAGTTGCGCCAGCATCTTTTAATGTTAGTTCCACAAGTTTTGAAAAACAGCATTTTGTTTTTTTGCCACTGGCATTACACTGCAGGTTCTTGTAACCAAATGTAATAACGAAAGCCTCACCACCTGATGACATTTGCTGATGTACGATTGGCTGTAGTACTACAGCGACTTACAGATGACGCAGACGTTCTAGAACGTTTTTCAGCCCTCTGTATTAAACTACTTTCTCTGTGTTACAACGCAGCCTGTTCCATGTTATCTGACAGGATGCACGACAAAAACGTATCCCAGTACTGACTTGCATTGTTAACGAATCTCATCTAGAGTCCAAGTCAAGTTTCAAGTCAATTGATCAAGTCTAAGTCAAGTCGCAAGTCATTTTCTGAGACTCGCACTCGAATTTCCATCTCTGGCTTGTAGTGTCATACGCAAGGAGATTCGAGGCTGTAATCGCTGCCAAAGGTGCTTCAACAAAGTACTGAGTAAAGGGTCTGAATACTTATGTGAATGTGCTATTTCATTTGACTTATTTTTTATGAATTTGCAAACATTTWAAAAAATCTGTTTTTTGTTTTGTCATTACGAGGTGTTGTGTGTAGATTGATGAGGGAAAATATATCTTTAGGATAAGGCTGTAACTTAACAAAATGTGGAAAAAGTCAAGGGGTCTGAATACTTTTAGAATGCACTGTACATGGATTACCTAGAAGCAACAATCATAGCAAAATATCAACATAATTCTTATCAAAATATCATTAGACAAGTAAATTATGTTAAGTGAAATAAACAATAACCAAAAAAGACATATTTCAGCAAAATTACAATGTAATATAATGTAAAATGAAAATATTTTTTCCCTTAAGTAATGTGCAGCTTTTACAATCCACATAAGTACTAAAAAGCTGATTTACAATAATTTGATGGTAGTTGACTACCATTTAGTTTTTTTTACCACAGCATTCTGTAGCGATACGCCATCCCATCTGGTTTGGGTTTAGTGGGACTATCATTTGTTTTTCAACAGGACAATGACCCAACACACCTCCAGGCTGTGTAAGGGCTATTTGACCAAGAAGGAGAGTGATGGCGTGCTGCATCAGATGACCTGGTCTCCACAATCACCCGACCTCAACCCATTTGAGATGGTTTGGGATGAATTGGACGACAGAGTGAAAGAAAAGCAGCCAACAAGTGCTCAGCATATGTGGGAACTCCTTCAAGACTGTTTGAAAAGCATTCCAGATGAAGCTGGTTGAGAGAATGCTAAGTGTGTGCAACGCTGTCATCAAAGCAATGCGTGGCTACTTTGAAGAATCTCATATCAAATGTATTTTGATTTGTTTAACACTTTTTTTGGTTACTACATGATTCCATATGTGTTATTTCATAGTTTTGATGTCTTCACTATTATTTTACAATGTAGAAAATAGTAAAAATAATGAAAAATACTGAAATTAGTAGGTGTGTCCAAACTTTTGACTGGTACTGTATGTGGTAAAAATGACAGCCATCTACAGGGGCAGTACACCAAAATGTTAAATATACTTAATTTTATTGACAACAAGTGATTCATCCATTGATATTGAGAGAGAATGACCAAAACTATGGCTTAGTTGCCTTTACTTACTTACCCCACAGCTAGCATTAGCACCGCTGCTTGTGAAACAATGGGAGTGGTAGGGCCTATGGCAGGGTGCTTCAAAAATTCATGGCTACATCCTCAAAGTCAATACAAACCAAATGTTATAGCAACCGAAATACCATAACAAGATGCACATATAGTATATTGGAGGATATTATGGGAATTCTGGTATTTATAGAACATTTCCCGTAAAATAACTATTCTTCAGAGAATACGCACGTACAGTTCTACCATGTATTCATACCGCTGACATACTTTCCTAAGCTGTTTTGACTGCAGCTAAGCATATATGAAAGGTAATTTAGATTTTGTTCACACTTATGCCTAGTTATATGATAAAAAAAGATGCCTCTGGGGTCGTCGGTAGTATGAGGATTATGTAGTGCCTGAGCATTATTGTTTACCTCAGTGTTTAAACTTTAACATCAAGAGTTTGAGTAATCTGAAGCTGCTAAAAAGATAGCTGTGAGAATGTTTTTCTCGGTACCTAGAGTATAGGAATTGTTGTGCATGCATCTGGTATTCCCTTAATCATTTTACATATCCAGTACTGACACCGTTGTCTTTGCCATGATCTCTGTCTTTAAAATGTGCTTTTTCTGTGATTTTTATTGAGCAGAGAGTAGGAGAATAGAAGGGAATCGGAGTGAACAAGCAGCGTATTGTATGGTACACAGCAAATTGGCAAGTGCTACCTAGGGTTTTTTTGTGACTCAGTGGTGTTAAAGAACCCCATCGTTGAGTGTGATTACAGTATGTCATTTTTACTCTGAATACTCAAAACCATGCCCATCATTATCGTATTTCCCAGCATCCTCTATTGTAGGTTGATTTTCAGAATTGCTTGTTTTAATATCTGTGTTTTTGCATGTACATTGATTGGTTTATTAATCTTATGCTGCACAAAGATAAATAACATACATTTTTACAAACAAATTAAATCTGTTAGTAGTTAGATTTATTGCACCCGTTACTGAGATGGTTGTTCCAGTTTAGATGATSAAGGTAGTCTCAATAATCAATCTTTCATACCCTGGCAGTCATTCTAAATGGTGGTTGTAGCTGATCAAAGATCCAATTGTTCAATATCTTCACTTTAGCCGGATTCCAATAGGAATTACACATCATTTTGCAAGCCAGTATAATGTGACTTGCGGGCCTGATTTGGCCTGTAAACCAGGAGTTTAGACCACTGTGTTAGGGTATAACTAGGCCCTCAAAGAAAGGGCTTATGATATACAGTATGTGATGTATTGTCAGAGTTACATTTTTTAAATAACAAAACTATAGGGTTATTGGCAGAACCGTTCGTAGAGAGTTATAGGAAGGATCTTTAGACGATGAAAGGGTTATTGGTAGAACCATTTATAGAGGGTTCTATGAAGAAGCCAAAGAACCCTATATGGTTATACTTAGCACCTTTTTTTCTAAGAGTGTAAACACAACTTACAAATCGAAACTCTATGTACACTACTCAGTAAAATACATCCATATCAGTCTACCTTATTCCCCTAAGAGGCAGTTATCTACCACTGAGGCCAAACAAAACATCAGAAGCCTTGTTTGGCATCAGCAAACACAAAATGGCAGCTCAGTGGCAGCTTTCCCCATTGAAAAGAACAGACCTCTCCTGCCACTGTACTACACAAACAGATGGTTATTAAAGGGACTCGCAAAGCAATCCCCACACAGACCGATGCCATGCGCCATCCACAGCCAGGGAGATCCAGCCAGGCTGTCTGGTCTCAATCCCCCCTAGAGGGCACCTAACTGGGGAAGGATCACAGAGGAGTCTTTAACCCATCCACCCCCCCCACCCCTCGTCCTCACCAGACGAGAGTGCTTGTCAGCTGATCGATTGATGTCTGCGCCTGATAGGCTGGACAGTGTGTAGTCGGTTAAAAGCCAAAGTGATCAATCAACCACCTGCTAACAGCCTCTCCAGAATGAGGACGGATCCCTCAACGAGCCAGAGAGAGAACCTCCTCTGCTCCTCCCCTCCTCTTTACCTCCTCTACTCCTCTCCCCCGCTCCTCCTCCTCTTCCTCTCCTCCTCCTCCTCCAGTACATTGTACTAATCTATACCAGACCTCCCACAGAAGCGAAGTGTGAATGACCAGTGTTCAAACCCAGGTCTCCTGTGCACCTCAAGATTTGGTTAGCCCCCTGAGCTRAAGGCCCTGAGCTTGAGCCAATGTGAGTATTCAGGTCTAATGAAATGGTCATTTTAAGATGAACAACAGTTTTTCACAGGTCGCTATTACACTATCCCAAAAGGTTCACCATTCATTCTCAACAGTATCTCAACAGTCTTCGCTCTCATCCCAATATGTTCATTTTTAGGGTGTGGGCTAGTCTAATGAACCGATTAAATGCCAATGTGTAATTGAGAAGGAGGAATTAATCAAAAGAGCATTGGCTGTCGGGCCCTGCCAAAATGGGACTAAATCACTCTTGAAGATGTCGTCTCATTTTAGCCGCTGTATTATTAAGACCGCTCATCATTTTCTTGGAAGGAAAGACAGTAGAAAGACACTGTAGTGTGCTAGTTCATGTTGGGTCTTTGTAAAGGCCTTTGACAGAAACTGGCCTGTATTTAACTGCCTCCCACATACAGCGCCTTCAGAAAGTATTCAGACCCCTTGACTTTTTCCACATTTTGTTAGGTTACAGCCTTATTATAAAATCGATTAAATCGCTTTTTCCCCTCATCAATCTACACACAATACTCCATAATGACAATGCAAAAACAGGTCTTTAGAAATTTTGGCTAATTTATTTAAAAGAATATCTGGGCTCTGGCTGGGCAACTCAAGGACATTCAGATACTACTGAAGCCACTCCTGCGTTGTCTTGGCTGTGTGCTTAGAGTCGTTGTCCTGTTGGAAGGTGAACCTTCACCCCAGTCTGAGGTCCTGAGAGCTCTGCAGCAGGTTTTCATCAAGGCTCTCTCTGTACTTTGCTCTGTTCATCTTTGCCTCGATCCTGACTAGTTTCCCAGTCCCTGCCACTGAATAACATCCCCTCACCATGCTTCACTGTAGGGATGGTGCCAGGTTTCCTCCAGACGTGACGCTTGGTATTCAGGCCAAATAGTTCAATCTTGCTTTCACCAGACCAGAGAATCTTGTTTCTCATGGTCTGAGAGTCTGTCGGTGCCTTTTGGCAAACTCCAAGCGGGCTGTCATGTGCCTTTTACTGAGGAGTGGCTTCCATCTGTCCACTCTACATTAAAGGCCTGATTGGTGGAGTTCTGCAGAGATTGTTGTCCTTCTTGACGATTCTCCCATCTCCACAGAGGAACTCTGGAGTTCTGTCAGAGTGACCATCGTGTTCTTGGTCACCTCCCTGACCAAGGCCCCGCTCCCCTGATTGCTCAGTTTGGCCGAGCGGCCAGCTCTAGGAAGAGTCTTGGTRGTTCTGTAAGAATATTTTGAAGATAAATACACAACGCAGAGGACAAAAGGTCAAGAGGGAATGAACGATCAATGGAAATAGTTTTTTTTTTAAATTAATGATCAATGGGTCAGAGACATGGGAGGAATTTGTCTGTACATTGAGCCTGAAACAGGATACTTGTTATTTGGCCATTGGTGGTTAAAAAAGTGACAGTGCATCCTGTCACTTTGTTCTGTGGATAAAATCACTGAGGACAGGGGAGAATGAACATTGACCCTCTACTCCCCAGCATGATTCGTTCTCTTTGAATAAACCTATTTTTCTCTCCCTGATTTGCTTTGGGGTCTGTGTCATTGAAGAGTAACATCAACTGCTAAAAGTTCCAAACTTCTTCCATTTAAGAATGGAGGCCACTGTATTCTTGGGTACCTTCAATGCTGCAGAAATGTTTTGGTACCTTTCCCCAGATCTGTGCCTCGACACTATCCTGTCTCGGCGCTCTACGGACAATTCCTTCAACCTCATGGCTTGGTTTTTGCTCTGACATGCACTGTCAACTGTGGGACCTTATATAGACCGTTGTGTGCCTTTCCAAATCATGTCCAACTAATTGAATTTACCACAGGTTGACTCCAAGTTGTAGAAACATCTCAAGGATTATCAATGGAAACGGGATGCACCTGAGCTCAATTTCGAGTTTCATAGCAAAGGGTCTGAATACTTCTGTAAATATGGTATTTATGTTTTTTATTTGTAATACATAAATAAAAAAAACTGTCTTAGATTTTTCTTTATGGGTTTTGTGTGTAGATTGCTGAGGATTTGTTTTAATTTCATCCATTTTAGAATAAGGCTGTTTGGAAAAGGTCAAGGGATCTAAAACGCAATTTAGTTTTTACCAACTATAGTTGGTAACTCATAAATTATTCCCTGCTCCTTAGTGCTCTCTCTGTCTCTGTCTCTCTGAGACATACACACAATTACCAACCCATGACTTTGAATACAAATACCAAAGCCTGCTGTTTCATGTTATTTATCAATGACCTGATTCGAACTGGTTTCTCAAATCAGTAGACAACCAACTCTCTAGTCTGAAAGAACTGCAGGTCTGCTTTTGAAGGATAGGCAGGGAAGGTGAAGGTGAAACAAAAGAAACGCAACAACAGTAAGAGAAGAAGACGACAAGAGGAAGTAGGAACAGCTGGAGACATCCAATTACTGTAACACCGAGACGCTTGACACGAATCCGCCGTGACACGTTGTGTTGCTTGTTAGTGAACGAACGCATCGTCACGACAGACGGCTTGCGCTAACCAGAATCTAATATTTTAAGAAWGGAATTCTGAACTCCTCACACGCTTTTTGGGGGGGCAGGATAGGAGCAGAAGCAAGGAGGCGGAGTAGAGGGAGCAGAAATGCATAGGGCTCATGCAGGGAACGAACCGGGATCCCTCTGCTGCAGGGGGAAGCAAATGTTTCCGGAGGCGAAAGTGTGACCCACTTGACCAGACTCTGGTCAGAGTCGAACGTTTCTAATGGGATAACAAGGAGCTGTCAATCTATTCCAGATACACTTGTATTGTTATTTATTACAGTTAGTGGAACTTTGTTAATTGAGCATGATCAGGGCTGTTGTAATGTGTGTGTGCGTGTGGTTCAGTAAGTGTGTGTGTGTCTCTGTGTTCGTGTGGGTCCATCCATCCGTGTGTGTGTGGTTATGACTGTTAATTGATGCCGTGTGGCTGTGTTGTTCTGTATGTCTCTCCCAAGTCCTAGTCATCTCTCCCCAGGCAGGCTAAGACCTCTCCTGCTATGTTATGTTGAGGCCCGAACTGGCTTCTTATACACATCTAGATGTGTATACACACACACACACACACACACACACACACACACACACACACACACTACACGAACACACCTCTCACATACCTGAGCTTGAATGATGAGTATCTACCAGGGAAAAATGCTCAAATTCTCCAATTTCTCCCCTTGACTGAACCCCTGCTCCCTCACGGCTCTCTTCTCATCAGAGAATATTTTTTTTCTTCGAAAAGACAGATCTGCCCTCTTCACCTCAGAGAGAGTTCACACTCATTTTCATTCAAACTTCGTCTGCTGAACGTTTACTGAACGTTTACTGAACGTCCATATGATGTAGCTCAAGCCTCAARGTCATTTACCAGATAATGAAGTGCAAGTTATACATTTATAATTCTTAAATAATATTTAGGGCYAGGGTCCTTTTTTCAGTATTTCTGCCTGACTGACGTGCCCAAAGTAAACTGCCTGTTACTCAGMCCCAGAAGCCAGGATATGCATATAATTGGTACCATTTGATATACAACACTTTGAAGTTTGTAGAAATGTTAACATAATGTATGAGACTATAATACAACTTATATGGTAGGAGAAAATCCAAAGAAAAACCAACCAGATTTTTTTTTTTTCGAGATACCATGCTCTTACAATGGAAAGCTATGGGTCCTATGCAATTTCAGCTCCCAGATTGCAATTCCTAGGGCTTCCAGTAGATGTCAAATAATCTTTGTTCAAGGTTCCAGGCTTGTTTCTTCCAAAACGAGAAAGAATTTTGAGTTTTGGTACTGGGAGTCTGTGGGTGCGCACTTGCTAATTTTATATTTCTATTGAAAATACTACTTTGAAATATGAAATATTATAGTTTAATTACATTTTAGGGTACTTGAGGATTAAATAGAAACGTAGTTTGACTTGTTTTAACAAAGTTTAGCGGTAGCTCTTTGGATTCCTTTGTCTGCATGTTGAACTCAAATCGATGGCGCCAACTAAACTGACTTTTTGGGATATAAAGAAGGATTTTATCTAACTAAACGACCATGCATGTTGTAGCTGGGACCCTTTGGATTGCAAATCAGAGGAAGATTTTCCAAAAGTAAGGGATTATTTAATCGCTATTTGTGATTTTATGAAGCCTGTGCTGGTGGAAAAATATGTTAATCTGGGGGCGCCGTCCTCAAACAATCGCATGGCATACTTTCGCTGTAAAGCCTATTGTAAATCGGACAATGCTGTTAGATTAACAAGACTTTAAGCTTTTAACCGATATAAGACACTCGTATGTACCTAGATGTTTAAYATCCATAATTTTTACGATTTATATATTTGAATTGCGCGTCCTCCAATTTCACCGGAGATTGTTGACAGATGTCCTGCTGAYGGGACTCCTAGCCCTAAGAAGATCTATATAGACTAAGATCAAATGAATGCTCTTCCTAGGTGAATTTAATAATTTGTGTTTAACAGTTACGTACCTTATTGGGATTGTTTTAAATTAAAATGGTCAACAATAAACAAAAMTGGCTTCTTAGCAAAGAGCAGTTTCTCAAGCAAGAATTTTGCTAGGACTGTCTGGGAGTGGTCTGAGTGGGGAGGGTAAAACTGAAAACTAGCTGTTATTGGTAGAGAGGTTTGGAACGCTCTTTCTTATTGGTCTATTAACAAATTAACCGCGTAGTGATGACTCCAACCCACCAAAAAAGTATATCTTACACTAAAAGGGCATTATCATAATTTTCACAACATTATTACAATATTATTACAACCAACCTCTTTAAGTGGCGCTTAGGATTCACCCCATATAGACAAAAGGGCATTAAATGTCTTATATTCTGGTGTGATATTACTAGTAATATGACCCAACAGGTGTGGAGGGGACAGACCTGAGCTTGAAAAGTCCAACTGAGCAAACACAACTGTGAGAAAGTGCATATTCCTTGGTTGCTGGAGCAACCGGTCTCTTGGTAGAACGGTCTTAGTCGTGGGATATGGAAGTGTGGAGTGTGTGTGTGAGAGAGAAACAGAAGGTGTGTGTGTGGGCGGGGAGGGGGGRTGCGTAGGTGTGTGTGTCTGTGTGTGTGATTGTGTGTGTGAGAGAGAGAGAAAACGAGAAAGAGAAAATGTAATAACAAAGACCCCGACTGACCCAGAGACTGTAAACAATGACTCCCCCCTCGGTGTAGAGCAAGGATCTAGATCTACCCATGTAACAGTCAACATACGCTACGTTATCCGTCCTACTCATCCTTCATGTTAAATATCCCTCCATCCACTCTCTCTCTTATAGATTATTCAAATGATGGGTCCCTCATCTAAGGAATTAGAGTGGTAGACATATGGTCCTATAAATTGGCTTCATCGGATAACACATTCTAGCTGAGCGAATCTCTATGATATACTGACACCTGTGTGTCCTAATGCACTATTACTTCATTCTGAGCTAGAGCATTCCTACATAGTGCACTACTATTGACCCGAGCACTATGGACCCTGGTCAAAAGTAGTACACTAAATAGGGAATAGGTGCCATTTGGGACGTAGGCCAGTGAGAGCAGTGAGAGCTGCGTCTGTGTCACCCAGCAAGATTAAAGTCATAAAACCTTGCAGGGAAATGACGTGACATTTCAGCCAAGCAGTAAAACCTCTTGGTCTCGGATGCTACTCTCTTTCACACTGTACTGTAAATCCGCCGCTAGCAACAAGAGGGTTTACAGTCAAGTAGATATTTGCATGGAGTTGAAACATGCTAATGTGAGGTTAGGGGACTGGAGAATTGTGTGTGTGCGACGGTATCTGTGTATGTTCACGTGTGTGTGTGTGTGTGTGTGTGAGAGAGACTGTGTAATGCACAATGAGTATCTGTGTGTGTGCCTCATCCATCAAGTGGAAAAAGAAGGGACAATGAATGACATTGAAAAGCGGCAGCAGACGTATTCTGTAGTACATCACTCACTCATTCTCTTTCTCTCTGTCCTCCTCTCTCTCTCTCTCTCTCTCTCTCTCCCTATCTCTCTCTCTCTCTCTCGCTCCCTATCTCCCTGGGACACAGAGGCCGATCACTGATAGCAGATGTCTCTAATTGCTGAGGGGAACTCCGGCCATGTCTCTGTCTCCTCTCCCTCTATCCCTCTCCTTCTGGCCCTGCCAGAAGCTAACGACCCCAGAGCCCCAATCACGCTATCTGCCCATAACTGGCCTTATCTCTTACCTTCAGCATGCCTCTGCAGCCAGCCCCACACTACTAGGGAGGGACAAGGAAAGGGGGAGATGGAGGGCGAAGAGTGGGAGGAAGAGGTGGGGCTGGAGGTAGGTACAGGGGAGATGGCGAGAAAGTGGTGGATATGGAGGGAGGGACATGGATTGGAAGAGGAGGGAGATGGAGGGATAGACATGGAGTGGAAGAGGAAGGGGGAGATGGAGGGCGAGACATGGAGTGGAAGAGGAGGAGGGAGATGAGATGGGAGGGAGAGAAATGGATGTGAGAAGGGGAGATGGGAGGGAGGGACATGGAGTGGAAGAGGAGTGAGATGGAGGGAGGGACATGGAGTGGAAGAGGAGGAGGAGGGAGGGATAGACATGGAGTGGAAGAGGAGGAGGGAGATGGAGGGGGGGACATGGACTGGAAGAGGAGGGAGATGGGGGAGGGACATGGAGTGAAGAGGGAGGAGATGGAGGGATAGAATGGAGGGGAAGAGGAGGAGGAGATGGAGGAGGGACATGGACGGGAAGAGAGGGAGATGGAGGGAGGGACATGGACTGGAAGAGAGGGAGATGGAGGCAAGACATGGGTGGAGAGGGAGAGGGGGGATAGACATCGGAGTGGAGGAGGAAGAGATGGAGGGCGAGCCATGGAGGAGGAGGAGGGAGAGAAATGGCGTGGGAGGAGGAAGAGATGGATGGAGATGGAGGGAGAGACATGGAGTGGAAGGGAGGAGAGGGAGATGGAGGGACATGGAGTGGAGGAAGGAGGAGGAGATGGATGGAGATGGAGGGAGGGACATGGAATGAAGGAGGAGGAGAGGGAGATGGATGGGATGGAGGGAGGGCATGGATGGAAGAGGAGGAGAGATGGAGGGAGGGACATGGAATGGAAGAGGAGAAGGAGATGGAGGAGAGACATGGAGTGAGAAGAGGGGAGATGGAGTGGAAGAGAGGGAGATGGAGGAAGTGATATGGAATAGAAGAGGGTTGAAGGGGGGTAAAAATGAGGCAGACTGGCTGGGAGAGAAAGAAGGAAAGATGGAGTTAGGGATTAGGAGCGAGATGGGAGGGACGGGGGGAGGAAGATGGAGGTGCTGGATGGAGAGGGGCAGAGTAGCTGGGAGAAGCAGGGTTTGAGCGATGGTATAGATGAATGAGGGTAAGTAAGAGTGAGGAAGAGGGATCAGTTAGAGAGGAAGTGGGAGGAAGGAAGGTGAAAAACAGGTAGAGGTGGGAGGGTGGAGAGTGTGCTTGAGCAGAGAGCGAGAGAGTGAGAGGGAGATGTGCACGGTAAGGAGGAGAGATGGAAAGCACAGAGGGCAGGAGAGAGATGGATAAGGAGATACTGAGAAGGAGAAATGGCTAGAGAGAGACTTTGTCACAGAGCGAGGAGACAGCCAGTGAGTTAAACAAGAGCGAGATAGAGAGATAGAACGATGGAGTAGGGAACTTAGAGTGCATCTCCTTGCGCACTGCTCCTGCTGTCGTGAGCACCTCTTTTAAAATCAAGTGAAGAAGATACCTGCAGCCGAGAGTTCCAGCATTAGGATTTAAAATTTCATCTTTCTCTCCTCCGGTGCGTTTATTCCCTGGCTCTCGTCAGGTTAAGTTTCTGCAGCACAGCCCAGTGAATAATTAATCCACGGCAGCTGAGCAGGGAGACGATGAGCAACACACACACACACACACACACACACACACACACCACACACACACACACACACACACACACACACACACACACACACACACACACCACACACACAACACACACACACACACACAACACACACACACACGACACACACACACACAGCTATCAGTCACACACACACACATGCACGATGAGCAGCGTACACACACACGTGCACACAAAAGCAGGCATTGACGTACACACACATTTAGGAATACACATACACTATCTTTGATGAACACACACACACACACATACATCTAAGAACACAGAAACACACTCTACAGTGCATTATTGATGCACACACACACACACACGCATTCAAGGATACACATACTATCGTTCACACACAAGCACACACCGCGGCAGGCACAAATACACACAGTGTACACACTCACGCGTGCACACAAACTACTCTTATCGCACGGCACACCGTCTCTCTCTGTTTCCTCTYTCTCTTCTACCTAATTCCCCCCTGGCACTTTAGTAGATATCACAGTGGGAGTAAAGGCAGGGAGGGGAGAGGAGGAGGCAAGGCGTCGTCCTTCACAGCTTCAGATCCCTGCATGACATAGCTGCTGGCTTGGCCTAGGTCTAGAGAGACTAAGCATGCTGGGTCTGGGTCTGACTGAGAGTGCTGACCTGGTCTGTGTCGTTACTACCAAGGGCTTAGCTTTAAGTTCAACTGTGGGGGAGCCTTTATGTCAAGGCAATAAATGCTGCAGACTCAAGTGGCTGTCTCTGGATTGCTCCTGCAATTCAAACCACTTTCAGAGTCAATGCTGACACTCCAGTGGCTGTCTAGCTTCGGCAATCCACTCTCAGAGCCTTTTTGGAATAATCTTATATGGCCATTACACTCTAATGTTTGGCTAATATGATATCCTACCGTCTAAAGTCCTATTCACACCGAACTTCTACTACTAAATGACTAGGTATATCCCTTGGTATACAAAAACCCTCCACATACTACAGGGTGACTCTATTTTGTTTCAAGGTCCTTCCAGCCGGAGAGGAACCAGCGACCTAACTACAAGTGGTGTAAATTAGGCTTAAGATGTGGCTCTTAGATTCTGCATGTTAGTGTCTCAGTACTGAAGTAGTCTCACATTAGATATCCAATCTCCTTCCAAACCTATTGATTAATACCAATAATACTCATGAAAGGCCTGCAGAGGACACGTGTAATAACCACCGGACTCCATCTGTTTTGCAGCTTTTAAACTGTTGAGCAATTACAATTAGATCCAGTGTGTAGAAGTTATAAATTATTCACATTAGCCCAAGTGTTGACTAATTGTGACCATTAGAATCTTGACACTGCTGGTTAATTTGTTTCCCTGTATATTTATAGTGATAATTTGTTCCTGGGGATGGCTAGCTCCCAATGAAACATGAGGTGATTATTAGAGGAAGTGAATTTGATGAAGTTGGAGAGGGAGCTAGGTTGGGGTATGGTTGTGTGTGTGTCACGCAGACCACACAGTCCAACACTTCATCCTTCATACAGCAGGTTTGTTACCCGGACAGGGACAGCTAGCTACACAGAAATAGAAACCCAGCGTCATTAAATCCATCAGCGATGGCGTAGGCACTTGGATCTTTGTGTGAAATCCATGATGAGAATACACAGGAATAGCATAATTAGTATGGGATAGATATGAAGAAATTGGAACATTGATCAGGTAAGCTACAGTGCAGACACAGGTGTGCTTCCCAAATGGCAGGCTTCTCCCTATATAGTGCACTATTTTTAACCAGAGCCCTATGGGGAATATGGTGCCATTTGTGACACACACGTGCTGTGAAATGAGAGATGTCAACCTAATAAGACATGGACCAGCTGAACAGAGTCTACCTTATGATTAACCTCATCCCCAGGCTAATTGCCCAACACAATCTCACGGTCTCATTTCAGTACTCAACGTGTATCCGGAGGGGAGGGGGGGGGTAAACATCTATGGGTGAAGTGAAAGTAGGTAAGGGTTTGACGGTTACGTTGGGGAATTAATTCAGAGTGGTTAAGGTAAGGGTTAAGGTTTTGGACAGGGTTAACACGAAACAAAACAATAGTGCCTAGCACTGGGATTGAACCCATAACCTCGGAGCTGTAGCTCGCGGTTTAAGCCCTTCCTTTATCAACATCCAAGCCGCAATGGTATTGGATGGTAATAGGCCTTCATGTTGCCCATAGTGGACGGTATTGAAGGCATCTCCCGATGTCCTAGGTACCTGGACAAACGTCTAATAATGCAGTGGATCTGGTGTGACCTGGCTGAATTGCCACTGTATTTATCTGGCTGGTGGATGAGCTCACCTGATGTTACATCTCTTTAAAGGACAATTATGTCGTTTATGTGTACCACCCGACTGATTTCAGATGGAAATGCGAGTTAAAGATCTGTCACTCTCATTGAAAACAAGTTTAATAAGCTGTAGATCTTGGTCAGTATTAAGCGTCTCAGAGGAGGAAATTGGTCGTAAGTGTTGAGAATGGAAACATTTTACTCCTACTCTTATGGGTAAAAATTAAAGCTATGCATGAAGTCTCTTTAGTCATAAGAGTCCTACCTAGTTGACAGATATTTAGGACACCTCATGAGGTAATCTGGTACTCCAGACCTCTGAACAGGTAACCAGGTAAGAGTTACCAGCAGGTGTCTTGATAATAGAAAAAGTAGTATGTGGTTCCTGCGCCACATGCAATTGCTTTGGAGTTGTTAAAATAATGTTTTTATATTTCTATATGATAAATCCATAAATAATGTAGACATAAATGCTTTTGAAAATGATTTCACATGAGTCCTATTTCACATGATATGCTTAAATGCTTATAACCCCACAGGCTAATAAATAATCACATATTTTTCTTTCAATTATTTAATTAACCTACATCATTATTATTGATTATTGATTCCAAGTTATCCCTTTGGAGCGCAACATCACGTTGTGAAAAACTATTCCTTAAGTGGTCATGCCTATAAGTTGGGGAATTAAAGGCATCTGGGGCCTATGTTAACTTTGAATTTGTTCGATTAGAATTATAGACCTTTCTAACGTTTTATGTAACATTATCAGCAAGTGGTTGGATGCCAACTGTGCCAAGCCAATTTAGAGTTGTTAAATGGGAGTGATGAGTGTGTTGATAACGAGTGTGACAAGTGTGTTGATTTGTCACAAAAATAATATGCACGTCAACATTTTAGCAAATAATTAAGAGTAGGCAAAGTGATTGTGTCAGGCGAAAATGTTATCAAACATTTTACCTAGTGATGCACGATATATCGGTAAGCATATCGGAATCGACTGATATTAGCTAAAAATGCGAACATTGTCTAGTTTAACGCCGATGTGCAAAACCGATGTAAAAGCTGACGTGCATACCTATATGACGTAATGACGCCATGAAAAATACAGCGCTACACAGAACAAAAGCAGAAAAATACTAAGCACACACTTCCAGCAACTAAACAAGTTCAAGTCGAGCAGTCATTTGAAAAAGAAAGAAAATGTCAGTGAGACAACTCCAAGGCGAAATCCTTTAACGCCAAAATAATGGAATCATTGCCCTTGACAATCAACCGTTCTCTGTCGTGGATGATGTTGTCTTTCGCCAACTGAGCTTCTTGCTATAGGCGTCACTGCTATTGGCTTCACAACTGACATTTGGACCAGCGATGTCAGCCCCATGAGCATGCTGAGTCTGACAGCACAGTGGGTCGATGAGGATTTCGTACTGAGGAAAGCCATATTTTATGCTCAAGAATGTGCTGGTTCTCATACCGCTGCTGTCATTTCAATGGCATTTGAGAACACGTTTGAAACTTGGAAACATGAACACTCTCCTAGCTMCATTCGAACAACTGACTCGAGAAATAAGCTCATCAACTGCGTCTGTAGCAGACGTGATACCCTCTGTCATGGCACTGAAATGCCTGCTCAACAAAACTGCCCACACAGACCGTGGGGTTAGAACTTGCAAAAGTACTCTACAAGGGGCTGTGAACATGTGATTCGGTGGCATTCTTTTGAGCCTCTTTACTGTGCCGCCACCATGCTCGATGCTAGGTACAAGGACCGCTACTTCGATGCAGACAAGAAGCAGGGTTTAGTTGAAATGTTACAGACACAGCTGGACAAGATGGAAACGGACACAGTGACAGTGCGCACTGAGGAAGAGAGGCCACGGACAGACAGAGCTGAAACTTCACTGCTTGACATGTATGATGAAATCCTGGTTGAGAATGAAACGACTGAACAAATGAACAACGAAAGAGTACAGCAAGTAAGTGAAAGAAATAGGTTATGATTATGTTTTACTGGTAATGGGGACATACGTAAATGCTAACAGAATAACGTTTTGGTGTGTGTGTGTGTGTGTGTGTGTGTGTGTGTGTGTGTGTGTGTGTGTGTGTGTGTGTGTGTGTGTGTGTGTGTGTGTGTGTGTGTGTGTGTGTGTGTGTGTGTGTGTGTGTGTGTTTCAACTATTTAACTGTACTAAAATGCTTAAAAGGCCGCAAAAATGTTTTTAAAATATCGGATATTTGTATCGGCCAAAAATGTAATATCGGTGCGTCCCTAATGTTACCAAAATTTGACAGTCGCGATGCCTCATCACGATTGGTTAATTCCCATAATTTGCAACAATGTCAATGAGCGTCATCACTATTTTTCCTTTGCGGTACCTCAAACTGTTGTGATTACCAGCTGAGAAACATTTACGAGTTGATTTTACTCCTGGCTCAGCGTTTGTCTGAGCAGTGTCATCCTAAAACCTACTCTGAGCTGGGAGTTTTTTTGTTTGTTGTTGCCTTAAAACAGGTTTTAACAGGATTCCTAAGACCTTTTCTGATCTGCTTTGCGGATACGGGCCCTGTTCTATTTGCAATATTTTCTATGCTTCTCCTCCGTAAGTGTCATGTTTTAGATCTTTTTTTAACTTTCTGTTTTGTACATCAGCTGAAAATACAATATTTTTGATTATTCAAAAGATATTTCACAGGGGTTTAGAATGCACAATGATTCTCCTACAGTGCTTGTTTTGTCACATAAATTGAAATCAGACAAACGTTTCAGACACCAGGAAATAGCAGAGCTATTTCTACATATTACATATATATTACATGGCGCCGGAAGAAATGGCAGCAGTTTTACGGGCGCCCAACCAATTGTGCTACTATGTGTTTTTTTCCCGCGTTATTTGTAACTTATTTTGTACATAATGTTTTTGCAAACGTATCTTACGGCAGAAAAGAGCTTCTGGATATCAGGACAGCGATCACTCACCTCGGATTAGATTAAGATTTTTTCAACAACAAGCAAGACTCGCATGATATTCTCCAAATACCTGGCAGGGCCGACATCCCAGTTATTCGCAAGAGGAAGTGACGCAGGTACAGAGGACGAAGAGCCGGATGCCTCGTCAGGACCCACAGAAGGCGAGTAGGAAAGCTGCCATTACCATCAATATTACTCGCCAACGTGCAATCATTGGACAATAAATTAGATGAGGTACGATCACGAATACCCTACCAATGGGACATCAAACACTGTAATATCCTATGTTTCACGTAATCGTGGCTGAATGACGACATGGATATTCAGCTAGCGGGATATACGCTGCACCGGCAGGATAGAACAGCACACTCCGGTAAGACGAGGGGGGGCTGTCTGTGCATATTTGTAAACAACAGCTGGTGCACGAAATCTAAGGAAGTCTCTAGAATTTGCTCGCCTGAAGTAGAGTATATTGTGATAAATTGCAGTCCACACTACTTGCCTAGAGAGTTCTCAGCTATACTTTTCGTGGCTGTTTATTTACCACCACAAACAGATGCTGGCACTAAGACCGCACTCAGTCAGCTGTATAAGGAAATAAGCAAACAGGAAACCACTCACCCAGAGGCGGCGCTCCTAGTAGCCGGAGACTTTAATGCAGGGAAACTTAAATCAGTTCTACCAAATCTCTATCGACATGTTAAATGTGCAACCAGAGGGGAAAAAAATTCAGATCACCTGAACTCCACACACAGAGACGCATACAAAGCTCTCCCTCGTCCTCCATTTGGTAAATCCGAACACAACTCTATCCTCCTGATTCCTGCTTACAAGCTAAAATTAAAGCAGGAAGCACCAGTGACTCGGTCTATAAAAAAGTGGTCAGATGAAGCAGATGCTAAACTACAGGACTGTTTTGCTATCACAGACTGGAACATGTTCCAGGATTCTTCCGATGACATTGAGGAATACACCACATCAGTCACTGGCTTTATCAATAAGTGCATCGAGGACGTCGTCCCCACAGTGACTGTACGTACATACCAAAACCAGAAGCCATGGATTACAGGAAACATTCGCACTGAGCTAAAGGGTAGAGCTGCCGCTTTCAAGGTGCGGGACTCTAACCCGGAAGCTTACAAGAAATCCCGCTATGCCCTGCGACGAACCATCAAACAGTCAAAGCGTCAATACAGGGCTAAGATCGAATCATACTATACCGGCTCCAACGCTCGTCGGATGTGGCAGGGCTTGTAAACTATTACAGACTACAAAGGGAAGCACAGCCGCGAGCTGCCCAGTGACACGAGCCTACCAGACGAGCTAAATCACTTCTATGCTCGCTTCGAGGCAAGCAACACTGAGGCATGCATGAGAGCATCAGCTGTTCCAGGCGACTGTGTGATCACGCTCTCCCTGATTGAGTCTGTAATACCAACATGTTTTAAGCAGACCACCATAGTCCCTGTGCCCAAGAACACAAAGGCAACCTGCCTAAATGACTACAGACCCGTAGCACTCACGTCCGCAGCCATGAAGTGCTTTGAAAGGCTGGTAATAGCTCACATCAACACCATTATCCCAAAAACCCTAGGCTCACTCCGATTTGTTTACGTGTTGCTGTGCGTTTTGTTGCCAACCTTACTTTGCTACCTGACAACTTTACGGTTTTTACTTTTTAATTACCGTTTATATTTTTAGTTTTTCCCTCATTCAACTTTGTTTTTTTCATTCAACTTTTTCACCCCGGACGCTTTATCTGGACATGGTTCGTCAGGACTTCCAGCTAAGTAGTAACATTAACATGATGCCTTCTAATTGCAGTCGCTGTACTCATAATATACAGGAGAACGATCGCCTTACGGTGAGGATAGCTGTGCTGCAAGCCCAGCTTCAGAGGCAATCGTTAGGCAAGGGTAATTTCAGTGTAGGAAAGGAAGAAACAGCGTCTGTGCCACCAGTAAGTACAGATAGTAACGTTAGTATAAATCCCCTCGCACGGTCCCCGCAGCCGGACAACTTTCTCATGGCTTCTGGAGGGAAATGCTGTAGGAATGCTCAACCAGTGTCGCTCATTCAGCCGACAAACTTTCAACCGGTTTTCCCCATTAAGCAGCGTGTCGGAGCCTGAGGCCGAGCCGTCTCTACTCCTCCTGTTACGGGGTCTGAGACGCCGAAGCTTCCCACCATTAGCTCTGACAAATTGAAAACCCTAGTCATTGGCGACTCCATTAACCGCAGTATTAGACTTAAAACGAATCATCCAGCGATCATACACTGTTTACCAGGGGGCAGGGCTACCGCCGTTAAGGCTAATCTGAAGATGGTGCTGGCTAAGGCTAAAACTGGCGAGTGTAGAGAATATAGAGATATTGTTATCCACGTCGGCACCAACGATGTTAGGATGAAACAGTCAGAGGTCACCAAGCGCAACATAGCTTCAGCGTGTAAATCAGCTAGAAAGATGTGTCGGCATCGAGTAATTGTCTCTGGCCCCCTCCCAGTTAGGGGGAGTGATGAGCTCTACAGCAGAGTCTCACAACTCAATTGCTGGTTGAAAACTGTTTTCTGCCCCTCCCAAAAGATAGAATTTGTAGGTAATTGGCCCTCTTTCTGGGACTCACCCACAAACAGGACCAAGCCTGGCCTGCTGAGGAGTGACGGACTCCATCCTAGCTGGAGGGGTGCTCTCATCTTATCTACCAACATAGACAGGGCTCTAACTCCACAATGAAATAGGGTGCAGGCCAGGCAGCAGACTGTTAGCCAGCCTGCCAGCTTAGTGGAGTCTGCCACTAGCACAGTCAGTGTAGTCAGCTCAGCTATCCCCATTGAGGTTGTGTTTGTGCCTCAACCTAGGTTGGGCAAAACTAAACATGGCGGTGTTCGCCTTAGCAATCTCACTAGAATAAAGACCTCCTCCATTCCTGCCAATATTGAAAGAGATCGTGATACCTCACATCTCAAAATAGGGCTACTTAATGTTAGATCCCTCACTTCAAAGGCAGTTATAGTCAATGAACTAATCACTGATCATAATCTTGATGTGATTGGCCTGACTGAAACATGGCTTAAGCCTGATGAATTTACTGTGTTAAATSAGGCCTCACCTCCTGGTTACACTAGTGACCATATCCCCCGGGCATCCCGCAAAGGCGGAGGTGTTGCTAACATTTACGATAGCAAATTTCAATTTACAAAAAAAGTTTTCGTCTTTTGAGCTTCTATTCATGAAATCTATGAAGCCTACTCAATCACTTTTTATAGCTACTGTTTACAGGCCTCCTGGGCCATATACAGCGTTCCTCACGGAGTTCCCTGAATTCCTATTGGACAAAGTAGTCATAGCAGATAATATTCACATTTTTGGTGATTTTAATATTCACATGGAAAAGTCCACTGACCCACTCCAAAAGGCTTTCGGAGCCATCATCGACTCAGTGGGTTTTGTCCAACATGTCTCTGGACCTACTCACTGTCGCAGTCATACTCTGGACCTAGCTTTGTCCCATGGAATAAATGTTGTAGATCTTAATGTTTTTCCTCATAATCCTGGACTATCGGGCCACCATTTTATTACGTTTGCAATCGCAACAAATAATCTGCTCAGACCCCAACCAAGGAGCATCAAAAGTCCTGCTATAAATTCTCAGACAACCCAAAGATTCCTTGATGCCCTTTCAGACTCCCTCTGCCTACCCAAGGACGTCAGAGGACAAAAATCAGTTAACAACCTAACTGAGGAACTCAATTTAACCTTGCACAATACTCTAGATGCAGTTGCACCCCTAAAAACTAAAAACATTTGTCATAAGAAACTAGCTCCCTGGTATACAGAAAATACCCAAGCTCTGAAGCAAGCTTCCAGAAAATTGGAACGGAAATGGCGCCACACCAAACTGGAAGTCTTCYGACTAGCTTGGAAAGACAGTTCCGTGCAGTATCGAAGAGCCCTCACTGCTGCTCGATCATCCTATTTTTCCAACTTAATTGAGGAAAATAAGAACAATCCAAAATGTATTTTTGATTACCTGTCGCAAAGCTAACTAAAAAGCAGCATTCCCCAAGAGAGGATGGCTTTCACTTCAGCAGTAATAAATTCATGAACTTCTTTGAGGAAAAGATCATGATCATTAGAAAGCAAATTACGGACTCCTCTTTAAATCTGCGTATTCCTCCAAAGCTCAGTTGTCCTGAGTCTGACAACTCTGCCAGGACCTAGGATCAAGAGAGACACTCAAGTGTTTTAGTACTATATCTTTTGACACAATGATGAAATAATCATGGCCTCTAAACTCAAGCTGCATACTGGACCCTATTCCAACTAAACTACTGAAAGAGCTGCTTCCTATGCTTGGCCCTCCTATGTTGAACATAATAAACGGCTCTCTATCACCGGATGTGTACCAAACTCACTAAAAGTGGCAGTAATAAAGCCTCTCTTGAAAAAGCCAAACCTTGACCCAGTAAATATAAAAAACTATTGGCCTATATCGAATCTTCCATTCCTCTCAAACATTTTAGAAAAAGCTGTGCGCAGCGCAGGACTAACAATGTATATGAAATGCTTCAGTCTGGTTTTAGATCCCATCATAGCACTGAGACTGCACTTGTGAAGGTGGTAAATTACCTTTTAATGATGTCAGACCGAGGCTCTGCATCTGTCCTCATGCTCCTAGACCTTAGTGCTGCTTTTGATACCATCGATCACCACTTCTCTGGAAAGATTGGAAACCCAAATTGGTCTACATGACAAGTTCTGGCCTGGTTTAGATCTTATCTGTCGGAAAGATATCAGTTGTCTCTGTGAATGGTTTGTCCTCTGACAAATTAACTGTACATTTCGTGGTTCCTCAAGGTTCCGTTTTAGGACCACTATTGTTTTCACTATATATTTTACCTCTTGGGGATGTCATTCGAAAACATAATGTTAACTTTCACTGCTATGCGGATGACACACAGCTGTACATTCAATGGAACATGATGAAGCCCCAAAATTGCCCTCGCTAGAAGCCTGTGTTTCAGACATAAGGAAGTGGATGGCTGCAACGTTCTACTTTTAAACTCGGACAAAACAGATATGCTTGTTCTAGGTCCCAAGAAACAAAGAGATCTTCTGTTAAATCTGACAATTAATCTTGATGGTTGTACAGTCGTCTCAAATAAAACTGTGAAGGACCTCGGCGTTACTCTGGACCCTGATCTCCTTTGATGAACATATCAAGACTGTTTCAAGGACAGCTTTTTTCCATCTACGTAACATTGCAAAAATCAGAAACTTTCTGTCCAAAAATTATGCAAAAAAATGTATCCATGCTTTGTTACTTCTAGGTTAGACTACTGCAATGCTCTACTTTCCGTCTACCCGGATAAAGCTTTAAATAAACTTCAGTTAGTGCTAAATACGGCTGCTAGAATCCTGACTAGAACCAAAAATGTTATCATATTACTCCAGTGCTAGCCTCCCACACTGGCTTCCTGTTAAGGCAAGGGCTGATTTCAAGGTATTACTGCTAACCTACAAAGCATTACATGGGCTTGCTCCTACCTATCTTTCCGATTTGGTCCTGCCGTACATACCTACACGTATGCTACGGTCACAAGACGCAGGCCTCCTAATTGTCCCTAGAATTTCTAAGCAAACAGCTGGAGGCAGGGCTTTCTCCTATAGTTCTCAATTTTTATGGAAAGGTCTGCCATGTGGGAGACGCAGACTCGGTCTCAACCTTTAAGTCTTTACTGAAGACTCTATCTTCAGTAGGTCATTATGATTGAGTGTAGTCTGGCCAAGAGTGTGAAGGTGAACGGAAAGGCTCTGGAGCAACGAACCGCCCTTGCTGTCTCTGCCTGGCCGGTTCCCCTCTCTCCACTGGGATTCTCTGCCTCTAACCCTATATTACAGGGGCTGAGTCACTGGCTTACTGGTGCTCTTCCATGCCGTCCCTAGGAGGGTGCGTCACTTGAGTGGGTTGAGTCACTGACGTGATCTTCCTGTCTGGTTGGCGCCCCCCCTTGGGGTTGTGCCGTGGCGGAGATCTTGTGGGCTATACTCGGCCTTGTCTAAGGATGGTAAGTTGGTGGTTGAAGATATCCCTCTAGTGGTGTGGGGGCTTGTCTTTGGCAAAGTGGGTGGGGTTATATCCTGCCTGTTTGGCCCTTTCCGGGGGTATCATCGGATGGGGCCACAGTGTCTCCTGACCCCTCCTGTCTCAGCCTCCAGTATTTATGCTGCAGTAGTTTATGTGTCGGGGGCTAGGGTCAGTCTGTTATATGTGGAGTACTTCTCCTGTCTTATCCGGTGTCCTGTGTGAATTTAAGTATGCTCTCTCTAATTCTTTCTCTCTTTCTCTCTCTCGGAGGACCTGAGCCCTAGGACCCTAGCCTCAGGACTACCTGGCATGATGACTCCTTGCTGTCCCCAGTCCACCTGGCCGTGCTGCTGCTCCAGTTTCAACTGTTCTGCCTGCGGCTATGGAACCCTGACCTGTTCACCGGACGTGCTACCTGTCCCAGACCTGCTGTTTCAACTCTAGAGACAGCAGGAGCGGTAGAGATACTCCAAATGATCGGCTATGAAAAGCCAACTGACATTTACTCCTGGAGTGCTGACTTGTTGCACCCTCGACAACTACTGTGATTATTATATTTGACCATGCTGGTTATTTATGAACATTTGAACATCTTGGCCATGTTCTGTTATAATCTCCACCCGGCACAGCCAGAAGAGCACTGGCCACCCCTCATAGCCTGGGTCCTCTCTTGGTTTCTTCTTAGGTTTTGGCCTTTCTAGGGAGTTTTTCCTAGCCACTGTGCTTCTACACCTGCATGCTTGCTGTTTGGGGTTTTAGGCTTGTTCTGTACAGCACTTTGAGATATCAGGTGATGTAAGAAGGGCTATATAAATAAATTTGATTTGATGTGAATTTGCATACTGCCCAAACAGATCCACAGATGATGCAATCGCTATTGCACTCCACACTGCCCTTTCCCACCTGGACAAAAGGAACACCTATGTGAGATGCAATTCATTGACTACAGCTCAGCGTTCAACACACATAGTACCCTCAAAGCTCATCACTAAACTAAGGAACCTGGGACTAAACACCTCCCTCTGCAACTGGATCCTGGACTTCCTGACGGGCCGCCCCCAGGTGGTAAGGGTGAGGATAGCCCACACATCTGCCACGCTGATCCTCAACACTGGAGCTCCCCAGGGGTGCGTGCTCAGTCCCCTCCTGTACTCCCTGTTCACCCACGACTGCATGGCCAGGCACGACTCCAACACCATCATTAAGTTTGCAGACGGCGGTTGGCCTGATCACCGACAACGACGAGGCAGCCTATAGGGAGGAGGTCAGAGACCTGGCAGTGTGGTGCCAGGACAACAACCTATCCCTCAACGTAACCAAGACTAAGGAGATGATTGTGGGCTACAGGAAAAGGAGCACCGAGGTTAGAGCCTGTATGTAAGTATTTCACCGTAAGGTCTACTACACCTGTTGTATTCGGCGCACGTGACAAATAAACTTGGATTTGATTTGACACAGAGGCTTCTGACATGGTTTGGAAAAGACCATCACCAGACAGACCTGCGTTCCAATACTATTTGTTTTTTTTCAAGTACTTTAGCTGTTATTTATTTGAGTTCGCCTGGCGCAATAGAACCAATGCAACAGTTCCACAGGTCATCTGGTACTCCAGACAAACTCAATCAAATGCTCAAAGTATTTAGAGGATTTCAAATACTACACTCTTAGAAAAAAGGTTAAACCCTTTTGGGTGCCATGTAGAACATTTTCCACAGAGGGTTCTACATGGAACCCAAAATGGTTCTCCTATGGGGACAGCCGAAGAACCCTTTAGGATCCCTTTTTTCTTAGAGTGTAGCTATTTCAACACAGGTCTGCCACCAGACTAATACTCTAAAATTTCTTTTAAAATGAAAGCTTGTTGTCTGTCTGTTTACAGTTAGTTGTGGACTTCTCTTGGTATTCCTAAGTTCGCTCCGTTCCTCTGCGTTGTTAGATATGACAACTATATGATGTGATGTTGTGTAGGTCTACCCTGCGCTTATATTCAACATGTGATAGTCACACTCCTGTTTTGATAAACAGACCATATCTCCTAGCTCCACAGCTCCGATACCTAACAGATACATTATGATTCCTACTGAGGCTCCAAATCCAACAAAATAAATGTAGCCCTTTACAATGATAATAGATAGAGTAGCATATAAATAATATTATCAATTTGCCAGGTCTGAACATAACCTTCAGAAGGTTGTATGGTGCAGGATGAAACATCATGAATACTCGTTCTTAATTCTCATGGTGAACTCATGCAAAAAGTAAAGATTTCCAGGGCAGAAAAAACATTGAGAACAAGAAGGAGAGAGGGAAGGGTAGAGAGAGAGAGAGGGGGAAGCGAGAGAATAGGGGAAGAGTTATGAGAAAAAAAGAAAGGGCGAAAAGGGGAAGGAGAGAAAAAGAGACACCTATATATAGTGAGAGCTATCTGTTTATCACATATAGCCATCTCTTTTACCCAACATGTCTGCCATTGGAGGGCTGGAGTTGGATGGGTTGGCTGGATGATTCTTTCCCTCATTATTGCTTTCTACAAGGGCTGCTGCAGCCATACCTCTCCCTCTGTCTGGCTCTCAGATGAAACCATGGGCACTAATACTGGGTACCTCCTGCAGTTGGACAGAGAGCTGTGGATATGGATGGGTCCAAGGTCCAACTATAATAACCAACAAGCCCAATCTGGCACCCAAAACCATTATATAAAACGCTATATGGGTTTTACTCCTTATTGGAACATGCTTGATGTTTTGATGTTGTTCAAGGCCAGAGTGAGTCGGGTTGCTTGTTTGTAATTAGCGAATAAGCTTACACCTGTGGAAACTGAAAATATCTAGTTGTAATGATGATAGTGCTCAGTAGCAAAATGAAGGCTAGGCGTGGATTGTTTCATCTTTGTTTGTTGATGTTTTTCAAGGCTTTTCCAGGCTAATTACAGAGCGCTTCTGCTGCTCTCAGGATGCCTTGAGAAGGAAAATGGAACAGCTAAAGAGAACATGCTAATCACTGAACTGGGATCGACACACAGAGACACAGACTCAGATATGCGCACCAACATGGCACAAATGTCGCATAAACATCACACACAAACACAGCACTAGCGGCAGCCTGTGTGTGTTAGTGTGTGTGTGTGGGTTTGTGTGTGTCCTTGCATTCTCTCAGCAGCGCAGAAAGTCTTATTGCAGCAGTGGGAGAGGAGCCGTGGTGTCTCAAGTGACACAGGAGCCATAGCAGTCAAGGAGCCACAGCTCAGAGCCCAGAGGCAGTGACACAGCAGCCAGCTGCTGCAGCTAGTAGAGCTACTGCCCGCAGTCAAATCAAGCAGGCTGATTTTCCTCAGTCAGTAGACAAGCCAGACCAGTCCAGACCAGAAATGACCAGTTCAGACCAGCCAGACCAACTGCTTAGCTTTCTACCCCAGCTAGCCTAATATAGTGTTGCTCAACCTGTGGTTCGCAGACCAGTATCGGTCCCGAGGGTGTTGCTGACTGGTTCGTCAGATGGTTCACTGAAACCAATTCAGTCAGTTTTTGTACCACAGCCTGGTACAAAAAAAGTCGACAAGCACTGGTCTAGTACATTTCACCCACCTAGGCCCGCTACTGCTGCTATACAGCTCCATGCTCAATGGGGCGAGATGCACCACCACACAGGCAATAATGTCCGACAAGCAGGTCACAGAGACCCAGACAGCAGGGTTAATTCACTGTGGCAGTGACCCCTGTCACTGAGCCGTGAGGGCTTGTAGCAGGGCAGGGGGGCAGCAGGGGACAAACGAGGGGGGTGAGCGGGCACTGAGTGTGTGTGTTTGCACGGGCACACACACACATAGTATGTGTGTGAGAGAGAGAGAGCGAGAGAGGGAAAGACAGAGAGAGCGAATGTGTGGCTGTGTGTGTGCTTGCTTGCGTGACCGTGACTGCTCGTACTTTGTGTGTGTGTGTGTGTGTGTGTGTGTAATTAAATAACCCAGTGTTCTGAGACAGCATAGAGGGACCACAGAACACCAGCCTGTTTGCTGACACTGTGGACCTGCCTAAATTACACCCAGAGTATAGAATGTAATTACACCTGCACAGCAAACACTGCTTGGGCCTGGGGACGTTCTAGCTTGGTCCCGCAACTGATTGTGCTGTCTTGCCAGCACAAACTGATCTGGGACCAGGCTAGAGACATTCCCACCAGAGAGTCTAGCCTAGTGATTCGAGCGTTGGGCCAGTAACCGAAAGGTTGCTAGATCGAATCCCCAAGCTGACAAGGTAGGCTGCAAAGTAATAAGAGAGCATAATTTCATTTTGTATTTCCGCTTACATGACACAGTTACAGAGGACATTCCAAAGTCATTGCCGYAACGTTATTGGAACATAGCTTGTTAGCTGGACTGACTGCAGCATATCATGATCAATATAATCTTAAAAGGCAAATGCATCTTCCACATATTGTAGCTTGTCATGCGGAGTTAGGATAATGTTTCTCAGTATTTGCTGGCTGTGTTGAGTCAATACCTTATTTAATCCCCCCGTTTTTTTTTCTTCACACCCAAACTCCTGTTCTTACACAGCATGAGCATGAACCATAACACAACTTTACCTCTAATATTCAAAAACAAGACTAACCAACCGGACACAGAAAAAAAMCAGGCGTCCAACCTTGTTTTTCTCTTTCATGATGCAGTGCAAACAAGTGCCGCGTTTCGCTATCAGTTTCATCAGGTTCACCTCTGTCGGTCTGCACAGCTGCGCCGTAACACAACCTAGCCTCCATCTGTACCCTGTACAGCTGTACAAACAAATGAATGTGAGCACAACCATCTGTTGATGTACACAAAGCAGCTGGGCTGGGCTTGCCTGATGCCTGATTTACAGATCGTCACACTCTGAGATGATCTCCATTTGACTTGCGTCTTAAACGCCGTGGCGGTAGGGACATTAGACGGCCTAGCCTCGTATTCACCCCCGAGCCTGAGACACACACACACACAAGAACATGGCGTTATATTTTACAGCGAACGCTGCAGTAGAAGTGAACTCCTTCATGCACTAGTCTTTCGTCCGCATCACACCTACTCATACCCTAACTTCCACTAAGAGGATAGCCCTCTATGTCCTGGTGAAAATGGGTTTATATTCATCACTTTAATGGATTGTAAAAGAAACAATCTCTTTGGGATTACATGCTTTATTAATGTTTATGGCCACTTGGACTGCAGCCACCATTTCCTCTGGCTAACTCACCGTCCCTGCTCTGTCCCCTGGCCAGTCCGAAGTAGCTTGCCAGCCACTGCCTCTGTCCCCCTGCCTCTGTCCCCATGCCTCTGTCCTCCTGCCTCTCTTCCTCTGTCCCCCTGCCCTCTTCTTCCTCTTCCCCCTGGCTCTGTCCCCTGCCTCTTTTCCTCTGTCCCCTGCCTCTCTTCCTCTGTCCCCCTGCCTCTCTTCCTCTGTCCCCTGCCTCTCTTCCTCTGTTCCCCGCCTCTGTCCCCCTGCCTCTCTTCCTCTGTCCCCCTGCCTCTCTTCCTCTGTCCCCCTGCCCTCTCTTCCTCTGTCCCACTGCCTCTCTTCCTCTGTCATCCTTCCTCTGCCCTGCTTCCTCTGCCATTAATCCTTTGAGGTATGGCCTCTACTTTGAGTGTTATCCCTTTTTACAATCACCCTATGCCAGGGTTCCCCAATTGGCGGCCCGCCGGACAAATTTGGCCTGTGGGTGATTTTTATTTGGCCCCTCAAGTTTTCTGAGCAAAAAATTATAATTATATTTGTTTTATTGCTGGACATAAAAGACTGTAAAAACACCAGCAAATCAGCTCCAAGGGATTTTAATTTTGGAAATCGGTTTCAAAGTATTCCCACGCATGATAGAGCAATGTATTTGATCCAATAGAAATATAAGCAAGATTTGAAAGGATTATGTTTTAGTCAAATGTTAGATCTGTTTGGGCTTCTTGCGGTCAATTTGCAGTGTACAAATGATTTGTGGATGGCCACCTGACTGTCAGCTAAAGACAAAAACCGTCCCAGCACTGAATTTAGTTGATGATCCCTGCCCTATGCTACCAAATCTTTTTCTGAGCAGGTTTCACCCTGCATAGGGCAATATAGTGCATGCATAAACTGGTCACATACCAGTCATAAATGAATCGTGGAGTAGTGAGAGAGCAAGCATAGATTAGTCATGTACTTTAGCAGACATAGAACAGTCATAGACCAGGCACTCTATAGTGGAGTGGTCTCTCCTCTCCTCCAGGACAGGGCACACCACTTCAGCTGACTGATTTCCCATCAGCCCTGTATCTCTGATAACTGCATGCTTAGAGGGCTGCAAGGTCTCCACTGTTTCACCCTGCACCGCATCCCTGCGCAGCAGCCATGCTCTGTTGTGTGTGTGTGTGTGTGTGTGTGTGTATGCGTGTGGTGTGTGTGTATGTGGAAAATGGGCTAGGAACAATAAAAATTAAATAATAATATTTTTTTAATGCTGCAATTATATTGACATAATAAACACAGATGACACATCCATTTATAATAAATGGCTCATTAACGTTATGTTGATTTTAATACTAAAAGCTACTTTTTTCTCAAGTCCCGATGCTGAACTGAAATAGCCTCGAGCTGCCATTTCCACTGTCTCTAGCATTACCACGTTTTGTACATTACGGTATCTAGGCCTATTGATTCCTGCTGCCATTTGGCTATTGATTGGAGTGGATGTCATTATGCCAGTGAGATTATAGCCCTGCAGCACTGTTTCTGAAGAGACGAGAACCAGTGATGAGATGACTGCTGACTGTTAAAGCAGCTGTGTGTTTCAGCCAAGATACCAACGCACAGCACAGCACAGCACAGCATAGCACAACACAGCACAGCACAGAAAGAGCACAGTGCTCCAAAATACTTCCCACCATGCACCTTGCTCTCTCTCTGTACTCTGTAGAAAAGGCTGACAAAGTGCACAGCGGAGTGAGTAAGCGCATTCTGTATTCTGAACACACGCATCCTTTATTGGCATGGCTCATTGCAACCTAATATTCTCTGAGACAGCCACATCCAGCGCTACTGAGTTTGGCTTGCTCTGATTATTCAAATTGACCACAATTGACTAAGAGTGAGGAAATGGAAAGGGTTCAGGGGTTTGTGTGTATCAGTGGAGGCTCAGATGAGCAGAGGGGAAGATCATCCTTTTCTGAATTTCATTTAAAAAAATTGTGAAACATTAAAGTTATCCTTTTTAGGTAAAACTATACTAAATTATGTTCACGTCACCAAATAATTGATTAAAACACACTGTTTTGCAATGAAGGTCAACAGTAGCTTTAACTACACTCTTTAGTCCGTGGGACAGCTAGCTTCCGTCCTCCTCTGGGTACATTGACTTCAATACAAAACACAGGAGGCTTGTGGTTCTCACCCCCTTCCATAGACTTACACAGTAATTTTGACAACTTTCAGAGGACGTCCTCCAACCAATCAGAGCTCTTACAGGATGAACTGACATGTTGTCCATCCAATCAAAGGATCAGAAAATGACTCTAGTACTGAAAGCATAAGCTGCAGCTAGCAAGCACTGTAGTGCATAAAATGTGGTGAGTAGTTGACTCACAGAGACAGAAAGACAATAGTTTAACAGTTTTGAACAAATTCATTTCTTTTAAAAATTAAGGAGAGAGAGAGAGAGAGCTATATGTAGTATTTTATATATTTTTTATCTTCCACTTAATTTGCTAGCGAAGGCTATCCAACACTGGAACTCTTCCAAGTCAAGGTAAGCTTTTGGTTGTATATATTTATTGCCACCGGGGCCTGCCAGTGTAACTGCTGAACTGCTTTTAGTGGTTATGATATGGCTTCGAACGTTTTTTTCACCTCGTCACAGACAGCTGACGTGTTGTGCACTGAAGTCCAGAAGCGAAGGGAAAAGGTGAGAGGAGGATAGCGAGTAGACGCGAAAAGGAATTATACAACGATCAAAGGGATCATGCTATTTGTTTGTGGCTTCTATAAAATCGAACTGTGTTTGCGTGTCATCAGGGTTGTATTCATTTTGCCGATTCTGCTGAAACACGTTTCTAAAACAGAAGCAAACTGAACGTAACAGAGAAACATACTTGAGTTTGTTCAATAGAAAACTCTTGTGTGCAACTGTTGGACTAATGGTTATAGGGATGGGCAATTCCAGTCCTCGAGGGCCTGATTGGTGTCACAGTTTTGCCCCAGCTAACACACCTGACTCCAATAATCACCTAATCATGATCTTCAGTTTAGAATGAACAGTGAATTAAATCAGCTGTGTTTGCTAGGAATGGATAAAAAGTGTGACACCGATCAGGCCCCTGAGGGACAGGGTTGCCCACCCTGGTACACCCTAGATCAGCTAGATGCAGGCAAGAGTGTGCAAGGCGTTATTGAATGTGTCACTGTCTGTCACCTTGATCACTCAAAATTTCTCTCACATGTGCACCTGCGTTGTAAACTTTCATTCATAGGCTAGGTTGAGCAACCTCATGATGGGTATAGGACAATTGGAGTATCATATAGTAGCCTAAACCTATCGATGTTACATTGAACTGGGTGAATGGAATATGAATGACAGTCATCCAATATGCTGTAATAGAAAATATAATAAAAAACATTAAAACGGCACCGACCGCCACTGCTGTGTACAGTATTTGTGTGTGTTTGCGTGTGTGTGTTGTACGTGCGTCCGTGTGGGATGGTGTGTGTTTACCTCAGCCTCTCTCTGCATGTTCATACTGGCCTGCTATACTGTATGCAGTTGTAATGACATCCGTCTAGCAGGGTTTGAATTTAAAGAGACTCATAAATGTGATTTGGGGCGTATAGGAACACAAGCCACAGTACAGTTAGCAGCACTCTGATGAAAACGCTCTGACCTGAAATCTAGATCATGGAAACCCCCAGTGAACACAGTTATCAAGCGGTCAGCCAGTCGTATTGGGTTCCGTGTGGTGTGTGTTTGTGTGGGGGTTTGTGTGTGTGTGTGTGTGTGTGTGTGTGTGTGTGTGTGTGTGTGTGTGTGTGTGTGTGTGTGTGTGTGACTACTCACACCACCAGGCCATGTTCCTCACAGAGAGGAAATCCAAGGCAGTGCACCATGCAACCCATAACCCTAGTACTCTCGCAGGACATCAGGATGAATACAGAGCTGATTTTGGTATTAGGAGACACACACCTAGCAAGTTTACTCTACCCTCTGTGTATTATGTTCATTTTCAAGTCAACAAAATGCGGTTGAGAGGAAATAAGAGGTATATGAATATCAGTGGTGGTCGGTGCCGTTTAAGATGAGGGAGGAGACATTGGTTTCATGAGCAGGGCCTTATTTCCATTACATCATATTGAGTGACTCATTCATATTCCATCCACCCAGTTCAATGTAACATCGATAGGTTTAGGCTACTATATGATACTGAAATTTCCCCTATACCGACCATGAGGTTGCTACAACCTAGCCTATGAACGAAAGTTTGCGAGACAAATTTGAGGTGACACAGTGACACATGGACAGACAGTGACATTCAATAACGCCTTGCACACTCTTGCCTGCATCTAGCTGATAAAGGGTGTAATCATTAGTTCAACAGTTGCAAACGAGAGTTTCTATTGGACCAATTCAAGTATGTTCTTTATTCAAGTGTTAGTTGTTTATCTTTAGCTTTTGGAAATGCCCAAAGAGCATTTAACATGATACAACAATCTGTATGATTTAAAGCTGGTTCTAAATTCAGGTAAAACAAAATGCATGGTATTTTCTAATGCCAGGCATGTTACTAATCATGTCATTGCTACATTGGCTGGACATACTATAGATCAAGTCAAAGTGTACAAATATTTGGGTGCGTGGGTTGATGACAAGCTGAGTTTCACTGTGCATGTAGAGAACTTGATAAGGAAGCTCAAGCTGAGAATAGGTTTTTATTACCGGCATAAGGCTTGTTTTTCTCTGGAGGCCAGGACGGAGCTGGTACGATGTACATTACTGGTGGTTTTAGATTTTAGTGACGTTATATATATGCAGGCCTCAACCACTACCCTGAGAGCACCTGCTTCAGTGTATCATGCAGCCCTCAGGTTCATTACAAATCAAAAACGTCTAACACATTGTGATCTCTACAGCGTTGTTGGCTGGTCGTCATTGACCTTGCGTAGGCTTAAACACTGGTATACACTGATTTATAAGGCCATATTGGGTAAAATGCCATTTTATCTCTGTTCTTTTTTAATCAGGTCGGTAAATAAATATAAATTACGGTCCCATTCTGATTTGCTTCTAACAGTACCAAAAATTAGAACAGGTCATGGTAGAAATAGTTTTAGTTACTCAGCTCCGTGGTCCTGGAATTCTCTCCTGAACATTTAMAAATTTGATGATCTAGTTTTGTTGGTGGAGTTTAAACACTTGATTGATGTACAGTATATATCATAGAAGAGTGTAATTGTCTTTAGGACAGCTGTTTTTTAGTCAAGAATTTCGTGTTTTTTAACATAATATGTAATTGTTGTACTGTATGTGTGTTTATCATTTTGTTTAATGTTGTGTTAGTGTATGTAAGTTGTTTTATCTGAAACATTGTTCCCCCTGCTGCTATTGGACCAGGTCTCTCTTGGAAAAGAGATGTTATCTCAATGAGAAAAACCTGTATAAAAAAAGGTAAAATAAAAATGTTTATCCCCATTTTGTTCCGTTTGCTTCCGTATAACAAACGTTTTTCAACAGAATCTGTGGCTTGATTACATCACTGATCACGCGTAAACACAGTTCACTTTCATAGCAGCCACGTTGTATTCCTTCTCGCATCTATGCGCTCTCCTCTCACCTCTTCCCTTAGCTTGTGGACTTCAATGCACAACACATCAGCTGTATGTGACCAGGCAAAAAACACTTTCCAAGCCAGTAATACCAAAAGCTTACCTTGACTTGGAAGAGTTCCAGTGTTGTGTTGGAAAGTCATAGCCAGCTAGCTAACATAGCATCCCTCTGTTTGAGCAGGGTGTTTCACTAGGCTAAACTAGCTAGCTGCATTCGCTAACTAAGTGAAACTAAAGTGAAAAGAAAATGGCAATCYCGCTCTTTCTCTATTTCTCTCTTGCTTCTCCTTCATTTTGGGAGAAATTGATTTGTTAACTGTTCCACTACTGTCTTTCTCTCTCTTTAAGTCAACCACTCACCACATTTTATACACTGAAGTGCTATCAAATCAAATCAATCAAATTGTATTGGTCACATACACATGGTTAGCAGATGGTAATGCGAGTGTAGCGAAATGCTTGTGCTTCTAGTTCCGACAGTGCAGTAATATGTAACAAGTAATCTAACAATTTCACAACAACTACCTAATACACACAAATCTAAAACGATGGAAAGGAATATGTACATATAAATATATAGATGCGGCATAGGCAAGATGCAATAGATTGTATAAAATACAGTATATGCATATGAGATGAGTAATGTAAGATATGTAAACATTATTAAAGTGGCATTAAGTCACTAGTGATCCAATGATTTGAGTCTGTATGTAGGCAGCAGCTTCTCTGTGTTAGTGATGGCTGTTTAACAGTCTGATGGCCTTGAGATAGAAGCTGTTTTTCAGTCTCTCGGTCCCAGCTGTGATGCACCTGTACTGACCTCGCCTTGTGGATGGTAGCAGGGTGAACATGGCTCGGGTGGTTGTTGTCCTTGATGATCTTTTTGGCCTTCCTGTGACATCGGGTGCTGTAGGTGTGCTGTAGGGCAGGTAGTTTGCCCCCGGTGATGCGTTGTGCAGACCTCACCACCCTCTGGAGAGCCTTGCGATTGAGGGTGGTGCAGCTGCCGTACCAGGCGGTGATACAGCCTGACAAGATGTTCTCAATTGTGCATCTGTAGAAGTTTGTGAGGGTTTTAGGTGACAAGCCACATTTCTGTAGTCTCATGAGTCTCATGAGGTTCTTCACCACACAGTCTGTGTGGGTGAACCATTTCAGTTTGTCCGTGATGTGTACGCCGAGGAACTTAAAACTTTCCTCCTTCTCCACTGCTGTCCCATCGATGTGGATAAGAGGGTGCTTCCTCTGCTGTTTCCTAAAGTCCACGATAATCTCCTTTGTTTTGTTGACGTTGAGTGAGAGGTTGTTTTCCTGACACCACACTCCGAGTGCCCTCACCTCCTCCCTGTAGGCTCTCGTCGATGTTGGTAATCAAGCCCATTACTGCTGTGTTGTCTGCAAACTTGATGATTGAGTTGGAGGCGTGCATGGCCACGCAGTCATGGGTGAACAGGGAGTACAGGAGGGGGCTGAGCATGCACCCTTGTGGGGCCCCAGTGTTGCGGATGAGCGAAGTGGAGATGTTGTATCCTACCTTCACCACCCGGGGGCGGACCGTCAAAGTCCAGGACCCAATTGCACAGGGCGGCATTGAGACACAGGGCCTCAAGCTTAATGATGAGCTTGAAGGGTACTATGGTGTTGAATGCTGAGCTGTAGTCAATGAACAGCATTCTTACGTAGGTATTCCTCTTGTCCAGATGAGATACGGCAGTGTGCATTGTGATGGAGATTGCATCATCTGTGGACCTGTTGGGGCGGTATGCAGACTGAAGTGGGTCTAGGGTGGCAGGTAAGGTGTAGGTGATATGATCCTTGACTAGTCTCTCAAAGCACTTCATGATGACAGAAGTGAGTGCTACGGGGCGATAGTCATTTAGTTATCTTTGCCTTCTTGTGTACAGTAACAATGGTGGCCATTTTGAAGCATGTGGGGACAGCAGACTGGGATAGGAAGTGATTGACTATGTCCGTAAACACACCAGCCAGCTCGTCTGTGCATGCTCTGAGGACGCGGCTAGGGATGCCGTCTGGGCCGGCAGCCTTGTGAGGGTTAACACATTTAAATGTCTTACTCACGTTCGGCCACGGAGAAGGAGAGGGAGGGCCCGCAGTCCTTGGTAGTGGGGAACTGTATTATCCTCAAAGCGGGCAAAGACGGTGTTTAGTTTGTCTGGAAGCAAGATGTCGCTGTCCGTGATGTGGCTGGTTTTCCTTTTTTAGTCTGTAATTGCCTGTAGACGCTGCCACAAACGTCTCGTGTCTGAGCCGTTGAATTGCGACACTTTGTCCCTACACTGACATTTCGCTTGTTTGATTGCCTTGCGGAGGGAATAACTACACTGTTTATAATCGGCCATATTCCCAGTCATTTTTCTATGGTTAAATGCGGTGTTTCGCGCTTTCGGTTTTGCGTGAATGCCGCCATCTATCCATGGTTTCTGGTTCGGGTAGGTTTTAATAGTCACAGTGGGTACAACATCTCCTATGCACTTCCTTATAAACTCACTCACCGAATCAACGTATAAATCAATGTTGTTCTCTGAGGCTGCCCGGAACATTTCCCAGTCCGCGTGATCAAAACAATCTTGAAGTGTGGATTCTGATTGGTACTAATTTAATTCTCTGATCCTTCGATTGGGTGGACAACAAGTCAGTTCATGTTTCAAGAGCTCTGATAGTCTGGAGGACGTAAGCTAGCTGTCCTCCAGCTACACCAGCTATACCATTCAGTAGTGCTGTTGAGGCCACTGTAGACCTTCTTTGCAAAATAGTATGTTTTAATAAATTATTTGGTGATGTGATGATATTTAGCATAATTTTTATCTAGAATGGATAACTTTTTAAATGTTTTACCACTTACATTTTTGGGAAATTCACTGAGGAGGATAGTCCTCCCCTTCCTCATCTGAGGAGCCTCCACTGATGCATATTTTCTCTGTCTCTGTGGGGTGGCTATTCAACTTGAAATACCTYGGCTATTTATTGTCCAATAAATTGAGCATGACATATTCATTTGTCATTGTTTCACATAGTAAAGATAAAATGAAGCGTTTACAGACAATAGCACTGCAGACTTCATAACCCACAACTCCTACTTTACAGGCAGAGCTCAGACTGTTTTCAGTCCTCAAGGAAGCCAGAGTGCAGTCTTCTGGAATAATGTCATTTCTGTTGGTTGCTTCTTCTCATTTCTGTCAGAGTCTGCGCCCCTACTTAACAACTAACATTATTTTCACTCACACAGTGTGAAGGACGATATCTTTGTTGTTATGCGTTTACTAGGAAGGAGATTTATTTTCATATTCAGTGTTATGGAAAATGTAAAACCGCAATAGGCGTATTTGAAGCTGCAACTGAAACAGTTCCTCTCACCGGAATTCGGGAATAGTGGACAGAGAGAGTGGGAGAGAGAGTGAGAGTCATTGAGTGAGTGAGAGCGATAGAGAAATAGAGAGTGAGAGAGAGACCTGTCATTTTTCGAATGTTTGAGAGGGTGATGAGGTAAGTGGTTGTGCTAGAAAGGAGAGTCAGAACCGCAGGTAATGCAAGGTGTCAGGATGTCTGCATGTTTCCAGATTACTGGACACTGAAGGACAAGGTCCATTGGTTAGTGTTGCTATCTCCAGCTCATTTGTAGGACTATGTATTGTATGCAAATAAAATAGTTTATGATATCAGTGTGTTCGTGTGTTTTTTTTTTCTTTGTCAGACATCGTTTATTAACCGGTTTGAATTAGGATTCGGGGGTGTGAGTGCAGCACGCACCGTTTCTGAATCTTTTTTTGTGGTGTGGCGGGGGGGACTTCTCTTGGCTCCGTGCCAATGCGAAGAAATGTCTCGCGCTGAACAAGAGATGATTTTCTCTGTGGAGACTCGGAGGCATGCACTGCTTTTTTTGCTGCTGAGTGGGCACGCGCTGACTCCTCAGAATAAATAGCTGCCTTAAATAAAATTAGGGTTTTTCTCCCCCACCCGCCTCCCCCAAACGGAAACACCATCCTTTGACAATTCTGCACRCGCAATTTTTGGTTTACAATCACTTGAACCTCTATTCACTCTCTCTCATAGTGAACAATATTCTTGACCATACACACATCCAGTATCGAAATAGATAAGGCGTACTAACTTCATATTTATTCTTCTGAATGTTATGTTGAGTAGCCTAATAAACTTGAGAGCGCAGAGGCAGGGACTCAAGGAAATAGAGACGCAGCAGCGTTCATATTCAAACAGTCTGCATCCTTTGGAATATATTACAAACCACCCTCATTGACCTAACTCCCCCGAAACCCAATTATCGCCTTTGTGAAGGTCTCACCCTCCTCGAATTTATTCAAGGTATGCTAATATTTTGACATGTCTCATTCAAATGTAATAATGCACTTTTCTCCCTTACATCTGTGGTAAAACATTACGCAAAAGACATTTGAATATCTACCACTAGCTGATAAGTTTAGCGGACCCGCTTACCTCAACTGCTAGTCGCTGTCCAGGGTGCTGAAATTCCCCTATTCCTCTGCAGCAGGCTCCGGAGACGACCGTTTAATCCACGGAGAGCTAGGCACAGCATACAATGTAAAACGCGGTCCAACTACTGTGGCCGTAAATTACCTTGAAAAAAACTAAATTCAAGCCAACAGCATCGATAGAATAAGCCAACTGTGAAAATAATATCTTCAAAATTCTGATTTATAAAACCGACGATGCAGAAGTAGGCAAGTGGCTATGCTCTCCACGGCTCCGGGCCGATTTTGCCGGTCTAATTGGCGTCTCTTTGCTATTTGCTTCTTCTTTCCCGGATTTTTTTTTTCTCTCACTCTCTCTCGCTCTCTCTCGCTCTCTCTCATTAGATTTATGGTCAATTTACTTAGGCGGTCTCCCCAGCCTACATGTTTCGTAGCCTATACACCACCTGCTCTCTTCCCCCCCTTTGCCCCTCTTTTCCTCTACAGTCCCGTGGTTTGCTTTTATTATAGCAACAGTTTCCTACATGACGGTTAGCGAAAACCAGTGAAGGGGGTGAGGGAATGTCTTTCTCCTTCCCTGGTGGGGGTACTGTGCGCTCTCTCTCTCTCTCATTAGCTTTCAACACCACATGAAGTGAACGGCACCGACTGCTACAGTAATTATACAAACTTATTGAGGATAGGACCGTCCTTTTAAACTTATTCAGGAATCACTTATCCGACACACTGATGCTCCTCTCGCGTTCCGACTCATTTTCTCTGATTAGGCCTAGCTAATCAGTGTAAATTAGAATGATTGGCACGATGTGACGTAAATGCATGAGTGGGATTGGAGAACTGAAGGTTATATAGGCCTACCTTGGCTCAATCAAAGTGAATTATCTATTAGATGTATCAAATCAAAGTTTATTGGTCGAGTACACAGTTTAGCAGGTGCTATAGTAGGTGCAGCGAAATGCTTACGTTACTAACTGTGTGTGTGTGTGTGTGTGTGTGTGAAATAAGCTACTAAAGATTTCGCTTCTTTGGTTACTGTATCACAGTTCTATAACCCATTTCTCGGTATCAGAGTAATATTTCATTTTATATACAGTACTAGGCAAAAGTTTGGACACTGACTCATTCCAGGGTTTTTCTTTATTTTTACTATTTTCTGCATTGTATAATAATAGCGAGGACATCAAAACTATGAAATAGCACATATGGTGGCATGTAGTAATGTCACGCCCTGACCATAGAAAGCTGTTTATTCTCTATGTTGGTTGGGGCGTGATAGTGACTAGGGTGGGTCATCTAGGGGAATTGTATTTCTATGGTGGCCTGATACGGTTCCCAATCAGAGGCACCTGTTTATCGTTGTCTCTGATTGGGTATCATATTTAGACAGCCATTTCCCCTTTGTGTTTCGTGGGATCTTGTCTATGTTTAGTTGCCTGTCAGCACTATTTGTATAGCTTCACGTTTCGTTCGTTGATTTTGTTTTGTTTTGCTGAGTCTCGGGTTATAAAAAATATGTGGAACTCTACTCATGCTGCGCCTTGGTCTTCCTTTAACGACGGACGTGACAAGTAACCAAAAAAGTGTTAAACAAATCAAAATATATTTTATATTTGAGAGTCTTCAAAGTAGACACAGCTTTGCACACTCTTGGCATTCTCTCAACCAACTTCACCTGGAATGCTTTTCCAACAGTCTTGAAGCGGGCGGTCATGTGCCTGTTACTGAGGAGTGGCTTCCGTTTGGCCACTCTACCTTAAAGGCCTGATTGGTGAAGTGTTGCAGAGATGGTTGTCCTTCTGGAATGTTCTCCCATCTCCACAGAGGAACTCTGGAGCTCTGTCAGAGTGACCATCGGGAACTCGGTCACCTCCCTGACCAAGAGCCTTCTCCCCCGATTGCTCAGTTAAGGCCGGGCGGCCAGCTGTAGGAACAGTCTTGGTGGTTCCAAACTTCTTCCATTTAAGAATGATGGAGGCCACTGTGTTCTTGGGGACCTTCAATGCTGGAAAATGTTTTGGTACCCTTCCCCAGATCTGTGCCTTGACACAATCCTGCAACTGATTTCAATTTTGAGTGTCATAGCGAAGGGACTTTATACTTATGTAAATAAGGTATTTCTGTTTTTTATTTTTAATACATGCATGCTGTGGGGATGTCTTTCAGAGGCAGAGACTGGGAAAATAGKCAGGATTGAGGGAAAGATGAACGGAGCAAAGTACAGAGAGATCACTGATGAAAACCTGCTCCAGAGCGCTCAGGACCTCAGACTTGGGCGAAGGTTCACCTTCCAACAGGACAACGACCCTAAGCACACAGCCAAGACAAAGCAGGAGTGGCTTCGGGACAAGTCTCCTAATGCTCTTGAGTGGCCCAGCCAGAGACCGGACTTGAACCTGATCGAATATCTCTGGAGAGACCTGAAAATAGCTGTGCAGCAATGCTCCCCATCCAACCTGACAGAGCTTGAGAGGATCTGCAGAGAAGAATGAGAGAACGTTTCCAAATACAGGTGTACGAAGCTTGCAGCATCATACCCAAGAAGACTCAAGGCTGTAATCACTGCCAAAGGTGCTTCAACAAAGTACTGAGTAAAGGGTCTGAATACTTATGTAAATGTCATTTCAGTTTTTTTATTTGTAATAAATTAGCAAACATTTCTTAAACCTGTTTTTGCTTTGTCTTGTGTGGGTATTGTGTGTAGATTGATGAGGAGCAATATCTTAATAATCAATTTTAGAATAAGGCTGTAACCTAACAAAATGTGGAAAATGTCAAAGGGTCTGAATACTTTCCGAAGGCACTGTATTTCCTTTCGAAGCTGAAACACTACAATAAGAGTAGTTCTTCGGAATGTATTACATTTTTTATCTAAGAAATCATATGTACCAATAAGTAATGAAAACATCTGTGGTACTGCAACAGAATCAAGTCAAGTCAGAAGTCAAGTCAGTCAAGTCAAGTCAGAATCAAGTCAACATTCCTTTGACTATAATAATAATTACTTGTGAAATTGCCTTAAGCGCTGTAGTCTATTGGTGCAAAGATTATTATTTTTCTGAATGAAATAATAGCCCACTAACCACACTAATATGTGAAAGCAATTTTTGTGAACAAATGTTTCATTTTGTAATTATAACAAGGTTGGTAGAAACATGTGAAATGTTGCAGCTCAAGTCTGTTGCAGCTCAAGTTTACTACAAAACCCACAATCCAATGCTCTGTCTCTCTGGGCAGGCTGGCTAGCTAGCTAGGTTGCTAGCTAGCGAGAAAACATAGCTACACGTAATAATGCAAAGGTCAATATCAGCATGTGTTGTAGCTAGCTGTAAACAAACTGCACTATCAATTGAGCAGTCTTACTCATGAGTTCAACTTGCGGTATGTCTCTGCCACTGCGCTATAAACGTCTCTACCCAGAGATAGAGGGAGACCAGAGTAATGTTGCTTTACCACAGAGATACACTACCAGTCAAAATTTTAGAACACCTACTCATTCAAGGGTTTTTCTTTATTGTTACTATTTTCTACATTGTAGAAAAATAGTGAAGACATCAAAACAATGAAATAACACATATGGAATTATGTAGTAGCCAAAAAAGTGTTAAACAAATCAAAATATATTTAATATTTGAGATTCTTCAAATAGTCACCCTTTGCCTTGATGACAACTTTGCACACTCTTGGCATTCTCTCAACCAGCTTCATGAGGTAGTCACCTGGAATCCATTTCAATTAACAGGTGTGCCTTCTTAATGTATTTGAGCCAGTCAGTTGTGTTGTGACAAGGTAGGGGGTATACAGAAGATATACCTATTTGGTAAAAGACCAAGTCCATATTATGGCAAGAACAGCTCAAGTAAGCAAATAGAAACGACAGTCCATCATTACTTTAAGACATGAAGGTCAGTCAATACAGGGCGTTTAAGAACTATGAAAGTTTCTTCAAATGCAGTCGCAAAAACCAAGTGCTATGATGAAACTGGCTCTCATGAGGACCGTCACAGGAAAGGAAGACCCAGAGTTACCTCTGCTGCAGAGGATAAGTTCATTAGAGTTACCAGCCTCAGAAATTCCAGCCCAAATAATGCTTCACAGAGTTCAAGTAACAGACACATCTCAACATCAACTGTTCAGAGGAGACCATGTGAATCAGGCCTTCATGGTCGAATTGCTGCAAATAAACCACTACTAAAGGACACCAGCAAGAAGAAGAGACTTGCTTGGGCCAAGAAATATGAGCAATGGATATTAGACCGGTGGAAATCTGTACTTTGGTCTGGAGTCCAAATTTGAGATTTTTGGTTCCAACCACCGTGGCTTTGTGAGATGTGGTGTGGGTGAACGGATGATTTCCTCTTGTGAGAGATGATGGAGTGCTGCATCATATGACCTGGCCTCCACAATCCCCCGACCTCAACCCAATTGAGATGGTTTGGGATGAGTTGGCTCGCAGAGTGAAGGAAAATCAGCCAACAAGTGCTCAGCATATGTGGGAACTCCTTCAAGACTGTTGGAAAAGCATTCCAGGTGAAGTTGGTTGAGAGAATGCCAAGAGTGTGAAAAGCTGTCATCAAGGCAAAGGGTGGCAATTTGAAGAACCCCAAATATAAAATCTATTTAGATTTATTTAACACTTTTTTGGTTCCTACATGATTCCATGTGTTATTTCATTGTTTTGATGTCTGAAGGAGTAGGTGTTCTAAAACCTTTGACCGGTAGAATACTTTTAAAACATTCCTGAGCATTTGACAATAGACACCCAGAGCCCAGTTGAACATGAAGAAACATAATAATGGAGAAGGCAAAACACTTGGTCTCAATGTTAAAAACATGTTGTTTTACTATACTAGTTCCTGTATCCCAGAGTCCTRCTTTTCCACTCCAGTCCTAACAAGGTCACTCTCAGCATTAAGGAGGAGATGGGAAACTCCATTGGAATAGTATTAAGTCCCATTGTGGACTTTGCCCATAAGTTGACAATGGGCCGCACGGTGCATTCTGGTTGATTCTGGGACTAGGAGAGCTCTCCTTCAAGGATTGAATGGGAGTCAATTTGGCGTTTAGCTTAACAAGAAGTACCACATTGCAACAGGAAGTACAACATTGCAACAAATAGGACAACATTGCAACCAGAAGTGCCACATTGCAACAAGAGGTACCACATTGCAACAGGTAGTACCACATTGCAACAAGAAGTAACACATTGCAACAAGAAGTACCACATTGCAACARGAAGTACCACATTGCAACARGAAGTACCACATTGCAACADGAAGTACCACATTGCAACARGAAGTACCACATTGCAACAGGAAGTACCACATTGCAACAGGAAGTACCACATTGCAACGGGAAGTACCACATTGCAACAGGAAGTACCACATTGCAACAAGAAGTACAACATTGCAAATATTTTCCAAGATGTGAGATAATTAACGCGTTGTCTGTAATATCGTATAGCTTTGGAATCGTGACATGAAGTACTTTCGAGGAAGACGGGCACGTTTCTCGACTCATACTCTGACTTTGAGAAGGGACAATTAGCTTAGCAACCGCGTGACGCTGCATGACAACGTGAATGCGGTTGGTCGACAGCCAGTTGGGTGGGTCGTTTCTCCATTCATTGCCCAATGGGATTTCTATCTCTTTCTTGTTGTAATATCTCGGTTTCCTACAGATACAGGGCGCAGTGTGACATGGTAACTTGAAGTAGAAATGGAGTTGAATAATTTGGTATACTGTTTAGCTTGAGCACATCTAAGCGAAAAATAACCTTTGTCATGGTGGTATGAGTGGATGGATGCGTTCTCTAGACTAGTATGTGTATACCATCTATTGGTTCATTAGGCGATCTGGAGTGCAGGCAATTGTTTTAAAAACATTATGAAATGTGATAGTGTGTTATCCCCTATCTCCAGTGATGAGAATGATGTAGCTATGACACGTTCCTACACGTTTTCCTGATTTTCACAGACTGACCACTTAAATCATAATGAATTGTTTTATTTTACACACTGACAGGACATAGGCTTTCGCTAAATTGACAGGAGTTTCATCGAAATTGACAGGAGTTTCATGATTTTTATTTCTGCGGGTGAATTACACCTTTAAGTAATGTCACAGGGCGCAGATTGTCTATATATCCTTGCGTTTCCTTACGTTGATGACTTTTTAACCACGTTGATTCATCGCCATAACATAGATTTTTTTTCTTCTTCTGTGCAACATGGAAACATTGATTAAACATTTTTTCCCCCCAGTGTCTATTCTCTATACATTATTTCAAAGCATCAAATAACAGTTATTTAATATCTTCACCGAAGAATTTATAGACATTTGAAGTTCATCTTACCCTGGTGCTTTCCCTAACGATATTCTCTTAGCAGGTGTCAAGTTCTTTCAYACTATTTCAGTGTCACAGTTCTCTTTCAATGCTAAGTGGATTTCTCTCCTGTCTCCTTTTTTTTTTTTTTAATAAACCTCTAATGTAAGAACGCTTCTTTTCCCCTTCCTCTATCCATCTAGCGTGAAACCTACATTTAAGTTTTTCCTGTATTCAGATTGTAGCCTACTGAACACAGACTTTCCTGTTGAGACACAGAGGAGGAATCCGCTTTCCTCTTCTGACAGGCTGAAATTATGATTAGTATTCTTGAGTCCTCCTGCAGCAAATATGCATTTCACGCTTGCATGCACACAGAGTGGCAGCTGTGAAGGACCCTCCAGTGACCAAGCGCTGTAGCCAGTCACATAGTCTCTTCAGATGTGTCCTAAATTTGCTCATGCTTTGAAACGCAACTTGAGCTTATGAGCCTTGGGGAACACCAGTCAAAAGAAATAGCTAACGGGATCATGTGTCACAGACTGTTTTGTATGGTTAGCAGTTAGCGCTACAGCAAGTACTGGTAACTCATCATCAGACTTTGACCTCCAGTGCCAAAATACAAATATCTGTCTGTTCCTCCTTTGCTAGATTAGAGTGGTCATATAATGTGTGGTCATATAATTATTTTTCTACCACACAAGTGTGATTTGACACATTCGGCCTGTCTGTACCCTTCCTCAGCCCCATAACAACCCTGCTTCTGTCTTATTACTGTACACACACACACACACACACACACACACACACACACACACACACACCACACAACACACCACAGAAGGGCATACGCTTTAGGGGATTGTGCCACTAGTTTGCGGATTGTGTGTTTGTGTGGTTAAGTTTTATGCAAGCATGCATGCATTTATTTTGCTACCTCTTTTGATAATTTGGGCTCATCTGATGGTTCTAGCGTGCATATTTATTCTTCATGCATGCTACAACTCTCTTTCTTGTCTTTCCTTCCCTTTGTAGCAGAGCACTATATGTCAAACCATGCCAAAGCCCAAAGCTATAATGGGGCCGCTGCGTTACGCAGCCCCATAGTTGCTGGACTGTGTTGAAAGGACATTGTCACAGCAAAATTAATAATGCACCAGTATTTTTTGATGGTCAATGACGGTACTCGGCGGCGTTTTCTGAAACAATCGTAAAGTTGTAAACTACGCTTTTATGAACAGTGATGTACAATGGTAGAAGAACGTGTGTAAACTATAACCACTCCAGTGCGGTGTCAGCCTGACTGAGATATACCCGTTTTCTTTATATTTTGGTTAGGTCAGGGTTGACTAGGGTGGATACGCTGTATTTTTGGTATTGTCTAGGGGTTTGGATTGTCTAGGGTTTTGTATGTCTAGAGTCTTTGTAGGTCTAAGGTGATTTGTATGTCTATGGTGGCTGATATGGTTTCCAATCAGGGCCAGCTGTTGGTCGTTGTCTCTGAATTGGGGATCATATTTAGGTAGCCATTTCCCTTTGGTGTTTGTGGTTTCTTATTCTATGTTTAGTTGCTGTCTGCACTATTTCCATATAGCTTCCGTTTCGTTCGTTTGTTGTTTTGTTAGTTTGTTCAGTGTTCTTTCTTTAATAAAGAAAAATGTCACGCATACCAAATCAAATCCAAATCAAAAATCATCAAATTGTGATTAGTCACATACACCATGGTTAGCAGATTGTTATGCGGAGTGTAGCGAAATGCTTGTGCTTCTAGTTCACAATGCAGTAATAACCAACAGTATCTAACCTAACAATTCCACACAACTACTACTTACACACACAACAAGTGTAAGGGATAAAGAATATGTACATAAGATACTATGAATGAGTGGTGGTACAAGAACGGCATGGCAGATGCAGTAGATGGTATAGAGTACGGTATATAATATGAGATGAGTACTGTCGGGTAATGTAAACATAAAGTGGCATAGTTTAAAAGTGGCTAGTGGTAACATGTATTACATAAAGATGGCAAGATGCAGTAGATGATATAGAGTACAGTATATACACATTGAGATGGGTAATGTAGGGTATTGTAAACATTGTATTAAGTGGCATTGTTTAAAGTGGCTAGTGGTACATTTTTACATAATTTCCATCCAATTCCCATTTTTAAAGTGGCTGGAGTTTAGTCAGTATGTTGGCAGCGGCCGCTAAATGTTAGTGGTGGCTGTTTAACAGTCTGATGGCCTTGAGATAGAAGCTGTTTTTCAGTCTCTCGTTCCCTGCTTTGATGCACCTGTACTGACCTCGCCTTCTGGATGATAGCGGGGTGAACAGGCAGTGGCTTTTGGGTGGTTGTTGTCCTTGATGATCTTTATGGCCTTCCTGCTCGACATCGGGTGGTGTAGGTGTCCTGGAGGGCAGGTAGTTTGCCCCTGGTGATGCGTTCTGCAGACCTCACTACCCTCTGGAGAGCCTTATGGTTGTGGGCGGAGCAGTTGCCGTACCAGGCGGTGATACAGCCCGACAGGATGCTCTCGATTGTGCATCTGTAGAAGTTTGTGAGTGCTTTTGGTGACAAGCCGAATTTCTTCAGCCTCCTGAGGTTGAAGAGGCGCTGCTGCGCCATGGTCCGATTCGTATGACGAACGTGACAGTGGGCGATCAAGATAAGTCAAACAACAGATTTAAACGAAAACGAAAAGTGTATTTTTTGCATTTTAATGTAGTCGTATAGGGAAGGCCTAATGTAATTTTATGTATTTCAAATATGAAACGAGTTACACATCAGGTCAGCCCTCCCAAAATACTTAATTTACACTGGACATTTGAAAAAGTCAAGAGAAATAGAATGGGGAGATGTTCTGATCTTCATTTAAGTCACAACAATAGACACACATAGTGTGCTTGTGAACCCTTAGGCTAATGGTGTTCATTGGAGAACACCACGGAAGAAGCCACCGCTGTCCCAAAAAAAAGTCTGAAGTTTGCAAAAGTGCACCTGGATGTTCCACAGCGCTACTGGCAAAATATTCTGTGGACAGATGGAACTAAAGTTGTGTTGTTTGGAAGGAACACACAACACTATGTGTGGAGAAAAAAAGGCACAGCACACCAACATCAAAACCTCATCCCAACTGTAAAGTATGGTGGAGGGAGGATCATGGTTTGGGGCTGCTTTGCTGCCTCAGGGCCTGGACAGCTTGCTATCATCAACAGAAAAAAAACATCCCAAGTATATCAAGACATTTTGCAGGAGAATGTTAGGCTATCTGTACGCGAATTGAAGCTCAACAGAAGTTGGGTGATGCAACAGGACAACGACCCAAAACACAGAAGTAAATCAACAACAGAATGGCTTGTAAACAGAAGAAAATATGCCTTCTAGAGTGGCCCAGTCAGAGTCCTGACCTCAAACCGATTGAGATGCTGTGGCATGACATCAATAGAGCAGTCCACACCAGACCTCCCAAGAATATTGCTGAACTGAAACAGTTCTGTAAAGAGGAATGGTCCAAAACTCCTCCTGGCAATTGTGCAGGTCTGATCCACAACTACAGAAAATGTTTGGTTTAGGTTAATTCTGCCATAGAAGGGTCAACCAATTACTAAATCCAAGGGTTCACATACACAATGTGTTCAATAAAGACATGAAAACGTATTGTTTGTGTTATTAGTTTAAGCAGACTGTGCTTGTCTATTGTTGTGACCTAGATGCAGATCAGATCAAATGTTATGACCAATTTATGCAGAAATCCAGGTATTTCCGAAGGGTTCACATAATTTTCTTGCCACTGTACGAGGTAGTTGTGGTGATTGATTGAGGTAATATGTACAGTGCATTCAGAAAGTATTCAGACCCCTTGACTTTTTCCATATTTTGTTATGTTACAGCCTTATTCTAAAATTGATTAAATTATTTTTTCCCCTCATCAATCTACACACAATACCCCATAATGACGAAGCAAAAACAGGTTTTTAGAAATGTAAGCAAATTTATTAAAGAAAACAACTGATATCACATCTACATAAGTATTCAGCCCTTTTACTCTGTTGAAGCACTTTTGGCAGTGAATACAGCATTGAGTCTTCTTGGGTATGATGCTACAAGCTTGGCACACACATATTTGGGGAGTTTCTCCCATTCTTCTCTGCCGATCCTCTCAAGCTCTGTCAGGTTGGATGGGGAGCGTCGCTTCACAACTATTTTCAGGTCTCTCCACAGATGTTCGATCAGTTCAAGCCCGCTCTGGCTGGGCCACTCAAGGACATTCAGAGACTTGTCCCGAAGCCACTCCTGCGTTATTTTGGCTGTGTGCTTAGGGTTGTTGTCCTGTTGGAAGGTGAACCTTCGCCCCAGTCTGAGGTCCTGAGTGCTCTGGAGCAGGTTTTCCATTAAGGATCTCTCTCTCATCTTTCCCTCATCCTGACTAGTCTCCCAGTACCTGCCGCCGCTGAAAAAACATCCCCACAGCATGATGCTGCCACCACCATGCTTCACTGTAGGGATGGTGCCAGGTTTCTTCCAGATGTGATGCTTGGCATTCAGGCCAAAGAGTTCAAACTTGGTTTCATCAGACCACAGAATCTTGTGTCTTATGGTCTGAGAGTCATTTAGGTGCCTTTTACTGAGGAGTGGCTTCCGTCTGGCCACTCTACCACAAAGGCTTGATTGGTGGAGTGCTGCAGAGATGGTTGTCCTTCTGGAAGGTTCTCCCAAGGTTCTCCCATCTCCACAGAGGAGCACTCTCAGAGTGACCATCGCGTTCTTGGTCACCTCCCTGACCAAGGCCCTGCTCAGCTCTAGGAAGAGTCTTTGTGGTTCCAAACTTCTTCCATTTAAGAATGATGGAGGCCACTATGTTCTTGGGGACCTTCAATGCTGCAGAAATTTTTTGGTACCCTTCCCCAGATCTGTGCCTCAACACAATCCTGTCTCAGAGCTCTATGGACAATTCCTTCGACCTCATGGCTAGGTTTTAGCTCTGACATGCACTGTCAACTGTGGGACCTTATATAGACAGGTGTGTGCCTTTCCAAATCATGTCCAATCAATTGAATTTACCACAGGTGGACTCCAATCAAGTTGTAGAAACATCTAAAGGATGATCAATGATAACAGGATGCACCTGAGCTCAATTTCAAGTCTCATAGCAAAGGGCCTGAATACTTATGTACATTTCAGTTTACTTTTTAAAAAATATTATCAAAAATGTCTAAAAACCTGTTTTCACTTCGTCATTATGTGATATGGTGCGTAGATTCATGAGAAAAAAAACATTAATACGTTTTAGAATAAGGCTGCAATGTAAGAAAATGTGGAAAAGTCAAGGGGTTTGAATGCTTTCTCAATGCACTTTACATGTAGATTTGGTTAGATGTCTGATTAAAGTACTATGCACATGTAGGTAGGGGGTGAAAAGCAGAAAGTCTGTGTAGGCGTTTAATAAATTAACTGTTCAGTCTTATGGCTTTGAGGTAAAAGCTGTTCAGGAGCCTTTTGGCTTAGCCCTCTACTACCGCTTGTCGTGTGGTAGCAGAGGGAACAGTCTGTGACTTGGGTGGCAGGAGTCGTTTAGTCCTTAGTTTAGTGATGAGCTTGGAGGGCACTATGGTGTTGAACTCTGAGCTGTAGTCAATGAACAGCATTCTCACGGAGGTGTTCCTTTTGTCCATGTGGGAAAGGGAAGTGTGGAGTGCAATAGAGATTGTGCCATCTTTGGATCTGATGGGGTGGTATGCGAATTGGAGTGGGTCCAGGGTGTTCGGTGTTGATGTGAGTCATGACCAGCCTAGCAACATTTTTCATGGCTACAGATGTGAGTGCTAAGGGGCAATAGTCATTTAGACAGGTTACCTTAGCATTCTTGGGCACACGGACTATGGTGGTCTATTTGAATCATGTGGATATTACTGACTGGGTCAGGGAGAGGTTAAGAATCTCAGTTAAGACACTTGCTAGCTGGTCACCGCATGCTCAGTGTCCGGGTAATCCGTTTGGACCTGCGGCCTTGTGAATGTTAACCTGTTTAATAGTCTTATTCTCATCAGCTACGGAGAGTGTGATCACACAGTCGTCCGGAACAGCTGGTGCTCTCATGCATGGTTCAGTGTTGCTTGCCTCGAAGCCAGCATAGAAGGCATTTACCTTCTCTGGTAGGCTTGTGTCACTGGGCAGCTTGTGGCTGGGTTTCTCTTTGTAATCCGTGATAGTTTGCAAGCCCTGCCACATCCAACAAGTGTCAGAGCCGGTGTAGTAGGATTCGATCTTAGTCCTGTATTGAGGCTTTGCCTGTTTGATGGTTCGTCTGAGGGCATAGTGTGATTTTTCTTTTTAAAGCGTCCGGAAAAAAGTGTTTTTTTGAAAGCACCACCTCTAGCCTTTAGCTCAGTGCGGATGTTGCCTGTAATTCTTGGCTTCTGGTTAGGATATGTATGTACGGCCACTGTGGGGACAACGTCGTTGATGCACTTATTAATGAAGCCAGTGACTGATGTGGTAAAGTCCTCAGTGGCATTGGATGAATCCCGGAACACATTCGAATCTCTGCTAGCAAAATAGTCCAGTAGCTTAGTGTCGGACCACTTCCGTATTGAGCGCATCACTAGTACTTCCTGTTTGAGTTTTTGTTTGTAAGCAGGAATTAAGAGGATGGAGTTATGGTCAGATTTGCCAAAGGGTGAGGGAGAGCTTTGTATGTGTCTCTGTGTGTAGAGTAGGTGTGATCTAGAGCTTTTTTTCACTTCTAGTTGCGCAGGAGACATCCTGGTAGAAATGAGGTCAAATTGATTTATTTCCCTGCATTTAATCCCCGGCCACTAGGAGCACCGCATCTGGTTGAGCATTGTCTTGTTTGCTTATGTCCTTATACAGCTTGTTGAGTGTGGTCTTAGTGCCAGCATCGGTTTGTGGTGGTACATAGACAGCTATGAGAAATATAGATGAAAACTATTGGTAAATAGTGTGGTCTACAGTTTATCATGAGGTATTCTAACTCAGGCGATCAGAACCTCGAGACTTCCTTAATATTAGAGATTGCGCACAACTGTTGTTGACAAGGAGGCACCCCCCCCCCCTCAGATTACTTAGTGTGTATATATAAGCAACTATTTACCAGTTCTTTTACTTTTACATTTACTCATTCTTCAAGAGTCAGGTTTTTTTTGTTTGGGGGATGTCTGTAGAAACGTCTGGAGACGTGGGACCTTAAAAATTGCAATAATAAGTGGGTAAATGCTAAGTGACCAAATAAAAAGTTGCGTAAACTGCRTTTACCCTCCACTACATCCCTTGTTTAATAAATAGTTGATGACTGTAGGATGGCAACAAATTAATTATAGGTGGTTTCAATGGTCTTTCTCCATTCTGATTGTTTAATAACGAACCAAACTAGGACAAAACTGACATTGAAGTAGTCCAATTTGTAGAACTTTTTATTTATTTAGCACTGTATCAAAATATCGTTATAGACAGTATTGTAAAAATCCATACCAGAATGTGGATCCATACCGGTACACTCTTAGATAAAAAGGCACTATTAATTCATAATTGATTGAACTCATATAGCACTTTTCACCCAAATGAGGCACTCAAAGCACTTTACATAGTAGGGGGAACTCACCTCATCCACCACTAATGTGTAGCACCCACCTGGGTGATGCACAGCAACCATTTGCTTGTGCCAGAACGCTCACCACACATCAGCTAAAGACGTCACCTTACGCAGGGCAATGTCCCCTTCATTGCCTTGGGGTATTGGGCTCTCCTTAGACCAGAGGGAAGAGTGCCCCCTACTGGCTCTCCAACACCACTTCCAGCAACATCTGGTCTCCCATCCAGGGACCGACCCTGCATAGCTTCAGAGGCAAGCCAGCAGTGGGATGCAGGGTGGTATGCAGTTGGCAATATAACCTAAAAGTGTTCTTTGGCTGTCCCCATAGGAAAACCCTTTGAAGAACCCTTGATGGTTCCTTTTTGGAATCCTTTTTTCTAAGAGTGTATACCTTAAAATACAATATAATAATATATTGCCCAGCCCTAGCCGTAGACTTTAGTACAAAACACAGTCTATAGCCCTACCCTACCTAGTTCTCTGTATGACCTCCATGGTCTTGGTTGTGCTCTGTAGGGTGATCTGTGTATCTAATGAAGTGCCCCGCTGGCACTACATCAGCATACAGTCCTTTCATCCGTATATCTTTCATAGCGAGCGTGTTTCTTATCCTCTGGCAAGAAGAGGTGTCAAATAGAAGGCTATGTGCTCCGGAGGAGTAGAAAACAGCTCCCCCTCCTCTTCCTCCTCCCTACCTACCTCCCTCCTTCCAGCCTCGTGCTTCTCCTCGCGGCTCTTTCATCTGTGCTGCTCTATAAACAAACCTCTTTACCATTTCAAAGATTCCACCTGCGTGCTCTTTATCCAGTATACAGTCCTACAGCACTGCATCACATCACACCATGCCATGGGGAGGGGCAGGCCTGCGTCACCCACTGGCTATGTGGCAAACCAGGTGGTGGTCATTTGGAAAAGGAGGAGGTAGGTGTAGGTATGTTTTTGGGGGATGTGAATATAGGTATGTCTATTTACTAAAGGTATTCAGTGTTCATGTTTGTTTGCCAATCTACAATATGTGAACAGTACAGTAGTTATGTGAGAACACTGTATGGTGTGTGGGTGTAAGTGTTGAATAAAGAGAGACAGTGTTGGAGAGAACCTCTGTCATTATGTCGTTATGTGTATTTTTGAATGGGTTTCTGTGAAGGAGAACGAGGGATAGAAGAGGCATTGTGAACTGTAAAAATGTGTGTGTGTGTGTGTGCGAATGTACGGTGAGTGTGTGTAGATGTGCTGTCGGTGTGTGAGTGGGAGCGTGGAGGTGCGTTAAAAGGTTGGCTGGCAGAGCGAGAGAGAAGGACCTGTTCCAGTCTAGGACACGGCTTAGATCAGCATGTTGAGTTTTTGCCAGAAATTTTCTCCCTCTCCGTTAATAATTTCCTTACTAAAGCCATATCTTATCAAACCAATTCCTTTTGTCTGTCACAGCACTTGTTAAAGGGAAAGTTCAGTGTTTTATAACTCAATGTTAGATGGTTCCTCACCCTGAAAGCAGTCTATGAACCAGGCGCACCATGGATTGCAGTTTCTACTTTAACTTCCCCTTTATTAGCTTATGGAGACTTTTCTCCCAAATGTTCATTTATATTTCATTTTTAAGAATATAATATTTCTAAAAGTTATTTTTATTGTGGTTTTATTTGAATTGAATGGCTTGCTCTTTAATCCTTCATACTTGCTTAACGTTGTTTTACGCGTTACATCTAGTTGTTAGGTAAATACTTGGGCACAATAAGCATTTTGTAAGCCATGACAATGTAGCAAATTGTATTTAATTTCGGGACTGAATTTAATGGAAGTGTGAGAGTGCGATAGAGACTAGAGAGAGAGAACGAGTGAGAGAGAGAGATTATAAAGTGGAGAGGGAGGTCAGAGGGGTATTAGAGGCATGGGGAGAGTGAGAGAGAGAGAGAAAGGAATGATAGGCGAGAGCGAGAAAGAAAGAGAGAGAGAGAAAATAATACATTTGTGAACAGAATTTTGTTAGCAGGTGAGTGAGTATGAGAGAGAGTTTGATATTATATGTCATATTTTTTAATGTTTACTTTGAGCCTTGTCAATAAAGTATATGAGAGAGAGAGGCAGTCATGTAGACGAACAGCTCCTGACTTGTTGTAACTTTCTGGTTGTTTAGAGTGAGATTACAAGATTAAATGAGCAAAAAATATATAGGTAATCAAATTGTTCAACTGAAGATCAACACAGGAGGAAACGATTGACATGTGTGAGTTAAAAGACCAGTCTTAATCGTGCTAGCTAGCTAAATTCAAATTTGTCAGCTAGCTTACTGGCTAGCTTCAACTCTTTACTGGTGGTAACAATGGCAACATGGCCACTGAGGCAGCAGCAGAGACTGAGAGACCCCTTTGAATCTCCATCAGAAATCAAATCAGAGAAGGTAAGAATACATTTTAAACACAGAATTCAGAGGGAGAACCCAAAAACGTTGTTTACTGACTGCTCAAACAACAGGAATGTTACGAACCTGTTATTTTACACAGACCACACTACTGCCTGGCATACAGCTGTAACCAGGCATTTCAGCTATACGACAAAGAAAGGCATCTGCAAGGGAAGACAAATACACATTTTTGACAGCGAAAAAGACCAGGAAAACATGTCTCTGACAGTAAATATGTACCAGACTGGCACTGTCATGGTCCAGGGCAGTGAGGCTGCACTCAGCTCTTTTGTGCAGGACTTCCCCACCCTAAGGAAGATAGCGGAAAACAAAAAGGACAAGGACAGCACCCCGACCTCACTCCAACAGCAGGAGCCCAGATCCACACAACAGGTCTATCCTCCCCCCTGCCTGCATACGACCACCAGAGCCAAGACCACACCACCATCAGCCTGCTGAGAAACAGGCTGGCTCTGTTAGAAGTATGGGTTACTGAGCTAAAGGAGCAGCCCCCCAGCTACACCACCTCCAGCCCAGACACAGAGCTTCTACAGGACCAGATCGACCAGTGCAGGACCCAGCTGAATAACTGTCCAGAAGCTGAGAGAGCGCCTTACCACAGCGCTCGAGGAGGTAAAGGCCACCATGAGGAGAGAGCTAGTGCAGGTAAAGGAGGAGATGGCAAAGGAGTTGTCTGTCATCAAGAGGGTGCTGCAGCACAGAGACACAGACTGTAGAGACTCCTAGAGAGAAACTTCAGCCCCCCTCCCTCCACAGGGCCCAACAGCAGGACCAGCGCATCTACTCAGAGGCCTCAGAGGACAGGAGTACTCTGTAGGATTTATCAAGATTAAACAGCTCACACACACACACACACACACACACACACACACACACACACACACACACACACACACACACACACACACACACACACACACACACACACACACACACACACACACACACACACACACACACACACACACACACACACACACACACACACACACACACACACACACAGCTATTGTACTAACAGTTTACTTGTTCAATGAATAGGAAGAAGGGAAAAAGATAACAAATGTTTGCTGTTAACAACTTAGTCGTTACTGTATTTTTGACTGTGCTATTCTTTCTTTTTGCAACAGGAAATCGCTATCAGTTAGCATGTGTAACATTCAGGGCCTAAACTCATCAGCCTTTGTGGCGTCATCATTCTGCAGCAGACATGGTGTAAGGCAGACATTGTCACTCACTGTCCACAGGCTACAGAGATGTTGGCCATCACCCAAACACAGCTCTGTCAAACAGGCAGAACTCTGGAGATTGAATCTTTGGTACAAATCCTGAAATACAAAATCTAATGTGTAAATTCAAAAATTGGTTTCAAAAAGGAAAAAATTACTTGTTCTGACAGAGAAAAAGATGTGTCCCTTTGCGCAATACATACCCCCCCCCCCCTCAGAATCCCAGAGAAGATATTCCCCACCCTTGAGGAAGAGACATGCCATTTACAGGCCCAGGGAAATATGCTCATCTGTGGAAACACAAATGCGGACACAGGAACACTACCTGATCTAACGAGCACACGAGGGGACAGCTTTATTACAGGCGATACTGTTTCTAACTGTCTTAATCTCCCCCATAGAAACAACAGTGACAGCACCGTCAACAAAAAACGAAAGGGATCTGTTGCAGCTCTGTTGAAGCCTGGGTCTGTACTTTGTCAGTGGTAGGTTACGGGGGACTCTTTGGGGAGAATTACCTATTGCTCACCTCTTGGCCACAGCACAGTAGACTATATGATTACAGACATTGACCCTTTCTCTCTCAGCTCATTCACTGTCAAGCCACTAACACCTGTCTGATCACAGCCAAATTACTTTGTTCCCCAAAAGAACAGACATGGAAATTACCACACATTCACAGCCCAGTAAGCTGTACAACATCAGAAATTAATACAGATGGGCCCAAAACAGCACAGAAGAATAGCAGAAAGCAACCAGTAACCAAAACATCCAAACACTCTTAGATAACTTTCTCGATACAACCAGTGGCGATTTTAGCATGTAAATCTTTTTTTAATAAATTGCTGAAAATGTGTCTCTCTGCCCTGAATGACGGGTCACCACTGGATACCACACCCACCACTCACAGTAAAGAATTAATCAATATAGCAGTAAAAAACATCAACAATATATTCAGGCAAACTGGAAAAGAAGCGCAACTGAAATTGATAAAAAACGAAGCAAAAAATAACACAGATGACAACTGGTTCAGTGCAGGTTGTATAATTATAAGGAAGTAAATTAGAACACTATCAAACCAAAAGCACAGAGACCCAAATAATGGTGAATTATTAAACATACACCCAGAATCAACAAAAGCACAGTACCACAGCAAGCAGCTGACATTAATTGAGTAGTCCATAAACACAAACAACTTCTGGCAAAATTGGAAAAACCWAAAAAATTGTGACATATGGACAACCCATTTTAAAACACTCTACAACGCCGTTCAAATTGATGCAAACACAGAACAATGCCAAATTCATGAGAAATGAACGAGGGAGATGGCTTCCTAAATGAGATGCTCTAATTCACTAGTGCAAAATTTATATTGCCTATATTGAAATTGTTCACTTGATCCTGAGTGTAGGTTATTTCCCTGACATCTGCAATCAAGGACTCATAACCCCAATCTTTAGGAACGGAGACAAATTTGACTGTAACAATTACAGGCATTTGTGTGAACAGTACCCTGGGGGAGGTTTTCTGTAGTATTATAAATGTAAGAGTTCTAAACTTCCTTAATAAGCACAATGTCTTGAGTAAAAGCCAACTTGGATTTATACCAAAACATTGCACGACCGATCATATTTATACCCTACACACCCTGCCTGATGTCCACCAAAATAAAACCAAAATGTACGCTTGCTTTGTCAACTTCCAAAAAGCATTTGATTCTATTTGGCATACAGGACTGTTCTACAAAGTTATTGAAAGTGGTGTAGGGGGTAAAACATATTACATAATTAAATCAATATATACTGGCAATATGTGCAGCATCAAACTTGGCAAGAAAATAACAGAATTTCTATCCAGGGGTGGGGCCTTCGCCAGGGTTGCAATCATAGCCCTGCAATCTTCAATATTTACATCAACGAATTGGCCACTTTTSTAGAAAAACACACAGCCCCTCGTGTTAGTCTCCACAATTTAGAGGTTTAATACCGTCTTTTCGCAGATGACCTGTGCCTGTTGTCACCAACTGCACCATGGCCCACAGCAGAGCGTAGACTTGCTAGAGCAGTACCGCCAGACCTGGGCCCTGTCAGTAAACTCCAAAAATATTCCAGAGAAGATCCAGATCTCAGGGAATTAGACCAAAGTTCTCAAATGGTATAAAATATATAGAGAACTGCACACAATACTATTACTTAGGTTAAAAAATAAGCTTAACTGGACACCTTAAAGGGGCAGTGAATGAACTGAGATAGAAAGCATGCAGGGCATTCTACGCCATTAAAAACAAATTCAWATTGAAATACTGTACCTAAAATTAATTAATTGTGTCTTTGAACCAATTGCACTTTATGGCAGCGAGGTGTACAAAACAAGATTTCACCCAATCGTACAAACACCACATTGAAACCGTGTATGCAGAGTTCTGTAAGATTATCCTACATGTCCAGAGGAAAACTACAAACAATGCATGCAGGGCAGAATTAGGCCAATATCTATCACACCCTGACCATAGAGAGCCCTTGGTGTAGTAAGTCAGGGCGTGACTAGGGGGTGTTCTAGCTCAATATTTCTATGTTGGTGTTTTGTATGTTTCCCAGTTAGAGGCAGCTGGTAATCGTTGCCTCTAATTGGGGATCATATTTAGGTAGCYATTTTTCCCACCTGTGTTTGTGGGATATTGTTTTGGGTTTGTGCATGTGCACCACTACTTTCACGTTTCGTTATTGGTTTATTGTTTTTGTTKAAAGTTTCACCGTAATAAAGATGTGGAACTTCAATCATGCTGCGCCTTGGTCCTCTCATTACGACGATCGTGACAGAAGATCCCACCAACAAAGGACCAAGCAGCGTGTGACGGAGGTAAAGGAGTTTTGGACCTGGGAAGAAATCATGGGAGGTTGTGAGACCCTTCATTGGAAGGAGACACCAAGGAAGGTGAAAGGACAGCGACGACGCCGGGGACCACGGCCACAGAAACCCCAAGATTTGTTTTGGGGGGATGGCACATGGAGCTGGCGGCTGAGCAGCGGGAAGAGCCAGAGACCGTCAGGGAGGCGATGGAGAAGTTGGGAGAGAGAGAGATGAGAGAAATGTTATGTAGGTGTGTTCTGCACGACATCCGACCTGAAGAGCGTGTCAGCAGTCTGGTGAGTCCTATGCCAGCTCTCCGAACCCTTCCTGAAGTGTGTGTCACCAGTCCGGTGCAACCTGTGCCGGCTCCACGCATCAGGCCTCCAGTGCGCCTCCCCAGTCCGGTACGTCCTGTGCCAGCTCCCCGCACTCGCCCTGAAGTGCGTGTCACCCGTCCGGTACCACCTGTGCCGGCTCCACGCACTAGGCCTCCAGTGCGTCTCCCCAGCCCGGTACGTCCGGTGCAAGCTCCCCGCACTCGCCCTGAAGTGCGTGTCACCAGTCCGGTACCACCTGTGCCGGCTCCACGCACTAAGACTCCAGCGACGGTTCACAGTCCAGAGATTCCAGCGACGATTCACAGTCCAGAGCTTCCAGCGGTGGTCAACGGTCCGGAGCTTCCAGGCAAGACGTCCAGTCCTGCTCCATGGCCGGAGTCTTCTTCTGCGCCGGTGTCCAGTCCAGGCCCGGCGTCCAGTCCAGCTCCAGGGCAGGAGCCTTCCTCTGCGCCGGTGGCCAGTCCAGGCACAGCGTCCAGTCCCGCTAAATGGCAGGAGCCTTCCTCTGCACCGATGCCCAGTCCAGGCACGGTGTCCAGTCCCGCTCCAGGGCAGGAGCCTTCCTCTGTGACGGTGCCTAGGCACGGTGTCCAGTCCAGCTCCAAGGCCGGAGCCTTCCTCTGCGCCGGTGCCCAGTCTAGGCACGGTGTCCAGTCCCGCTCCAGGGCAGGAGCCTTCCTCTGGGCCGGTGCCCAGTCCAGGCACGGCGTCCAGTCCCGCTCCAAGGCCGAAGCCTTCCTCTGCGCCGGTGCCCAGTCCAGGCACGTGTCCAGTCCAGCTCCATGGCAGGAGCCTTCCTCTGCGCTGGTACCCAGTCCTGGCACGGTGTCCAGTCCCGCTCCAAGGCCGGAGCCTTCCTCTGCGCCGGTGCCCAGTCCAGGCATGGCGGCCAGCCCAGCTCCATGGCCAGAACCTTCCTCTGCGCCGATGCCCAGTCCAGGCACGGCGTTTAGCCCGGCGCCATGGTCGGATCCGGGTTCTGGGGGGGGGCTTCGACCCGCACTGGAGCCGCCACCGACACTACTCTCCCCCCAACCCCCCATTTGGTTTCAGGTTTTGCGGCCGGAGTCCACACCTTTGGGGGGGGTGTGGGGGGGTACTGTCACGCCCTGACCATAGAGAGCCCTTGGTTCTCTATGGTGTAGTAGGTCAGGGCGTGACTAGGGGGTGTTCTAGCTCAATATTTCTATGTTGGTGTTTTGTATGGTTCCCAATTAGAGGCAGCTGGTAATCGTTGCCTCTAATTGGGGATCATATTTAGGTAGCTATTTTTCCCACTTGTGTTTGTGGGATATTGTTTTGTGTTTGTGCATGTGCACCACTACTTTCACGTTTCGTTATTGGTTTATTGTTTTTGTTTAAAGTTTCACCGTAATAAAGATGTGGAACTTCAATCATGCTGCGCCTTGGTCCGCTCATTACGACGATCGTGACAATATCCACTAATAATAAAAACAAAAAAATGAGCAATTAAGTTTTGGAAACATCTAAAATGCAGTGACCCCCTCACATACCATTACCAAGCCCTGCAATGCCAAGAGCTGAGCAAAGAAAAGAGTCCCTCATCCAGCTGGTCTTGGGGCTGAGTTCACAAAACCTKTTCTACTAACACAATGAAGCCTCAGGATCAGAACATCCAATCAATCAGAATAAACCAAATTACAACACAGTCAAAACAAAACTACATTGTTTATTGGGAAGCACAAACACAAAGCAAAATACAGTGCTACGTGGCCTTAAATCGACAGTACACTGTGGCTAACTATTTGACCATGGTTACTTATCAAAACCTTAGAAAAAAAGTMAAGGCTGAGCAACCACTGCACCACAACAGAACCTGAGACAGAGCTGCATTTCCTGACAAAATGTCAAAAATATAAAACAATTAGAGAGTGTAATTCCCTCAAAATTGAAACCACTTTTCAAGGTTTCAAAGACCTCTCTGATGAGAAGGGGTTACCCTTCCTGTTGGGGGATGTCACGTATACTCCCTCTCCGGCCTCTAGGTCATCAGGCTGCTGATTACCCCACACACCTGTCACGATCGTCTCGTGCACCTGCACCTCATAACACTCACCTGGACTCCATCACCTCCTTGATTATCTTCCCTATATCTGTCATTCCCCTTGGTTCTTTCTTCAGGTGTTATTGACTGTTTTCATGTCGGTGTGTTTGTGTTTTGTGTTCATTGTTTGTTTAATTTATTAAAACACTCACTCCCTGAACTTGCGTCCCAACTCTCAGCGCTCTCGTTTCAGGGGAGAACGCAGAGAGCTGTCGGTTGGCAGCACACTACATGTAGCYTGTCGTAAGATGAGGGACAGTGTCTGACAGACCAACCAACCTGCACATATCCTCTATGCTTATTGTTGTTCTTCAACATATGGTTATTGTTGTTACTATTGTCCCCTTGACAATATTGATTATTTTAATTGTGTTAATATTGTAAATCTCAAAAGCAAGCTTTGGCAATATGTACATTGCTACATCCTGCCAATAAAGCAAATTGGAGAGAGGGAGGGGGAGAGAGAGGTGAACCAAAATGTGTTGCCAGGTTGAGTGCTGAAGTTGATGGGTCAAAGGTCAAGGCTGGTCACAGGGGGGTCAATTTGTCTCCCACACCACAATCACCATAGTGACCCCATCATCAAGGTTTCTGCCTCATTACCCAGCAGCCCCTGGGCTCAGCAAGTTCTGACACTGTGCGCCAGGAGAGGGGAAGGAACCACGAAGAGAGGATGAGGGAGGGATGGAAGAAGAGCAAGGAAGGAAGGAATGAGGGAGGGCTGTGTCTAATCAGACACTAACATCAAGGATAGGTTTGTAACTAGAGAACCATAGTGAAATACCGCTCATACAGACGTAGCGTCTGGCTAGAAATAACACACTATGATGAAATGTATCATGATTAAATACATCATTAGAAAGACTGTGTTCCTCTCAGGTTGTTTGGGATCTCTACTCAGGTTTCATTATTGTCATCATCTCTATTGTGTGACGCTACGCGTGTTCTATTTCAAATATTATTTTACAGGCATAACCTTAACAAATCCCATGATGCTACCTGTCTCATTATGTTACGAAACGTTTTCTAGAGAAAGGCAGGGTGGGGAGGAAAGACATGGAGGAGAATGGAGAAGAGGATTAGAGAGAGGCCAATAGAAAAAGAGGAGGAAGGGAGAGCAGGAGTAGGTAAGTGGAAGAGAATGAGAGCTGGAGTGTAAAAATGTGGAAGAGGATAGGAGAGCAGGAGACAAAGAGGAAGATTGGATTTAGACTAGTACACGCGGTAGGAGCCATTCAGCTCTATTTGTGTTAGCTCCGGGGCAGCGTAATGATAGATTTACCCAACCCTCAAACGCTGACCTTTCAGTCTCTTTCTCTCAGCAGCTCCACCAGACGCCCACTTTCCCTCTACTATCCTCCCCAGACTGAGCCTCCCTTCTTGGGTCTACTGCAGCCCGGAGATCCCACCCGCTTTCCACATCTCTTTGTGCTGATGATTGGAGAGTCGGGCAGGGTTTGACCGCTGAGCAGAGCTGAAAGGAGAACAGAGAACGAGAAAGGATGTGTGGGTTATTCATGCCAGTTCTTTAGAGATTGTAGATATAGAATGGAACTGAGGGCCGAGGACCGCTCTTTTCTCTGAAACCCAATCAGAATCACACTACAGTTGTGTAATCACGATGGCGTTTTACAGAGATACTGTATATCATGATATCAGTTTAGTGTATGCTTGTCATTCTCTTTCTCTGTCCTTCTCTCCCTCTCTTTTTCTTTCTTCCAATCTCTTGCTTTTGCTTGCTGTCTCTTTTGCTCTCCTCCTCTGTCGATCTTTCTCTCTCTTTCTCTGTCCCTTTCTCGTTTCACTTTCTCTCTCTCGCTCTCTCTCGCTCTCTCTCTCTCTCTTTTTCTCTCTCCCTCTCAGGTTCTTTTTCTTTCTCTCCTACTTTCAAAAGCATGGTAGGGTAAAATATCTAGGCCCAATAGCAGTGACCCAATTACTCTAAGAGTTGTCCCACCCCTGTAGGATGTCTCTGTCCCTGGGGATCAAATCTGCCATGGAGAAGCTATCCATCACTCTGCCCACTCTCTCGGCCAGACACCTCATACTTGCTCCCTTTATTACTGTGTCACACACACACACACACACACACACACACACACACACACACACACACACACACACACACACACACACACACACACACACACACACACACACACACACACACACACACACACACACACACACACACACACACACACACACACACACACTCTCCCTCTCTTTCCTGATATCAGGTTGTGTGGAGTCTGACATGTGTAGACAATGACTTCCTTAGCGCTGGCATCTCATCACACCTCCTGTCTTTGTTTGCATAATCTTGTCTGCGTTGTACAACCCTGTCATTATAATTTGATGAAGGGGGTTGATGTAGCAGCAAGTGGGTAACTATTAATTTGCAGAAATTACGTTTTGCTGTAAAAGTAATAAAAGTGGCGGCTGCTGAAAATAGGTACTAATGGTTAGGAATGACATTCTCATAGTGATACAAGGTTCATTACCAGAGTGCGTATCTATTTAACATGACAAATTGAGAGTGCTTGATGTCAACCAATTTTGTCATGTTTATCTAAGACTGTCTTAGATTGAATCTCACCCGTGCTGAGACGCATAGACAACCGACAGGCAGAGACACGTACGCATGCACGCATGCACGCACACACACACACACACGCACGCCCGCACGCCCGCACGCACGCCCGCCCGCACGCACACACACACACACACTTAGAGCACACACACACACAGAGCATGAAAATAACAGTGTGATGACGTTAGCCATTCTCAACTTGAGCATATCTTTCCTATCTGTCAGATCAGTGGAGGAAGCCTAGCAAATGGGGAGAAATGGGGGAACATGATGATCTTCCAGCTGCGAGACGAGTCAATAAACAACTAATTGATAAATGGGAGATGTCAGGAAATGTAATTGTGGGTCTAATCATGCTCATTAGTTTAATGGGGAGAAATGCTGAAACAAGCGAAGAATGGTCCATTCTTTGTCTGTGGAGATAATGTCTTATGGGTCAGAATTAGGGTCTCAAAACTACTGGTAATTTACCAAAGTTATCCAAACTTTCTGTAATTTTGGAAATKAACAGGTAATATATGGAAATCTATGGTAACTTTTGATAATTTTATACTTGAATAACAAACCAAAAAAATGYATTCATTTCTGGTATAATWTTTTYCCATTAACTGTGAAACTCTTCCAACTATTGACTTTTTTCACAACTGACACCAGTTTGGCACCAACACATTTACAGCAATGACATACTGACATAGTAAAATAAATAAACTGTGCAAAAAAAWTTATAAAGGATATTTCTTGCTGAAGCTCTCATATTAAACACCAATGGTATTTACTAAGTTGATGTTTTTTTGTTTTTTGTTTTACAGCTTTCTCATAAAAATAATTCAATCTTATTTGATTATTTTATATATTTTACATGTCATAAGGCCACACAGAGGGMCAGAGATAATTATAGACACCTGTGATCATCTGAAGTACCCAACAATGACACTAAATGTCATGTGCTAAAATTCCCCCCAAAACACCATTCATGTAGTTTACTGGTAGACTTTGAAAGTTACCAGTAATATACCCTCCCTTTGAAACCCTAGTCAGAATAGAGGTGGAGAGTCTAGAATACCTTTTGAGGAGATCYTTCGGTCACACTTTATTTGGATAGTCTGGATTTTCTATCTGTAGATGCTCTACAGATGGTCATACCATCAACCAACTATTTGCTGATAAGCAACTGCTTGATATGGTTAGGGTTAGAATAAGGTTCAGGGTAAAGGTATACCACCTTTCTGTCCCTGTATACCACCTTTCTGTCCCTGTATATCCCTTTACTGTCCCTGATACCACCTTTCTGTCCCCTGTATACCACTTTTCTGCCCCTGTATAACACCTTTCCTGCCCTGTATAACACCTTTCTGTCCTGTATACACCTTTCTGTCCCTGTATACCACCTTTCTGTCCCCTGTATAACACCTTCTGCCCTGTATACCACCTTTCTGCCCCTGTATAACACTTTCTTCTGCCCTGTATAACACTTTGCCTGTATAACACCTTTCTGTCCCTGTATACCACCTTTCTGTCCCTGTCACACCGCTTTCTGTCCCTGTACACCGCCTTTCTTGTCCACTGTATACCCTTTCTGTCCTGTATACCGCCTTTCTGTCCCTGTACTGACCGCCTTTCTGTCCCTGTATACCGCTTTCTTGTCCCTGTGTCCCGCCTTTCTGTCCCTGCGTATCTCCTTTCTGTCCCTGTGTACTCCTTCTGTCCCTGTGTACCTCCTCTCTGTCCATGTGTACTCCTTTCTGTCCCTGTATACCACCTTTCTGTACCTGTATACCGCCTTTCTGTCCTGTATACCACTTTCTGTCCTGTAAACCACTTTCTGTCCCTGTACCTCCTGCTCTGTCCCTGTATACCGCCTTTCTGTCCCTGTATACCACCTTTCTGTCCCTGTATACCGCCTTTCTGTCCCTGTATACCACCTTTCTGTCCCTGTATACCCACCTTTCTGTCCTGGCTGTGTACCTCCTCTCTGTCCCTGTATACCGCTTTCTGTCCCTGTATAACCACCTCTTCTTGTCCCTGTATACCACCTTTCTGTCCCTGTATACCACCTTTCTGTCCCTGTATACCGCCTTTCTGTCCCTGTATACCACCTTTCTGTCCCTGTGTACCTCCTTTCTGTCCTTGTTTAACACCACTCTAAAGCCCTCTGGACTACTTCAGCCACTCCTCATACCGTTCCTCTACCTTGCGAGAAGATCTTTCTCCCTATATACCGCTGCTCTGTTTCTGTACCAGTCTAAAGCCCTCTGGACTTAGAAGGCTCACACAGCTTCTCCTCATGCCCCTCACGGCTCCCCACCACAGTCCTGACATCCGTCTATAAAGCCAGATAGGGCCCAGAGGTTATCTGTCCATCTGCCAATCAAAGACTGAGGTGGACTACAGGCACCCGACACAAAGGAGGAAATACGACTGAGAGGAAGGACATATTCACGATGGAATGGGGAGAATCAGGGTTTGACTGGTGGATTGTTTTCTCCTCTCTTCTTTTCCATAAGCGGGAATGTGATTTGTAATAGAAGAAAGACCTTCTTGGCATATTGTTCCCTTCTTCTGTTAGAGAGACAAGAGAAATTTAGAGATTATGCAGAGAGTGGTTCATTTGATGTTGTGAGGAAGAGATGGCTGAGTGTGTGCTTGTGCGTGTGTGGCTGTGTCTATTTGTGTGTGTGTGTGTTTAAGGTGCTGGCATGTGCACATCAGAAAATGTCTGCGTGTGTGTGCGTATCTGACGGTGTTTGTGTGTCCTGCTGTGCTCCCCCCATATTGGAGTTGGGAGCTGCTTACGAGACAAAGCGCCCATTGAACCATTGCGCTCTCTAGCATTCTGCTAGGCGCCCATTAGAAGAGAGAGCTCCTATTCTCAGTCATGCTCCCATGCTCTCATTACCAGCATACGCCACAGTGGAGGCAATATGGCTGACATTTAGCCATGAACCATTATCCTCTACCCTACTTCCTATCTAACCTGTGCTAATTGACTGAGTTACCAAGCAGGTTAAAGACTATGTAAAACTACATTAACGATACAGTGTGAACGTACCAAGTCAGGGTTGGTGGTTTATCCCAAAATGTGATTMTTTCTGGTAAGCTTTTCAGTAGTATATCATCCCATACGTTGATGATGCATAGTTTTTTGGGATAAAGTGAATGCTTTCAAATACAAGTACAACTTTCACTACATGTGCAACTTTTCAGTACTGTAAGTATGAAACATACGGTATGCCGTTAGTGTGAGCATGCAGTAGGTCATCATTATGGTGGCCTCTTGCATAACCCCCTCTCATTACGGGTGGAGATGCAGTCTGGTTTTCATCATGTTTAAACCAGCTGGCTGAAATAAAGAGATAATTACCAAAACACTGAATGAGTGTGTGTGTGTGTGTGTGTGTGTGTGTGAGAGAGAGAGAAAGGGAGCGAGAGAGAGCGAAGAAAGACTGAGCAAGAGAAAAGTGTGAGAGAGACGGCGTGATGGAGAGGGAGAAAGAGAGATGGAAAGAGATGAAAGAAAGAGAGCAAGTGCCAGGGAGAGAGAAAGAGAGAGAGTGCATGCAACTGAACAAACAAGCTCATACTCAGTCACCATGGCAACGCTTTGACGTGTAGGTGCCATACCTGCTGCCAACAGGGGAGTTTTGTAAAGTATGTTTCAGTTTGTCTAAGTTGTGTGAGTGTTGATTGGGGCTTTTATTGTTTTGTATGTACAGAATGATCTGCGTGGGTATATTTCAATGTGTTTTCTGTGTGCGTCATTCTATCAGGTGTGCAGGAAAGACAGACAAAGCTTGAAGCTTATTGGCTGATCCCTGTACATCCTTGCCCATATCCTCTCTCTTTCGCTCTCTCACTCTCTCTCTCTCTCGCTCTTGAATCCAATTCAATTTAAAGGGGCTTTATTGGCATGGGAAACATACACTCAGGGATAAATGAATTTTGTACACCACCCTGTTCACAAAAGTGGTTCGCTCCTACAGACAGTGAGTCATGTGGCTTGCTATGTAAAAAAGGCAGACAGGCATCGAGGAATTCAGTTACTGTTCAATTGAACGTTAGAATGGGCAAAACGAGTGACAGGAGCGACTTCAGTGGGCACGCGATCACCAACACTGGGGGACTGAGGAGAGTGAAAAAAAAAAATTGCCTGGGCCGACTAATCCCTGTTCCTGTTGTGTCATGCTGATGACAGAGTCAGGATTTGGCGTAAGCAGCATGAGTCTATGGCCCCATCCTGCCTGATGTAAACTGTACAGGCTGGTGGTGTAATGGTGTGGGGAATGTTTTCCTGTCACACGTTAGGTCCCTTGATACCAACTGAACAATGTTTCCATGCCCTGAAGAATTCAGGCTGTTCTGAAGGCAAAGGGGGTCTGACCTGGTACACGATGGGTGTACCTAATAAACTGGCTACTATGTGTATGTTTACATTGCCAAAGCAAGTGAAATAAACAAAAATACCCACAAAAATGTACCGTAAACATTGCACTTGTTACGCCCCTGAAAAAGGGGAGAAAGAATCACGAGTGTGATACGGAATGTTTACTCATTAAAACTTTTAGTGCAATCATTTTACATAAGTAACACATTTTACAGAATAACAGGTCTACAGGAAATAGATAGTTTTGTAGGGTACAAGACTTATTCAAGTCACAACAGTATACACTGTACATCACTGAAACAAATACTATTTTCAATATAACTGTCAAGCACAAAGCTTTAACTCAGTAAACCATAACTCAATTTATCAACAGGCAATAAAGTGTTTGAAAAACCATTACACAAATAACACTGCAAAATATCTTATTAACAACGCACATGTTCATTCACAATTGACATAAAATGGCAGCTACGTAGCAGTACCTAGCAGTACGAAGCTAGCTGCAACCGAGCAGGGCTCATGTTTCTCTYTGCAAACTTAACTAACTTCCTCAATATGTTACTACGACACACCTTAAACACTCTTGACATGTTAGTGAGTTATAACATTTAAATTACTCTTTTTTTATCATCAATAACGTACCTGAAAAAGGGGAGAAAGAATCACGAGTGTGATACGGAATGTTTACTCATTAAAACTTTTAGTGCAATGAGAAAAAGACCGCGATTTCTCAGTGAACTTGAGTGGAGACCAGAGCAATTGATCTCAGGCTCATAGATTAAGAGCATTTAGTAGATCAGAGATTAACACTTTTACCCACGACAAAATAAAGTAATCAACATAACGTTTACACATTCCTCTCACAATTCGTACCCTTTGTATGCTTGACGGATTTTAACACAATTATAAAATGTTATCAATCTATCAACTAATACTGAATGCATGATCTTCTTAACCTTAGATGTTTTAAGATCCTCACATACTATGAACTTACTAATACTTTTTAATGTATAACAGGCTATTAGTATTTTCTTTAACCTGTCACACACTCATTAAGGTTTCAAATGTTATATTACCAGCTACAGTGTTTTTAACAATGTTCAAATAGTTGTAGTATGAATAGTAGGGGAAGATAAGTAAACATAAATATTGGTTGTATTTACAATGTCGTTTGTGTTCGACTGTTTGCCCTGTTTTCATGACAATGGGTCACAAATCTTGCTGCTGTGATTTCACATGGGAGTTTGTCAATGTTTGATTTGTTTTCAAATTCTTTGTGGGTCTGTGTGATCTGTGGGAAATAATGTGTTTCTAATATGGTCATACCTTTGACAGGAGGTTTCTACCTCATTTTATGGGCAGTGTGCACACAGCCTTCCTTCTCTGGAGAGCCAGGTCTGCCTATGGCAGCCTTTTTTTAATAGCAAGGCTAGTATGTACATAGTTTTGGGTCTGTCACAGTGGTCAGGTATTCTGCTACTATGTACTCTGTTTAGGGCCAGAAAGCGTTCTAATTTGCTCAGTTTTTTGGTTGATTCTTTCCAGTGTGTTAAATAGCTATATTTTTGTTTTCTTATAGTTTGGTTGGGTTTAATTGGGTTGCTGTGCTGTGGCTCTGTGGGGTCTGTTTGTGTTTGTAAAAAGAGCCCCAGAACCAGTTGGCTGAGGGAACTCTTCTATCATTTCATCTCTCTGTAGGTGATGGCTTTATGGTGGAATGTGTGGGCATCTCTTCCTTTTAGGTGGTTGTATAATTTAACATCTCTTTTCTGGATTAAAACGTTTGCGCGTATAGTACATAATTCTGCTCTGCATGCAATATTTTGCGTTGTACATGAAGGATATTTTTGTAGAATTCTGTATGCAGTCTCAATTTGGTTTTTTTCCCATTTTCTGAATTCTTGGTTGGTGAGTGGACCCCAGACCTTCAACCATGCAGAGCAAAGTATTTTTTAGCCAGATCGTGATTGGGATGTCAAGTTTTATGTTCCTTTTGATGGCATAGAAAGCCCTTCTTGCCTTGTCTCTTAGATCGTTCATCCCCTTGTGGAAGTTACCTGTGGCGTTGATGTTTAGGCTGAGGTAGGTATAATTCTTTGTGTGCTCTAGGGCAAACGGTGTCTMGATAGAATTAGTATTTGTTGTCCTGGCAACTGGACCTTTTTTTGAACACCRTTATGTTTGTCTTACTGAGATTTACGGTCAKGRCCYAAGTCTGACAGAAYCTGTGCAGAAGATCTAGGTGCTGCTGTAGGCCTTTTTGGTTGGAGACAGAAGCACCAGATCATCTGCAAACAGTAGACATTTGACTTCAGAGGCTAAGGGCAGGCTGGGTGCCTGCTGACTGTTCTAGTGCCCTCGCCCTTCATTGATATGCAGTATATGTCGAAGAGGGTGGGGTTCAAGCTGCATCCCTGTCTCACCCCACGGCTCTGAGGAAAGATATACAGTATGTGTGTTTATTGCCAATTTTAACTGCACACTTGTTGTTTGTGTACATAGATTTTTATGGTGGTGTATATCCCCCCCCCCCGACACCGCTTTCCATCACTTGTCAGGAGACCGGGGGAAGTTATAACATATTTTGTATTTTAGTCTATTATAGACCTGTTTGGGTTAGTGATCATTTGTTGAGTGGCTCTCTCTTCACCATGGTGAATGAATGAAGAATCCATATGTTCTTCTGAAATATGAACAGAAATACTGGACATTTCTTTACTCTTATTATGGTGCCGATTTGACACAATTACAATTGTGGTCTTGAATTGGACTCGCATTTTTCTGGTCTCAGTCTTGACTCGGTCTCGGACCCCTAACCTCCCTCCGGACTTGGTCTTGACTCGGACTCATTTTGCTCCTGTCTTGGTCTTGAATCGGTCTCACTTTAGGTGGTCTCAAACACAACGCTGCTATATAGTGCACTATTTTGGACCAGGGCCCATAGTGCATTATGTAGGGAATAGATTGTCATTAGGAACACAGCCTGAGCAGCAGGTACTGCCTTAGGCTAGGCTAAGACTCTACAGGCCTACAAAGCAGAACACTCACGGTCTTAAGAAACATCAACAGCCAGCAGACAAAGCCAGACATGCAGAGAATTTGTTTTGTTTGTCACATACACACCAGATAGGTGCAGTGAAATGTGTTGTTCTACAGGTTCAGCCATAGTTGTACGGCACCCCTGGAGGAAATTAAGGTTAAGTGCCCTGCTCAAGGGAACATTGACAGATTTTTCACCTTGTCGGCTCAGGTATACAGACAGACAGACAGACAGACAGACAGACAGACAGACAGACAGACAGACAGACAGACAGACAGACAGACAGACAGACAGACAGACAGACAGACAGACACAGGCAGGCAGCAGGCAGGCCACAGGCAGCAAATGCAGTCAGGCAGGCAAATGCAGTCAGGCAGGCAAATGCAGTCAGGGCACACACGCACACACCAAGACTCTTCCGTAGCAGCACTCCACCACCCACAGCAAAGTGATTCTCCTCAGGATCCTGCAGGGCAGAGTGAATAGGAGTGGTGTTTTCTGCTCCTTTCAGGTTGCGGTGCCTGTACTGCCTGTAAAGCCTTTGAACAGTGAACCAGTACGCAGGTACCCACGCAGACGTGTGCACACACACACACAGAGCGATCAGTGACTGGCCTCAATAGGAATCATAAATACCCAGATGAATAAATAATGACACTGTCATATTCGCACGCCTCCACCCACGCCGGAGCTACTGTGCTCCTCATGCCGTGCCGCCTGTCACTCACTCCCTGCTCGAAGGTATGAGGTGTTTACTCACACACGTGCCTGTCTATCTGTGTCTGTGTACGTTCCAGAAAAGCAAACGTCCCCAAGCGTATTATGACCTCTGCCATCTACTTAACCAGCAGCTGATTCTTAAAAGTCTCCCTTCCTTCACATCCTCCATCCTTCATCCCTCTCCTCCTCCTCCTCCTCCTCCTCCCTAGAGGTGTATGCACCCCCTCATGCACTCTGGCAGTGTACAATATAAGACACAGGTAAGCACTACCACACATACAAAACCTATACCTACCAAAGGAGAGGCTATGGATGAATGCCAACAAACACCCTCTATGAAGCATGTCTCACAGAGAGAGCTCAAACTGTTTTTTGTCGACTCATCGAATTTTCAAGACTAAAAGTTTTCTCCAGAAAAGAGCCAGGCATATAAGAGTTATGTTGAAGATTTCACTCTCACAGTCTCAGCCTGCTCACATCCCCGTCAGACTTCGAGCAGTTGTGAGGGGGAATGTCGAAAGTCTGTGTGTTTGTGTGCGTGTATTTGTGTGTGAGCACGTGTGTGCGTGCGTGTGCGTCCACACACACTCCCAAATGCACACTCTACAACTCAAGCATAATTCTCAGCAGTCTATGTTCTTTAACTCCATACAGCAACAGGGGTAGAGGGGCTTTATTTTCAGTTCAATGCACGATGTCAATAGACAATTAGACATTTACGTGATTCTCCCCGAAAGCTAATTACAAGTCTGTAATTAGTGGGAGCGAAAGCTTAAGTGTTCCCAAAATGAAACAGCAGAGAGCCACTTCCCAAGTGCTGCGCTGTGCTTGAGCCTGACACTGCAGCCTCTCACCACAACCTGAGACTCAGGAGAGACACTCACAGTAGAAGGACTGGAGAGCCACAGGAGGAGACAGGAGGAGCACAGCAACACACACACACACAACAGACACCCCCACCTAGACCTGAGAGCCATTCACTGTAGAAGAGGGACTGAAGAGATAGGAGATGCTCAGTGCTACATTATGGTAGCCTAAGGAGTGACAGGGGGCTAATAACAGTGCTGAATGAGACTATATTCCTCTCTTGACCAGCAGTTATGGGGGTAGGGTGCCACCATCACGCTTCCTACTTCTCTCCCTCACGCTCCCTCTTTCTCTCCTTCCCTCCCTCCGTCTTTCGCTCCTTACCTCCCTCCCCCTTCCGACAGCCCCATGACAATTCTCTCCATACAGTCTGACTCCAGTCCATTTCACTTCAATCCATTCAGGAAAATGAATTGAAATCCCAGTCGAGAATGTGTAAATAATTAACAATCTTCTGTATTGACTTGACTGTATTGGAAAAATCCTCCCAAAACAACTCAGTCTTTTAATTTACAGTGTTAAATAACACTAACATGTGAGAACAATGTGTTTTGTGATCAAATGTTTCATTTTGGCATAATAATAAGGTTGGTAGTAACAGGGAAAATCATTGTGGAAATCTCTTGCAGCTCCAGTCAACCACAATTCCAAAATGCAACCCTAGATAACTAGCTAGCAAATGTAGCTACACACAATAATAACAAAGACAATATCAGCATGTAAATTAGCTAGTTAGCTGTAATATCGCCTACACAAACTACACTATATATTTAAGAGCCTACAATCTCACCATGTTCAACCTGCAGATCGATGTGTCTCACAGAGTGGGGTCTGACATTCGCAATGACAGATATACTATTGAGGAGATGGGAAACATTGCCTATGCTACATCAATGACACGCGTGATGGATTCTGGGCAATTCTAGGACAAAGAGCGCTCTCCTTCAAGGAATTGGGCACTAGCTCAAAAACCCCAAAGTAGCACGAATTTCGTCACAACATTACAAATATTTTCTGACATGTGAGATACTTAACTTGCTATCTGTAATATCATATAGCTTTGGAATCGTGACATTACATACAGTACCAGTGAAAGTTATGTTTTCTATTTTCTATATTGTAGAATAATTGTGAAGACATCAAAACTATGAAATAAAACATATGGAATAATTTAGTAAAAATATTTTTGATTCTTCAAAGTAGCCAGCCATTGCCGTGATGACAACTTTGCACATTCTTGGCATTCTCTCAACCAGCTTCACCTGGGATGCTTTTCCAACAGTCTTGAAGGAGTTCCCAGATATGCTGAGCACCTGTTGGCTGCTTTTCCTTCACTCTGCAGTCCAACTCATCCCAAACCATCTCATTTGGGTTGAGGTCAGGTGATTGTGGAGACCTGGTCATCTGATGCAGCACTACATCACTCTCCTTCTTGGTCAAATAGCCCTTACACAGCCTGGAGGTGTGTTTTGGGTAATTGTCCTGTTGAAAAACAAATGATAGTCCCACTAAGCATAAACCAGATGGGATGGCGTATCCCTGCAGAAAGCTGTGGTTGCCATGCTGGTTAAGTGTGCCTTGAATTCTAAATAAATCACTGACAGTGTCACCAGCAAAGCACCCCCACACCTCCTCCTTCATGCTTCACGGTGGGAACCACACATCCGGAGATCATCCGTTCACCTACTCTGCGTCTCACAAAGACACGGCAGTTGGAACCATAAATCTCAGATTTGGACTCATCAGACCAAAGGGCAGATTTCCACCAGTCTAATGTCCATTGCTCGTGTTTCTTGGCCCAAGCAAGTCCCGTGTTCTTATTGGTGTCCTTTAGTAGTGGTTTCTTTGCAGCAATTTGACCATGAAGGCCTGATTTACGCAGTCTCCTCTGAACAGTTGATGTAGTTAACCCACTGTTCCCCGGTAGGCCGTCATTGTAAATAAGAATCTGTTCCTCACTGACTTGCCTGGTTAAATAAAATACCTTGTCACAGCACAACTGATTTGCTCAAACGCATTTAAAAGGAAATAAATTCCACGTGTGACTACCTCATGAAGCTGGTTGAGAGAATCCCAAGAGTGTGCAAAACTGTCTTCAAAGCAAAGGGTGGTACTTTGAAGAATCTCAAATATAAAATATGTTTTGATTTCTTTGACATCGTTTTTGGTTACTACGTGATTCCATATGTGTTATTTCATAGTTTGATTTATTCACCATTATTCTACAATGTAGAAAATAGTAAAAATAAAGAAAAAAACCCTGGAATGACAAGGTGTGTCCACTTTTGACTGGTACTGTACTTCAGGGAAAATAGGCACGTTTCCTGAAACATATATACTGATTTTGAGAAGGGGTTGCGTAACGATTAGCTTAGCAACAGCGTGACGCAGCTTGACAACGTGAACACGATTGCTCGACAGTCTGCTGGGTGGTGCGTTGTACGTTCTTTCATTCGTTAGATTCCTTTCTCCTTTCTATAGTATCTCTGGCAACGACACCATRCAATGAACCATGGACTAAAGGGAGATTTTTTTTTGAAAAATGTGCAAGACCATCCGTTAAATTACAAATTTCTGGAGATAGGAATATTGCAAAACTATGATCAATGGTGTCATTGGAGAGAAGACATCCTTCCAAGTTATGACATTGGCCAGTATTGACATCTGATATGTATGACATTCGTTTTCGCGATGTAAAAGTCATATTCCTATTAACTTCCAGTGTAGTGAGAGCGACTTAATCACAGTACTACATCATACCCGCCGGATTTCTGTCTGCTTTAATGCCAATAACTCAATACACCTGAAAACATGAAATGACGCAGGGAATCGATAGAACACCATTCAGAGATGCACAAAAACAATATAACATTCAAAATGGGTGAACCTTTCCTTAAATGGAAATGGAACTGACCCCATTCAAACCTTGTATTCTCAATCCTCTTGACACCCCTTTGCTCCCTTCCATTCTCGGTATCCCCTTTCCTTTCCCTTCTCAATGATTTCCCTCTCTCTTTGAGTATATATGTGGTGACTCATCTCTCTCTCTCTTTCTCTCTCTCTCTCACTCTCTCTCACTCTCTCCTTTCAGATCATAATGAATACGATTATATCGACAAAGTGGATCTGATCTAAGATCAGCTCTCCTATTCTGAGACGCTTATGAACATGGACCCAGGTGTCCCAGCTCCCTAATTAGAAGAAAGAATGCAAGGACTATGACTTCACAGTTGCCTCCTTGTTAGTTCTCTCTTTTCCTCACCTCATCATTAGTCTTTTTCTCTTCTAGTGGTGTCAGTGAACCTATAATATCCATCCACCACCAGACCAAATCCTCCAAATCACTCCGCCAAACCAAATTACTCCTCCCAGCACCACAGCAACTTTCATAGTCCCTCTCTCAAACACTTAAATCAATCAGAACTTATTTCTCTCAGCTTGTATCTGTCTATCTCTCTCTTCCTCCATCATTACTCTTCCTCTCTTTCTCCCCCTCTTTTCCTATGTGTGTGTGTGACAAGACTGTGTGTTGTCGCTATCTCCTCCTGTGTGTGTGTGTGTCACAGGAGTGTGTGTTGCTTTCCTCCTGTATGTGTGTGTGTTGTCTCTCCTCAGGAGTGTGTGTTGGCGTGACAGAATGGAGAGTCATTGGGCTTGTTGTGGCGTTGTGTAGCTGTCAGCCCCGCGGCTGGAGGAAGACGTATGGAGACACAGAGACAGGAGGACAGGAGTGCGTCAGAAAGGATTGAGCTGTCACTGATTCACAGCAAACTGCTCGGTCATCAAACTGCTGCTGCTCAGGGCAGGTCAGCGCGACAGAGAAATAGAGGGTGTGGGGAGTATTTCTGTGTGTACTATAGGCTATCCATGATTATGAATATCCGTGTGTGCGCTTGTGTGCCTGAGTGTGTGAGAGAGAGACAGAGATGTGATAGAGCAACAAGCTCGCACAGTCTCACTACAGAATCCAATGTTAAAGGTTAAGTTTAGGCATTAATTCCGAATGGTTAAGATAAGGGGTAAGGTTTGGGATACAGTAAAAATATATTTGAAAAAAGAAACGAGTGCCTAGCCCTGGGATGGAACACGCCACCCTCAGAGCTGAAACTCGCTGCTTACGCACATCTGTCCACAACGCCTGAGCAAAACCCAGGCCCACTTGATGGTAATAGCACTCACCGTTGCCCCTAGAGGCTGGTTTTGAAGTCAACTCCCACGTCATGCTTACCTGGACGGAGTCGAATTTCGCAGTGGATCTTGAGCGACCTGGCTGGATAGAGAGAACATAATCTTGAGAGAAAATGAGACAATGTTTACAGTATCTGACAATGTGTTTGTGTGTATCTGCATTTCATTTTCAATAAATTTGCCAAAAAAATCTAAAAACATGTTTTAATTTTGCCATCTTTGGGTAGTGTGTGTAGATGCTGATGTTGAAAAATCCATGTTGAATTCAGGCTGTAACCACAGGAGGCTGGTGACACCTTAATTGGGGAGGACAGGCACGTGGTAATGGCTGGAGCGGAATAGGTGGAAAAGTATCAACAACATTAAACATATGGTTTCCATGTTTTTGATGCCATTCCATTTGCTCCGTTCCAGCTGTTATTATGAGCCGTCCTCCCCTCAGCAGCCTCCACTGGCTGTAACACAACAAAATGTGTAATAAGTCGATTGGTATGAATACTTTCTGAAGGCAATGTATGTGGGTGTATGGGTTCATTCAAATGCTTCTATGTTTTATACCTGTTGGTGTACTTACTATTTGAATGTGTGTGTGAGTTTTAATGTGTGTACTTTACGGGCGCACGTGGGTGTGTGTGTGTGTGTATCTGTACAGTATGTGTGTGTGTGTTTCTGCACTATCCCTGTGTGTGTTTGTGCCTGCATCCATGCTTGTACTATTCCTGCTCCTGTGTGTGTGTTTGTGTATGTGTGTAGTGCTGGCCATCTGCTCTGACACTGATAAATGTCTGTGGCTCTTTGAGGAGCGGCGCAGAGAGCCTCAATCCCTCCTGCCTGCCTGTCTGTGCTCATTGCGCCCTCCTATTATTTATTAGTGAGCTAGGAGCCTAGCTGCAGCCTGGAGCGCCTGGGTGGGGCTCTGTCTGTCAGGCTGCAATCTGTCTGCAGTAAGAAGCCTCAGTCCTGTCGGAGAGGGAGTCACAGAAACTGTGCAGATACTTTCTCCCCTCTGCTAATTTACTCACTTGGAATGATACTGCTCAAAAACAGATGGATAGAGATACAGAGCTTTGTAGTCTACCCACATCCAATTATTTCCACAGGCGAATAAAGCCTTACGGGGTACCACTTTCCTGCTCCGTGACTTGAGGTCCTTACAATTCACATAATATACCTTTCCTGGCTTGGTAATACTGCTCCAGATACAGGGTCTTGTGCCAGTATTGCCCAATTATTTCCGGAGGTGAATAGAGCTTCCTATAGTACCACTATCCTGCCTTTATGAATTGCGTTTCTTACAATTCCCATAACATACCTTTCCTGACTTGGAATGATATTGCTCACCAGCAGTTAGAGTCACAGAAAGAGCTTTGTATCCCCCATTTCTTTCCAGAGGAGAAACGCTTTCTAGGGTAGCCTTTGACAATTCTGGCATATGACTTGAGGTCCTTACAATTCACACAGTATTATACCTTTCCACACTCGATACTGAATGATACTGCTTACCAACAGATGGAGATGGAGAGTGAGGACCTTGTASCATCACCACCTTCCCATTTGAATAATCCAAAGGGCATAAAGCTTTCTAGGGTATGTCTATTCTGCCTTATGACTTGAGGTTCATGTGCTATAGTAGACAATAGACATACTGTGTACTATTGTTGTTGCTGCTATATGATACTGCCTCTGTGCTGTATGATGTGTACAATGAACTGTGTGCTTACTTAAGCATATTTAAAAGCGAAGAGAAGGGTGTTAAGACGAGAGAATGAATAGGCTGTTGTAACTTCAAAGTGATAATGCACCGCCCCACCAGTGTTTAAATTAACTGGGTCATGGACCACTTTCATTCTTTCTGTTTTACCCGTTGTGTGTCTGCATGTGTCTGTGTGTTTGTGTGTACATATTTATGGGTGCGTTGTTACCTGTTTGTGCAGACACAGAGAGAGAGTGAACAAGAAAGAGAACGAGAGAGAGAGAATGCAAAGAAGAGAGAGAGAATGAGAGACAGAGAGAGACAGAACAAGAGAAAAACAGGAGAAAGAGAGAGACACACACAGAGAAAGAACATAAAGAGCATAAACGACAACCAGTTCTGCCTCTTGATGTTGCACGTTTATCTGATCCAATTTTCCCTCAACAGTTCCAGATATGGCCCATCCATTTTGCACGACCAGCTGGGTAACGTAGAATGAGGAAGTCAAACGGTCGCTCAGCTGTCTTTATCAGAAGGGAATGACAGTTTTCTGTAGAGCCACTCTATACTGGGCCACTGTGGTTGACGGATGGCTCCTTTAAGAGCCCAGATGTTGCTTTTCTGCTGCTGTGATTCTGTTGAGCTGGCACAGGTGTTGGGAAAAGAGAGAGAAATGTAGAGAGAGGAGGGGCACACTCGTTTAATCGTTCCTTTGGCACTCTTTCTCTCTGGTCTCTTACTCTGTTTGGCATTAGCTTTAGAGATTCATTCCCAGAATCAGGACCGGTTTCTGCCAGCCTGCCTTTTGTTCTGAACACGACCTTTCACACTCAATCATAGCTAGGGGATTTACTCTGGACAAGTGTTCTCCTGTCCACCTTTTATGGTTGTTTATTCGGTACAGATTTTGATTAAATAGCTGAAAAAGCTTCATCTAGACCTAATTAAACCATTTCTCTCTGTGTGTGTGTCTGTTTCTGTGTGTTTGCATATTTCCGTGTGTGTTAGTTGTTACCTGTTTAGTTTAAATGTATATAGAAAAAGTCCAGAAAAACAGTGCTCATTTCCAAGATGTATCATAGTCTGTAAACTCTCCTTTTAATCTCCTTTTAATACTATTATCTTTCCTCCATAGTAKTTCCTTTCCTCTCTCTGTGCCACTGAACAACAGTTAGCTAAAAGGTTGACTGTTCGAGAGTATTCTGGGTGTTCTTGCCTGTTAAAGGACTGTCGTGGAAGTGACCACGAAGGACTCCCGGGCAGCCCACAGTGAGTGTCTGGTCTGGGCGAGTCCTCGTCGTCCTTGGTCAGACGGGAATTTCCCTTGCATGCCTTCACATGGAATGCGCCACCGGTGTTCCTTCACAGACACTCACTGCTGAGCTCCACAGGTAGAATCAATCATCCTGTTTCATGAYGCCAAATTGTCGTGGAAATTACCACTAAGGACTCCAAGTCAAATGAACCGATCTTTATTATCACGGCCGGAGAGGTTACAACAAACTTCATACTCAAAGTACAAGTCTGTCAGATGCTCTGAAGGGATGCTCTCCCTTCAGCACTCTTTATACTCGTGCACAAACTAGGCGTCTCTGCTCTCAGGGTGCAATAGGCTGATCATGACCTTTCACACGTTGGGCCAAAGTAACAATGTGTTCCCTTCTTTCTGTTCTTCTTCTATCAGTCCCCTCCCTGAGAGCAACGTCCCAGTAACAAGAAACAATACAGTACATTTAAGTCATTTTAGCAGACGCTCTTATCCAGAGCGACTTACAAATTGGAAAGTTCATACATATTCATATTCATCCTGGTCCCCCCRTGGGAATTGAACCCACAACCCTGGCGTTGCAAGCGCCATGCTCTACCAACTGAGCCACACGGGACCTACATGCAGTACATGTAGTCACTCATTTGCAGAGACACATAGGAGACAAAAAAATGTCCACTACACTCCCTCCTTTTATCACCATATGTGATAAMAAAAATGTATTTGACTTCTTAACATACATACAGTCTATCAACAGGAGTGCATTTCATAAATACTGATTGTTACATACAAGAGGCATAACAATAGGCAAAGTCCATCTTGATCTTTTTTCCATTACCCTTTACATTATAAGGTTGCTGTCGTTTAATGACATAACTTCAAACCTTCAGGTATTTAATCCAACATGGATGCTAACTCACTCTGGCATATTATAGGGGGAATGGGGAGTTCCTGGAGAGACAGCAAGTTATCAGTATCACCTTCTTTAGTAGCCTTGAACATAATAGTTGCTGAGACTTGAGTTGCCAGGGCAGTACAAATGGCCTTACAACAAGAAAGCAAAATGATCAAACACATTAAACAAAAGATTCCAGCTATCACCCACCGAGCTATCTGGGAGCCCCAAGCTCCAAAGAGGCCTTTCTGCCAACCAGTAAACACCCACTCTGATTCCCCAGAATGAGACTTTGCATCATAGGCAATATAGTTAGCAAGATCAGTCACATTTGATAACACATCTGGGACAAACGTGTAGCATTCGTCACCAATGAGTGCACAAGTACCCCCTTGACCAGCCAATAAGTAGTCAAGTGCCTCCCTGTTTTGCAGGGCCACCTTGCGGAATGCTTTTACTTCCTCATTCAGAGCAACCAAGGTGTCTATAGTAGTATTTCCCATTTCCTCAACGTTAATCGCCAAATCTCAAATTTAATTTAAGGCACATGCAACTCCATATTGGGACAGCAAAACACCAGCGAATCGTGAAGGTCTGCACCTGAGCGACATCTGCAAGGGATCGCTTATTAAAATAGGAGTCGGCTGATGATAGTCCCTGAACAGAACCCTCAATTCTGTTTCAGTGTTTCCAAGAACTCTCGTCACCACAAACCCAACAGTACACATCCCTCCCCAATTAGGTGGTAAACTTTTAATAAGCATATCGACCACACAACCAATAGGTACCATTTRGGTGTCCTTTCAGTGATATAGACTTTGTAGACAGAAATTGTATAACTCACATTTCCTGGTKCTCCTGTAACAGAATCATATATTACAAGAAAGCAGTTATTGCTACCATTAACCAACATAGTAAAGTTACAAAAATKTTCACCCAAATGGTTACTCCCATTTCCTCTAATACACCWGGGGGCTACAGTGAAATAGTTACTATAGGGATAGGTGGGACACTGCAATTGTCTGGCTTAGGACATGCAAGGCTAAAATAAGCATTGTAGGTTGCTAAATAAGTCATAGGGTTGGGATTCCTTGGGGGGTAGTAGCCAATGACAGTATTGGGGACAGTGAAATAATTAAGTTCACCCCCAAGGGAACCCCTACATATGGGAGACCCTTACCTACTCCCACAGGACCCAATACAGGTTAAAACCTCTCTAGGGTACGTGAGACAGTACCTCTTCAACAGCCAGTGAAACTGCAGGGCGCCAAATTCAAAACAACAGAAATCCCATAATTAAAATTCCTCAAACATACATGTATTTTACACCATTTTAAAGATACACTTGTTGTAAATCCAGCCACAGTGTCTGATTTCAAAAAAGCTTTACGACGAAAGCAAACCAAACGATTATGTTAGGTGAGTGCCTATTCACAGAATAACACAGCCATTTTTCTAGCCAAAGAGAGGAGGCACAAAAAGCAGAAATAGAGATAAAATGAATCACTAACCTTTGATGATCTTCATCAGATGACACTCATAGGACTTCATGTTACACAATAGATGTATGTTTTGTTCGGTAAAGTTCATATTTATATCCAAAAATCTGAGTTTACATTGGCGCGTTACGTTCAGAAGTTCCAAAACATCCTTTGATTTTGCAGAGAGCCACATCAATTTACAGGAACGCTCATAATAAACATTGCTAAAAGATACAACTGTTATGCATGGAATTTTAGATGCACTTCTCCTTAATGCAACCGCTGTGTCAGATTTCAAAAAAGCTTTACGGAAAAAGCAAACCATGCAATAATCTGAGTCGGCGCTCAGAGCCCAATCAAGACACAAATATATCCGCCATATTGTGCAGTCAACATAAGTCAGAAATAACATTATAACCATTCACTTACCTTTGATGATCTTCATCAGAATGCACTCCCAGGAATCACAGTTCCACAATAAATGTTTGTTTTGTTCGATAATGTCCATCATTTATGTCCAAATTGCTCCTTGTTGTTCTAGTGTTCAGTACACTTTCCAAACTCATGACGCTCGGGCAAGTCCAGCGGAAAGTACGGACGAAAAGTTAAAAAAGTTATATAACAGTCCGTAAAAACATGACAAACAAAGTATTAAATCAATCATTAGGATGTTTTTAACATAATTCTTCAATAATGTTCCAACCAGAGAATTCCTTTGTCTTCAGAAAAGCAAATGGAACGGGAGCTAACTCTCATGTGAACGCGCATGGTCAGCTTTAGGCTGCTGGCAGACCTCTGACTCATTCCCCTCTCATTCGCCCCCACGTCACAGTAGAAGCATCAGACAAGGTTCTAAAGACTGTTGACATCTAGTGGAAGCCTTAGGAAGTGCAACATTACCAATATCCCATTGTATCTTCAATAGGAGTTGAGTTGAAAATCGACCAACCTCAGATTTCCCACTTCCTGGTTGGATTTTGTTTCAGGTTTTTGCCTGCAATATGAGTTATGTTATACTCACAGACATCATTCAAACAGTTTTAGAAACTTCAGAGGGTTTTCCATCCAAGTCTACTAATGATATGCATATTCTAGCCTTTATGGCTTTGTAGCAGGCCATTTACTCTGAGCATGCTTTTCATCCGGACGTGAAAATACTGCCCCCTACCCCAAATAAGTTAAGTGAGACACAGTATGATACCATGTCTTCTTCCAGTCCCTGCAATATAAACTACGTCCAACGTTATTAGTTAAACCGATCACACATTTTTTGCAAAAAAATTCGGCAAACACAGTAAATACTCCAATATGTATTTACAAGATCCACCATCCCACTTTTTGACACAAGGTCTTGACCATGTGACAATTTAGCAAGGTATTGGAAAGTACAACGGGGCATGGCAGGTCTATCAAAATCATCAAGCCATACACCCGTGGTGACCTTTGACAGTGTTCAGCCCACTGCCATTTCTCAGTCGCATCAGCTGCTGCCTGCAAAACAACAACATCATTAGGAGAGAAGGGGTTAGTGGGAACAGGAACTACTGCCATCTGTAGAAGGGGGGAAACAGAAAAGGAAGCAACCAGCTTGGCCACACAATCAGCTTTAGCATTCCCTTGAGAAACACTGTCCTTTGCAGAAGTGTGTGCTTGGCACTTAACCACTGCAATAGATGAGGGGAGCTGAACGGCCGTCAGCGAAGAGGAGACAAGATCGCTGTGAGCAATAGTTTTTCCAGACAAAGTCAAAAATGATCTTCTTCCACAATGTGCCAAAATCATGCACAACACCAAATGCAAATCTACTATCAGTGTAGATATTAACAGAGCAATCCTTAGTCAAAATACATGCTCTGGTATAACCAAATAACTCTGCTGCCTGAGCAGACCAGTGACAGGGAAGTCTTACACTTTCCAGAGTTTGAACAGCGGTGACATCAGCATAGCCTACTAAAGCTTCACCCCTGTCGTTTCACTGGGCAGAGCCATCCACAAAAAACTCAACGTCCGAATTTAAAAGAGGAACGTCTTTTAGGTAAAGCCTAGGGCTACAGTCAATCTCAGTGGTCAATTCACAGTCATGTTCTTCACCGGCATCAGCTGTAGGGAGGAGAGTAGAGGGGTTAAGTACAGTACATCTCCTCTGTGAAACATAAGACTTCTTCAAAATAATGTTCTCATAATCTAACAATCAGACAGGTGTAAGATGGACAGTTTTAGCCTGTGTAATAATGACATGAACCACATGGGGAACATGCACCGTCAGCTCATTCATTTTTGCAATATCAGAACATGCAAAAACCGCCTCAGTTGCCGCAGCAACAGAGTGGAGGCAAAAAACCATGCCTTGGATAAGTGTCTAAATGCTTGGAGTAGTACCCCATAGGCCTATAGCCAACCATGTGGTACTGTGTCAACACAGCAGACATAAACCCATGATTCTCAGAGACAAAAAGATGGAATGGTCTAGTGTCATCAGGCAAACCAAAACAGAGGGTTGACATTAGAGCCTGCTTTAACTTAATCAAGGCTAATTCAGCCTCAGGTGTCCATTGCACCACATAAATACAATGCTGCAGAGTCTGTACTGTCTCCGCATAGTCTTTCAACCATGGGCCACAGTAGCCAGCCACTCCCAACAGTGACATCATGTGCTGCTTTGTAACATGTTTAGATGGGGACTTTATCGCCTCAAGCCTATCTTTAGAGAGGGCGCTACCCTCAGAAGTAATGTCATGACCCAAATATTTAAYAGAATTTCTACACAACTGCATCTTAGAGGGGGAAGCCTTAGGACCATTTTCAGCTAAGAAAATCAACAATGCCTTAGTATCTTCATGACAGATTTCCTCAGATGAGGATTAGAAAAACAGGTCATCAACGTATTAAACCGCATTACTACCTCCAGGGGGAATAAAACCTTCCAGATTCCTCGCCATTTCCTTGGCAAAAATGGCAGGTGATTCAACGTAGCATTGTGGCATCACCGTCCAAGTTCATTTTTTCCCAAGAAACGTAAAAAGAGGACCAATCCTGTGACCCAGGTTCAACAGGGAGGCTGAACAATGCATTTGCCAAACCTATAAGTGAAAAACAACAGCTCCCTGGGGGAACTTGGGAAAGAATAGTAAGTGCGTTCGTCACCAGGGGTGCTCTTGCATGAACAGCATCATTAACTTTTAAGAGCATCATTAACCTAAGATCTTGCACAAACGATATTCACTAGATGGCTTCCTAACAGGTATAATAAGGGTGTTACTGGGAAAATTTGTGCATGGGATCAAAGCCCCATTTTCAACCAGGGCCTGAWGGATGGGAGTGGTACCCTTTTCTGCTTCTTTGCTAAGAGGGTACTGAGCTTTATATGGTTTGGGATAATTCTTCGGGACAACTTTCACCGGGATGGCAACTCTCGTCTTCCTGATATCGGTCTTGGAGTCAGCCCAGAGCTGTTCTGGCACTTCATCCAGCCATGGTATGTGGGAGTTATCTTGGGACACGACCATCATACTTTCGTTAGGAATAGGTTCTTTCTTCTGAATCGTTCAAGTAGTAACCCAGAAAGGGGAGAAAAAGGTCGCTGTTGATGGAGACCACTTCCCATCCCTCTCCCAGGCCACCCAATCAGTGGCTGTCAATACACTTCATCCAAGATCCACCATCTTTTCATTCTCGATTGGGTGTACTTCATACACCGATCTCTGTACATCAGAGAGAAAAACTCTAGCCACTGTAAATTCTTCACCGTAGCATATTCCATCAATTGTCAATTCCACTCTGCTTTGTACGTCTTTGTTGATATTCARGGTCTTCTTCACACGAGGGGACAGCTGCTGTGAAGTGAAGATGTTCTGGGACAACCCATGCACAGTGGTGTGGGGAGGTAAGTTATCTCTCGTACAGTGCCTTCGGAGAGAATTCAGACCCCTTGACTTTTTCCAAAGTTTGTTAAATTACAGCCTTATTCTAAAATGTATTAAATATTTTTTTCACTCATGAATCTGCACACAATACCCCATAATGACAGTTTTTTAGACATTTATGCTAATTTACGTAAATATTACATTTAAATAACTATTCATGCTCTTTATTCAGTACTTTGTTGAAACACCTTTGGCAGCAATTACAACCTCAAGTCTTCTTGGGTATGACTGTAGAGCGGCCCAGCCAGAGCGGCCCAGCCAGAGCCCGGACTTGACTTCATACCCAAGAAGACTTGAGGTTGTAATTGCTGCCAAAGGTGTTTCAACAAAGCTTGGCACACCTGTATTTGGGGATTTTCTCCCATTCTTCTCTGTAGATCCTCTCAAGCTCTGTCAGGTTGGATGGGGAGCGTTGCTGCACAGCTATTTTCAGTTCTCCAGAGATGTTCGATCTGGTTCAAGTCCGGGCTCTGGCTGGGCCGCTCTGGCTGGGCCACTCTAGGACATTCAGAGACTTGTCCCGAAGCCACTCCTGCATTGCTTTGGCTGTGTGCTTAAGGGTCGTTGTCCTGTTGGAAGGTGAACCGTGGCCCCAGTCTGAGGTCCTGTGCGCTCTGGAGCAGGTTTTCATCAAGGATCTCTCTGTACTTTGCTCCGTTCATCTTTGCCTCAATCCTGACTAGTCTCCCTGTCCCTGGTGCTGAAAGACATCCCCAAAGCATGATTCTGCCAACACCATGCTTCACCATAGCAATAGTACCAGGTTTCCACCAGACGGGACGCTTGGCATTCAGGCCAAAGAGTTCAGTCTTGGTTTCAAAAGACCAAATAATCTTGTTTCTCATGGTCTGAGAGTCTTTAGGTGCCTTTTGGCAAACTCCAAGCGGGCTATCGTGCCTTTTACTGAGGAGTGGCTTCTGTCTGGCCACTCTACCATAAAGGCCTGATTGGTGGAGTGCTGCAGAGATGATTAGCATTCTGGAAGGTTCTCCCATCTCAACGGAGGAACTCTGGAGCTCTGTCAGAGTGACCATCGGGTTCTTGGTCACCTCCCTGACCAAGGCCCTTCTCCCCCGATTGCTCAATTTGGCCGGGCWGCCAGCTCAAGGAAGAGTCTTGGTGGTTCCAAACTTCTTCCATTTAAGCATGATGGTGGCCCCTGTGTTCTTGGGGACCTTCAATGCTGTAGATTTTTTTTGTACCCTTCGCCAGATCTGTGTCTCGATACAATCCTGTCTCGGAGCTCTACGGACAATTTCTTTGACCTCGTGGCTTGGTTTTTGCTCTGACATACACTGTCAGCTCTCGAACCGGGTCCTGCAGCCAGGGGTTGGTTTTGGCCTGGCTGTTGGTCAACCCCACCAAGAGGTCCTCCCAGAGGAACTGGAGGGGGTGGTGTCGGTGCTGTTGCCAAGATTGAATACAGTCAGTTCAACTCTTCTCTCAGCCTTCTTCTTCTTCCCTCGTCTTTCTCTTGCACTTGCTTTACAATCAGTCCTTTGACTGTTTTCTCCTGCAGAGAATTAGCTTATCTCTCTCACTTCCTAAAATTATGCCACTTCACTTTAATCTTCATATTACTTTTCTCTCAGCTGCTTTCTTATTTCCTCCAATTTGTCAGAACTCAGGGTGCCACACTCAGGGAAACGACCATCAGTCCATGCTGTCCAATCTTCTGTCTGGGACAGTACCCCCTTACAAAACYTTGTTGCCATCACTTGAGTCTTCATATCTACTTTCACTGTTCCCTTTTCCATTATGACTTTTTAATTATACCTTGGGAATCTACTTTGCTCTAACAATTATCACACTCATACCACAATCATTCTGGGAACTAATTTCCCTTTTTCAGTAAATGAGTCAGTCATACAAAAACCTTTCCACTCAATTACTTAATATTCTTAAATTACTTAAAATGGAGTTCCCAGAACTCTTATGTAGTTCCCAGAACTACGTAAGTATTCCCTGAATACCTACAGACAACGTTGCTGATGGAGTCTATCTACCCCCGTCTAGTCCCTTCTTGGGACTCTGGATCCTTTTCTAATCTTCTCAAAACAGTTCTTATTGTTCAAAATTAATTTAAATTGAATTTTTAACAAAAACCTTCGAGGTATTGTAGATTATGTGTTTTTTCCCGGGTAGCCCACAGTGAGTGTCTGGTCTGGGCGGATCCTCGTCGTCTTTGGTCAGACGGGAATTTCCCTTGCAWTCCTTCACTTGGAATGCGCCACCGGTGTTCCTTCACAGACACTCACTGCTGAGCTCCACAGGTAGAATCAATCATCCTGTTTCATGACGCCAAATTGTCGTGGAAATTACCACTAAGGACTCCAAGTCAAAGTTAAAAGAACAGATCTTTATTATCACGGCCGGAGAGGTTACAACAAACTTCATACTCAAAGTACAAGTCTGTCAGATGCTCTGAAGGGATGCTCTCCCTTCAGCACTCTTTATACTCGTGCACAAACTAGGCGTCTCTGCTCTCAGGTTGCAATAGGCTGATCATGACCTTGCACACATAGTTTATAGGCATTGGGCCAAAGTAACAATGTGTTCCCTTCTTTCTGTTTTTCTCCTATCAGTCCTTTCCCTGAGAGCAAAGTCAACACCAGAGGAAGTTCCCACCACTATTTCAATGAAATGTCATGTCCTAGAGAGGAAATGCAAGTTTAGCTTCTACCTCCTAAGAATGTTGAAGGCTACTTAAACATATTCACAAATTGGATGTGGGAATTTCCACGATGAGTTGATAAACATCAACAAATGGGGCACTGACAGTCGTCAGTGTAGCTAGCTAGCATGCAAACTTTATCTAGCTACACTGTAAAGATTAGCCAGTTGGCTCTATGTCTGGTTCTGGAGCTAGATTCGTCATACGCATTGATTTAGGGAAAACTTTGCCACAGATGGAAACCATTGGTCTATCTTTGACTTTGCCATCTATTTTTATATCTAAAGTTTTGGCATCTTCCATAATTTGCAGTGCGAATCCACCATAGAAATAGTTAGAAAGAATAAGATGAATAATATAATTAACTATTTAGAGATAGCTGATATGTGTTTTTATACACTGTAATGGACAAGGTGCTACCTTGGTAGGGGACAGTTCGAACTCTACGTGTCATATAAAAAATATTWAAAAAATGCAATGTTCAAAATATTTTTTAGTTTTTTAAAAATATTTATTTTATTTTATCTTTATTTAATGAGGCAAGTCAGTTAAGAACAAATTATTAGTTGCAATGACAGCGGGTTAACTGCCTTGTTCAGGGGCAGAACGACAGATTTTTACCTTGTCAGTTCGGGGATTCTCTCTTGCAACCTTTCGGTTACAAGTCCAACACTCTAACCACTAGGCTACCTGCTGCCCATGACCCTCCCCTTGTACTGTAAACAAATTTGCACACCCGCCCCCCTAATAAAATGTACTAATAAATAATTATAACCACCATAATTAAAAAAAGCTGTAGCAACCTTGTGTTTATAAACGTGGATATGGACCTTACCACTTCAGCATGGTTTTGTGGTACAGTAGATGGCATTCAGGGCTAACAGGCCAGAAGGTTGAGGGTTCGCGGACCACCACAAACGAGGTCATTCTCCCTGCCTTTCTCATTACACTATAATCAGAGCTGGCTTCAGACAATGATCAGCTTGTCTGAAAATCAGATTTTCTACATTTTGATGCTATATTTATATCTTTATAAAATATGCAACACATTTTCCACCAACAGGTTTCTGTGCCAATGCACCACACACAATCAATAAGCAATGCATAACTGCATACCGATTATCGACTTCATCAAGGTTTGCATTCCAAATGGAATGAAACATTCAAATAACAGGGCTTCTGCGCCATTATTCAAATGCCATTTTCACTGCAGTATACAGCCTAGAGTTGAGCTGTACTCACTTAAAAACAGTAATGCAATTATTCATTGGATTGTGGTTTTATAGAATAGTCTAGGTAGGATCATTTTATTCTCCCTAAGCAAGGTCAATAGGGGAGGTTTTTGTGCTGTGTGTCTTCACTGTTCTTTCATGTGGATATCATAAGGTGAATGCACCAATTTGTAAGTCGCTCTGGATAAGAGCGTCTGCTAAATGACTTAAATGTAAATGTAAAATGTAAATGTGCAATGCTTCTTCTGTGTCKTTTTGTCGAGCAAAGCTTTTTGGCTTTCCACTAGATGCCACAATGTCAACATTGGCTATATCGTAAAATTWGCTATTTGGTCTTAATTTAAGGTTAGGTTCAAAATGAAATTTTCAGAAGATAAACTGTTGAAAAKGTGGGGTTTRTGACTTTGTGGCTATGGTAATGATTTTGTGGCTGTGGTAGATCAACTTTAATATTGCAGATATATTGCAGGTTCTATCAATTCACTTGTTTGCATAATTTCTAAACACCCTTATTTTATTTGTATTTTTTAAATGTTTTCTATACTACCAACTATTTGTGGAAGGTACTACACTTCGTTCAGACCCCCTTGTTCTCAACATTGTCGAGATACATCAAGTTTCCTTGTAAGACTATTTGGAGTGGTACCTGTGAAGCGAGCTGTTGCCTTTTGCCTGAGTCTTTTGTTAAAGAATGTGAAACAATGTTGTCCATTTGCCGCTTTTCATTAAATCATGCAGCCAACAAGTGCTCAGCATATGTGGGAATACTGTTGGAAAAGCATTCCAGGTGAAGCTGGTTGAGAGAATGCCAAGAGTGTGCAAAGCTGTCATCAAGGCAAAGGGTGGCTACTTTGAAGAATATAAAATATAATATAAAATATATGTTGATTTGTTTAACACTTTTGGTTACTACATGATTCCATGTGTTATTTCATATTTTTGGGCAACATTCCCCTGCGGACTGAAAAATTCCAATCTAATAAAGAATTCGGAGATGCTATTGTGAATTGGCACAATGACATAAGAGAAAAATCAAAAGCTCAATACACCAGCGTTTTGATGTTAGCATTCTATCAACAGAAAATCAAAACCGATTAAACCAAAATTAATGGATGTACTCATTATAACCGCACTACCAGTACTATTAGTGACGTAAATTGACTATTTAATATGTTTTTGGTCACAGTAGTATGACAAATGTTCCCGGATGTCGTACTACATTTACCAAAATACGAAGTATACAAGCAGTGGAGACGATTTCCCATGCATTTAGGGCCCATAATAAAATTCTTCAGAAAATGGGCATGGCTTCACAACATTTTAAAATGCTGGAAAATATGCATCCGAAGTCTGACAAGAGTAGATACAAATTCATTTCTTTAACTAATTATTTAAAAAATTAAGAACATTTTCAGCAATGTTTTAAAATAATGACTTTTCAAATAAGTGACGTYACACGTTATGTTGGCTGACAATTTGTTTGCTACGCTGTCTATGAACCGCACAGCATATCATTACAGCAGTATGTACTGGCAATATATGTTTGCTAGCTATATAACGTTAGTTGGCTACTAATACGTTGAACTTGTAAGTAAATTAACTATATGCTATCCAACTACCCAACGCTGATATCACCTTTCCTACGGGAACAGCTGAGCCGCTCGGGGAAGGTGCTCCACTGCCCCTTATGCCCCCTACTGCTGGTCAGGTGTATTTATTTGAAGGATCGGTATGTTGTGCAATTAATAGATCGTTTAAATGTGAAATGAATATGGGTGATTTTTAAGGTTAGGGAGAAGTGCAGTGAATRGTGCCACTTTTTAGGATGTCAATGTAAATGAATGTATTTATGGTTGTTATGGTTGTAATTTTGTCTTGTCTTTTAATCAATATATGTGTTATTGTTTTTACTATCGAGGACCACTTTGGAAATAGGCATTTTAATTAATACTTTCAAGTGATATCCTCTGGGTCCACATTGTGCATTTTGTTGTACATGTCTTTTGCCCCAAATAAATTAAATTAAATTAAATTGACTTGGTTATTCATGTCTTTCTTAGCTTAGCTAAATTGAATAGTCGTTGTGCGTTCTCAATGGACATTGTTAGTTTGGRTGGTTCGTAAATTCGCTCTGGCTGTCTGCTCCGATTTCAGAGCACTCTAGTCTGAATGTGCCAGAGCGCAGAATAACTGTTGAATTGACGAATGCTCAACATCTGTTGAATATGGCCGCTGTCAGTAAACGTTGGGGAAAAAACGTAATCAAATTGTTGCCAGCAGCATAGTTGCAGTCACCAACACTTTTGATAACATTGAAAAAAACTAACCAGCTCTGCTAGGATGAGTAAAACGGTCAGAGTGAGGTGTTTATGTAGCCAACTTTTGGCATTTAGCTTGGGTGCTTGACTGCCTATAAGGTCAGAACGCTCGGATCAACCCTGCTCCTCGGCCAGAGTAGGCAGTGTGTACGGTCTGAATTTACAAACACACCCAAAGTTGTAAGTTGTCTACCTAGTAATTTGTTATGCTAACGAGCTAGCAAGATGCTGCATAGCAACAATATGTAAACTTCCGGTAGACAGGCGAAGCGCTAGTACGCTCAACTGAATGGTTACCGTTTGTTTACAGTATACTAAAATGAACTAATAGTATATACTCATTAAGTATGTAGTATACAGTATGTTAGTATGGGGTATTCGAACACAGCTTGGGTAAATTGATAAAATGTGTATGTACGTTTTGATGGCAGGTTTAAAACCTGTTATCAAAAAGGATATTGCAGGGGTATCGGAAAAATACTGAAGCGTAGTGTGAGGGGCCATTGGTCATTGGGAGAACTTTTCTAGGATAGGGGACAGCATTTTCACGTTTGGATGAAAAGCATACCCAAATTCAACTGCCAGCTACTCATCCCCAGAAGATAAGATATGCATATTGTTAGTAGATTTGGATAGAAAACACTCTGAAGTTTCTAAAACTGTTTGAATCATGTCTGTGAGTATAACAGAACTTATTTAGCATGCGAAACCCCGAGGACAAACCTTTCAGATTTTTCTTTTTTTGAGGTCACTCTTTTCAATGATCTTTCATTGGGAAACCAGATTTCTAAGGGACCTGCTTGCAGTTCTTACCGCTTCCACTGAATGTCAACAGTCTTGAGAAATTGGTTGAGGTTATTCCTTTGTGTAATGAAGAAGTACAGCCATCTTGAACGAGAGTCACATTAAGTGTCCTGTTAGATAGAAGCGTGTGACCAGAAAGCTGGCTATAGTTGGTTTTAATCCTCTATTGAACACAAATCATCCCGTCTTCAATTTTATCGATTATTAACGTTAAAAAATACCTAAAGTTGTATTACAAAAGTAGTTAGACATTTTTTGGCAAAGTTTAACCTTTSAGATATTTTGTAGTCACGTTTGAGCAATTTGGAAGCGGTGTTTTTCTGTATCAAACACGCCAAATAAATGGACATTTTGGATATATATCGACGGAATTAATCGGACAAAAGGACCATTTGTGATGTTTATGGGACATATTGGAGTGCCAACAACAGAAGCTCGTCAAAGGTAAGGCATGAATTATATTTTTATTTCTGCGTTTTGTGTCGCGCCTGCAGGGTTGAAATATGCTTCTCTGTCTTTGTTTACTATTGTCGTATGCTTTTGCCGAAAAGCCTATTTGAATTCTGACATGTTGGCTGGATTCACAACCAGTGTAGCTTTAATTTGGTAACTTTCATGTGTGATTTAATGAAAGTTAGATTTTTATTGTAATTTTCATAGTAATTAATTTGAATTTGGCGGTCTGTATTTTCTCTGGCTTTTTGCCAAGTGAGACAGTAGCGTCCCGCCTAAACTCAGATTTTTGGATATAAATATGAACTTTACCGAACAAAACATACATGTATTGTGTAACATGAAGTCCTATGAGTGTCATCTGATGAAGATCATCAAAGGTTAGTGATTCATTTTATCTCTATTTCTGCTTTTTGTTACTGCTCGCTTTGGCTGGAAAATGGCTGTGTTTTTCTGTGGCTATGTACTGTCCTAACATAATCGTTTGGTGTGCTTTCGCCGTAAATCCTTTTTGAAATCAGACATGTTCGCTGGAATCATAACAAGTGTAGCTTTAATTTGGTGTTTTTCATGTGTGAGGCGCTTTGCATTTTTACTGGCTTTTGGCCAAGTGGGACGTTAGTGTCCCACATATCCTAGAGAAGTTTTAAGCGGGCAAGGGAGGTCGAAATTGGCTACATTTGCGACAGGAAAAATCTTTATATTTGGTGGGGTTAATCGAAAGCTGTACAGTTACTACCCATGTCTCTGACCATAGGACCAGTAACAATACCCGGATAATGTTACATGGCGACGAGTGTGTAATTATTTTTGGGGTCTGAAGAATCTATGCGAAATGCCAGGGGAATTGATTCTAAAAGGTAACAAATAAAAATGAGAAACCTTTAGGGAGTTTTTAATGTTGTGAGACACTTTATTCCATCTTATTCTGAAATAGATTTATAGAATTGACAAAAGGGAGGAGGGGTCACGAGAAATTAGACTGGAGTTCATATTTGAGTAATTGTTTGCAGAATTTTGAAAAAGCAATTGTGTCAGGTGCCGGTATTTGGGTTGCCAAACCTAAAATGACCTTTACCAATTTTGTTCATGAACATGAAGGGCATTGTAGTGCAGTGGTTACGTAAAATCTTTGGGGAAAAGAGAGACCAGTCATTTATGGGAGTGAATCATTAGAATGGGTGGCAAAATAAGTGCTGCCATGTCTAAGTGTAGGACAGGCTACATRAAGGGTACATAAACATTGGGATGGATTAAAACACAAACGATGAATGAGTGGAGGGAGGACAGTGGTCTCCCTGTGAACAGAAGTGATCATGCTTGTCTATAATTTAAAACTTTTTGTTCGGAAAGACCGAGGTAGAGTATAGTAGAGATTCTAGAGGGAAACAAGCGTTAGAGTGGATAAGAAATGTATTGGGTGATGGTGATTGAGAGGGTTTCTGAGCTAAAGGAAACAGATATGTAGAAAGTAGAAAGTAAATTGGTTTAAGATTTAGCAAAAGGAAAACTAACAAACATTTTATTWATTTTTTTAGGAGAGGATGGGGTGTCCATATCTCTCCCTTTGAAATGTTCCCGAGGCTGTTGCCATGGGAGAGCAGTTAGTGAAATTCTGCMGTTTTTTTAAGTATAAAGGTATCTGGATTTGCCTGTAAAGGGAGCTCCCAAATAAGTAAGGCCTGGCCATTTCTTTGTTTTTGCCCTACATTTTACCATGAACACCAGCACGCACACACAACTCACCTGTTATGAAAATGTGTTTTTAAGTGGTGTTAATACAATGTTTGGTTTATTGTGTGGGATCTTTTTTAATTTGGTTATAAACTGGATACACAGAATGAGGGAAATGTTTGAAATGTTTTTAAATGGTTTCTGAGGTACAGGGAAAAAAAGGTTAAATAATGAGCTGAGTTCTGACTTCCTGGTGAGATCTGATCACCCTCACTATAAAGACTGAAGACATTGGATAAGATTTAAATGTAAACACTAATAATTTGGAAGAAGTTTATAATTTAGCAATAGTCCTATGTGTGATTTGGAACACGAAGGAGAGAAAGCGCTGCCCTGAATGAGGGACACCTGTCTTAAATCAAATMAAATCCAATCAAATTGTATTTGTCACATGCCCGGAATACAGCAGGTGTACACCTTTCAGTGAAACACTTACAAGCCCTTAACCAACAATGCAGTTTTAAGAACATACAAAAAAAGTAAGAGATAAGAATAACAAATGATTAAAGAGCAGCAGTAAATAACAATAGCGGGGCTATRTACAAGGGGTACCGGTACAGAGTTCTAGTACCGCTTGCCGTGCGGTAGCAGAGAGAAGGGTGGCTGGAGTCTTTGACAATTTCTAGGTCCTTCCTCTGACACCGCCTGGTATAGAGGTCCTGAATGGCAGGAAGCTTGGCCCCGGTGATGTACTGGGCCGTATGCACTACCCTCTGTAGTGCCTTGCTGTTGGAGGCCAAGCAGTTGCCATACCAGGCAGTGATACAACCCTTCAGGATGGTCTCATTTGTGCAGCTGTTGAACCTGTTGAGGATCTGAGGACCCATGCCAAATCTTTTCAGTCTCCTGAGGGGGAATAGGTTTTGTCGTGCCCTCTTCACAATTGTCTTGGTGTGCTTGGACCATGATAGTTTGTTAGTGATGTGGACACCAAGGAACTTGAAGCTCTCAACCTCCTCCCCTACAGCCCCGTCGATGAGAATGGAGGCGTGCTCGGTCCTCCTTTTCCTGTAGTCCAAAATCATCTCCTTTGTCTTGATCACGTTGAAGGAGAGGTTGCTGTCCTTGCACCACACGGTCAGGTCTCTGACCTCCTCCCTATAGGCTGTCTCATCATTGTCGGTGATCAGGCCTACCACTGTTGTGTCRTCAGCAAAAKAATGATGGTGTTGGAGTCGTGTTTGGCCACGCAGTCGTGGGTGAACAGGGAATACCAGAGGGGACTAAGTACACACCCCTGAGGTGCACCCGTGTTAAGRATCAGCATGGCAGATCCAGTTGCAGAGGGAGGTGTTTAGTCCCAGAGTCCTTAGCTTGGTGATGAGCTTCGTGGGCACTATAGTCTATGAACAGCATTCTCACATAGGTGTTCCTTTTSTCCAGGTGAGAAAGGGCAGTGTGGAGTGCGATTGAGATTGCGTCATCTGTGGATCTGTTGGGGCGGTATGCAAATTGGAGTGGGTCTAGGGTGTCCGGGAGGATGCTGTTATTGTGAGCCATGACCAGCCTTTCAAAGCACTTCATGGCTACCGATGTGAGTGCCACGGGGCGGTAATCATTTAGGCAGGTCTGCCATCATTTATAGTGGTCTGTTTGAAACATGTAGGTATTACAGACTCGATCAGGGAGAGGTTGAAAATGTCCCTGAAGACAGTTGACAGCTGGTCCGTGCATGCTTTGAGTACCCGTTCTGGTAAACTGTCTCCGACGAGCGTCAGAGCCGGTGTAGTTGGATTCAATCTTAATCCTGTATTGACGCTTTGCTTGTTTGATGGCTCGTCTGAGGGCATAGCGGGATATCTTATAAGCGTCCGGATTAGTCTCCCGCTCCTTGAAAGCGGCAGCTCTTGCCTTTAGCTCAATGCGGATGTTGCCTGTAATCCATGGCTTCTGGTTGGGATATGTATGTACAGTCACTGTGGGGACGACGTCATCGATGCACTTATTGATAAAGCCGATGACTGAGGTGGTGTATTCCTCAATGCCATTTGATGAATCCCGGAACATATTCCAGTCTGTGCTAGCAAAACAGTCCTGTAGTGTAGCATCCGCGTCATCTGACTACTTCAGTATTGAGCGAGTCACTGATACTTCCTGCTTTAATTTTGCTTGTAAGCAAAAATCAGGAGGATAGAATTATGGTCAGATTTGCCAAATGGAGGGTGGGGGAGAGCTTTGTATGCATCTTTGTGTGTGGAGTAAAGGTGGTYTAGGATTTATTTTCTCCCCTGATTGCACATGTGACATGCTGGTAAAAATTTGGTAAAACTGATTTAAGTTTGTCTGCATTAAGGCCCTTGGCCACTAGGAGCGCCGCTTCTGGGTCAATCCATGGGGCACCGTTTGACCTCACAGTGTATTTTCTTAAAGGGGCGTGCTTATCTGCTGTACTAATAAATAATTTCATAAACAAATTTAGGGACATTTATGGTGGCAAAATTGCAAGAGTATGTTATAATAGTTTTATTGCATCAAATGGTTGTTTTATTCAACAGAATAGAGTATTGTTAACTATTGTGTGTGTGTTCTACTGAGGATGGGCCTCTGGGAGATAACACTGACAGGAGATGTCTTTTGGGTGATTAAACCTAAAGAGCATTCCAGAGCATGAGTTAATGTTTCTGTTCTATACCGTACCAGGGAGAGATGGTTCCAGTTTGGAGTCGGAGGGACAGACAATGGTCTCTACACAATGAAAACTGTTGATACAGCAGATACTGTCTGCTATGTATTATAGGTATCTTTCATACAAATCTTAACCTTGAGACCCATTCTATGCATCTGTTGTTCGTCATGTAGGTTGAAAGGGGTATATCTTGGCTATAAAATACCTTTATACTTTTGTCTCGGCGCTCTCAACGGATCATCAGAGACGGTGATTTGTTGACCAGCCATCGCTATTGCAAAGCTCTCACTATTAAAGATTTTGTTTAATTAAGTATAACTCTGACTTGTGTGAAAAGTTTGTCACTCCTCATTTGATAGTAAAGAAACGAACCACCACACATCAGGATCAGCCTTACTACACACTTCTAACCATTGCACATTCTTAATCTCATCCAGAAATTAGTCCTGATTGAACCCTCTCTAGGACCTGCGGTAGATTATTTTAGGGCCAGCCTTTGGTATTTTAGTTTTCCTAGTGAGTGCAACCAAGTTAAGATCACTGCAACCTCGTGCCACTGATACAGCTTTAGAACAATGTTCAGCCATGTTAGTAAAAATGTGATCGATACAAGTTGATGATGTSATACCGGACCTAYTAGTGAACGTTCTGGTTGGTGATGTCATATCTTAGGTCAGGTTACATACATTGGCAACAGAAATACGTTTCTTTCTCATTGGACAGTTGTTGTTCAAAAAAATCTATATTCTTACCTCCCCAAAAATATATTTCCCTATTTTCATCAGATACCTTATCCAACATTAATAATWACATCAAGATATTTCACATCAGCACTAGGTGGCCTATAGCAGCATCCAACTACTATAGGTTTCAAATGTGGTCAATGCACCTGTACCCATAGAGCCTCTAATCCATTCAACATTAAATCCTTACGTTGTTTTGCTGGAATATGATTCTGGATGTAAACTGCAACTTCACCCTCATATCTATTTCTGTCCCTCCTGAACATATTGAATCCATGTATAGAGATCTCAGCATCTTCAAAAGAAGAGTCCAAGTGAGTCTCTGATATTGCCAATRAATTATTATTGTTTGAGTGCACTAGACGGCATATTTCATGAATTTTGTTCCTTGAAGGCCATTATCATGCCATTCATCCTCCGGCATCACCTCATGTTTCAGCATGATAATACACAGCCCCACGTCACAAGGATCTGTACACGATTCGTGGAAGCTGAACATGTTCCAGTTCTTCCATGGCCTGCATACTCACCAGACATGTCACCCATTGAGCATGTTTGGAATGCTCTGAATCGACGTGTATGACAGCATGTTCCAGATCCCGCCAATATCCATCAACTTTACACAGCCATTGAAGAGGAGTGGGACAACATTCCACAGGCCACAATCAACAGCCTGATCAACTCTATGCGAAGGAAATGTGTTGCGCTGCATGAGGCAAATGGTGGTCACACCAGATACTGACTGGTTTTCTGATCCACTACCAATACTTTGTTTTTAAGGTATCTGTGACCAACAGATGCATATCTGCATTCCCAGTCATCAGAAATCCATAGATTAGGGCCTAATGAATTTATTTCAATTGACTGATTTCCTTACATGAAATCTTTGAAATTGTTGCATTTTGCGTTTATATTTTTGTTCAGTATATGTGCATGGTTTTAATTTATTGGTGAAGGGATTAGTAGGTTTATAGATTAYGTTTTTCAAGTTATTTGCCCAACATTGTTTTATTTATATTGTCTAAGAGGAAGGCAACAGATGCAGCACATTTTAACTTTTTTATTTTACACAATATTCTGCCCATATAAACAAATKTATATACAATATTCTGCCCACATGAACAGATACAATTTAGGGCATAAGTGAACCAATATATGAGAGCCTTCAGACAGGTTTAAATGAATTTCCCCACGGAAGAGATATGAGAGCCTTCACGAGTTTCCCCACAGAGCCATGGAGCCAACAGCACACAAGCTGTGTTCCCCAGCCAATCATGGACGAAAGTTTCACTGACAAAGGAGTTCGCTTGAGGCAGTGCTTCGCGCAATGACACACCTGGCTTCTTTGCTGCCTATCAGCTATTCCTCTATCTTCTGGATTTAAAAGGAAAACGGGTTCAGATTTCAATTATTTTATGTGCGGTATGATTGCTAGTATTTCAGATCTGGAAAACGATCCAACTACCACTATTRTCACTATGGATAGAGGGCAGGATAGACAGTTAACTGGTCGATTATATTGACCTGTGGTATAGAAAGCTGTGCATAGGGGAAATACCAAAACACCTTGATAGGAGGGGCATGCAAACAGATGAGGACATTTGGCTATATGGAAGACATTATACAGTAAAACCGTCAAAATGGAGAATGTAAATTAAGGAAAAACTGCATTACCTTCCCCTGTGCCCAATAAATAAACACACAACCTCAACGTTGTCAAACCTCAAGTTTGACAACCCTCCCCTAGATTGGACCAGCCCCCCCACACCAGTAAATTTAGAACTATCCCTAGATCGGCTGCAGTACAGCAAAGTCAAGTAAGCCCGTGCTCATGGTTCTCACATTGGAAGTGAAATGATATGCTCCAATGACTTTGCCCATGATCATGCACTTTGCAAATGTAGAATTTTCTTTCACGGGTGCGTTTTCATTATCTGGATAGACACTTGTGATTTCTAGTTAACGTTACGCCAATTAAAGCAGTGGAGCGTGTATTGAAGCAAAACTTTAGTGGTCAAAGCCATTCATCTTGGGGCAATGGGGGTAGCGGGTATGCAAAATGCTATCATATCACACAATTGTCCCATTTATAAAATTGTCAGATATAAATTGTATAAATATTTTTAATACAGACCAGATCAAAAATAAGTGAAAATGGACAAATTATGATATTTATCTGGTAAAAAAAAAGTGGAGGTGCAAAAGCATAAGTTTGTACCCCCTGTTTTAATTTGCTCCATGGCTCAGGCAGCCAAGTGGACACAAGGCTCTTCTGCTCATCTTAGTCACAAAGAGGAATAACTTTGCAGCTGTTCAGGATTAATAAACATTCCCATGCTGGTGGGTGGTAACATTCAAATTAAACCCAGCCCTGAACCTAAACGTAGGCTAGGAATTTGCACAATGTGGGTAGTTGCAATTTGTCAATTCAAGCCCAAATSTATCATACTTTTGACTAAAACGATGACTTATTGACTTAAATCATTGTGCAACATCCTGGGTAAGCTCTGCCCATGGTCTTTCAGCTCGAATAAGTGGATTTCTACTGCCAAATCCCACAAATATCATTAACCATAGATCTTCTGATTCTAACATAATTGGTTGAGGAATGGCCATGACTAATTAATAAATGATTATGGACTATGTCTCCTGTCTGTTAGGTCGTGTCAGGTCACATCACTGCTAACCAGGGTCATGCCGTTACTCCCCTCTCTTCATAGGAAGATCTGTAGTTTCCTTCACAGTAGATACTAGCCCATTCAGCAGTGCTCTCTATATTAGCTAGTGTTTGTAGTGGAGTTGGTATTGTAATCACTGTGTCTCTCCTAGCCTCTACCAGGCTTTCACCTCACCTTCGGTAGGAAAGCCTGTGGAATTTCTTGCCAATCAACCAAAAGCCAGTGCAATCAGCACTGGCAATCAGTGCTCAACTCATGTCATTTCAAACCAAATTATATTTMWAAAAAAATATATATGTATTTTTTTATCGAACAAAAAATATATAGTGCGCTTGCAATGCTAGCACAATACATGTGCTTACTCTAGGTAATTTGCGCTTCTGAAGAGAGATGGAAGGGGTAGTTGTTTTTGAAACATCAATGTCTACTCACACAGCCAATCAGCCAGCAGCCACTGGCAATCAGCGCTCCACTCATATCTACTTTTCCAATATGAACTCCCCCATGCTCTAGAGAACAACGTGAGTGAGGCCTGGAAGCTGAGGCTGTTGTCAATAAATAGGAGTCCTGCATAGTTCTCTATGAAGATCAGAGACTTTGTATGTGACCCAAATGGTGCCCTGCTCTCTATGTGGCCCCCTATTCCCTATGGGCTCTGGTCAAAACTAGCAGTGGTGTAAAGTACTTAAGTAAAAATACTTTAAAGTACGACTTAAGTCGTTTTTTGGGGTATCTGCACTTTATTTTACTATTTATATTTTGACAGATTTCACTTTTACTTCACTACATTCCTATATAAAATATTGTACTTTTTACTCCATACATTTTCCCTGACAACCAAAAGTACTTGTTACATTTTGAATGCTTAGCAGGACAGGAAAATTGTGAAATTCACACACTTATCAAGAGAACACCTGGTCATCYCTACWGCYTMTGWTCTGGCAGACTGACCAAACACAAATGCTTTAAAAAAAAAAATGTCTGAGTGTTGGAGTGTGCCCCTGGCTGTCTGTACATTTTTAAAAACAAGAAAATGATGCCATCTGCTTTGSTTAATATAAGGAATGTTTTATTACTTCTACTTTTACTTCTACTTTTGATACTTAAGTATATTTTAGCAACTACATTTACTTTGATACTTAAGTATATTTAAAACCAAATAYTTTTAGACTTTTACTCAAGTAGTATTTTACTGGGTGATTTTCACAGTTACTTGAGTAACTTTCTATTAAGGTATCTATACTTTTACTGAAGTATGACAATTGGGTACAAATTCCACCACTGAAAACTAGTGCGCTATATAGGGAATTTGGGATGTAGCCTTTGTACTCAGGCATAACAGAAGCGACAGACTCACTGACAGGGAAWTGGAATAAAGTGTTGATTCCGCAATCCTTTGCTTATCACATATCATATGAAACGGCTTTGCTATTGTGTTTGCTCAGTTAACCTAACGCAAATATACAAACATCAAATTCATTCATTAAGGAAGGAAAATTACCCCCCCCCCTCTCCCTCTCTCTCTGCAGCGCTCGCTTTTGTTTTGCAGTTTTTMGTTTTTGTGTCGGCCTACGGTGTTTGAGGGATAACAAAGATTGAAGGGGTGCCATCAAACCTTGAGCCAAAGTCTCTCTCTCTGACACACAAACACACACACACAAACACACACTCCAAATGAATTTACGGTTGGGATGGAGGCCACTTCTGAAATAGCCAGTGTGTTTGGACGGGCAACAGACAGCACACATTGACCGTGGCCAGCGGCTGTTGTCTGACTTCCCTGTCCGCAGGGAGAGGAACAAAGCAAATCATTTCTACTAATTATTTACTATGATTTTGTGGGGTTTTTCCCTCCAATATTCTGACAACAGAAAATAAATAAAATGTACAACCTGAAACTCCTCCAAGGATATTATTTTGCACGGGCAAACTAGTATGCTTGTTTGGTCCTGTGGCTCAGTTGGTAAGAACATGGCACTAGCAATGCCATAGTAGTGGGTTTGGCTGTGTTTACACAGATAGCCCAATTCTGRACATTTGCTTAATTATTGGCAAAAGATCCGATCTGATTGGTCAAAAGTGGCATCCTTTGATGCCCACTGAGGTCACATACTAAAGTGTATGCACTGACTGTACTGTAAATTGCTTTGGATAAAAGCATTCGTTAAATTGCATCTTTTAATAGGATTACCTGACGAGTGTAGCTAGCTACACTACCGTTCAAAAGTTTGGTGTCAGTTAGAAATGTCCTTGTTGTTGAAAGAAAAGCAAAACATTTTGTCCATTAAAATAACAAAATTGATCAGAAGAAAGTTATTTGTTTCTGGCCATTTTGAGCCTGTAATCGAATCCACATATGCTGATGCTCCAGATACTCAACTAGTCAAAAGAAGGCCAGTTTTATTGCTTTTTAATCAGGACAACAGTTTTCATCTGTGCTAACATCATTGCAAAAGGGTTTTCTAATGATCAATTAGCTTTTTAAAATTATGAACTTGGATTAGCTAACACAACGTGCCATTGGAACACAGGAGTGATGCTTGCTGATAATGGGCCTCTGTACGCCTATGTAGATATTCAATAAAACATCTGCAGTTTCCAGCTACAATAGTCATTTACAACATGTCTACACTGTATTTCTGATCAATTTTATGTTATTTCAATGGACAAAAAAATAGCTTTTCTTTCAAAAACAAGAACATTTCTAAGTGACCCCAAACTTTTGAATGGTAGTGTACATCACCCAGAGGACAGACACGTGCCATCACACATTTACTAGAAATTATGATCCCATGGAGCCGTCGCTCTCTTTCATCCCTCCACCCGACCAGAATAACAAACAGGAACTATTTTCCCTTCTGAGGGAGAGATCACTGAAGCTTTGGCTGTGAAAAGGGTCAGCTTTTCTTCAATCTTTCCCCTGCTCTGTGTGTGTGTGTGTGTGTGTGTGTGTGTGTGTGTGTGTGTGTGTGTGTGTGTGTGTGCGTGCATGCGCCCACGTGTCGTGTGTGGGTGTTGTGCGTGCGTGCCCATGTGCATGTGTGTGTGTGCCCATATATGCATGCGTGTGTATGTGCGTGCTAGACGTGTGTCTGATTGCCTGGACTCTCCTCATAAGGAATTCCTCTACTGTAGTCAGAGGCAATCGTGAAACTCCCCTGCTGCTCTAGCCATTGCTGTATTCCTGAAGTAAATATAACTGACAGTTCCAAGTAGCCTACCGCTCTAAAACTGGTCACCTGCTAGGAGCATTCATCATCTTCAGAGGTACCCCACTACTCCTAAAATTGCCTTCATGGACTCAACCCCCTTCTACCCCATTGCAAGTCCCCCTGCTTGATCCTTAAAGTCACCTCACGGCTCCTAGTGACAGAATTAGGACAGCCACCTCATAGGGGGACATCAAAGAAGAAGAGGAGAAGTAGATGGATTAATAAGTAAAGAAATGTATGACACACAAAAGGAATAAGTTAAGCCAGATCACACAGGATAAGATGTCTCATACTAGGCTCCTGATGGGAGGGGATTAGATTAACCTGAGTGTTCTTTCTCTCTCATTAGTTCTCTTGTTCTTTTGTCTGTCTGTCTGTTCTGTCTGTCTGTCTGTCTGTCTGTCTGTCTGTCTTGTCTGTCTGTCTGTCTCTCTCTCTCTCTCTTCTCTCTCTCTCTCTCCTCTCTCTCCTCTCTCTTCTCTCCTCTCTCTCTCTCTCTCTCTCTTCTCTCTCTCTCTTCTCTCTCTTCTCTCTCTTCTCTCTCTTCTCTCTCTTCTCTCTCTTCTTCTCTCTCTCTCTCTCTCTCTCTTCTCTCTCTCTCTTTGTCATCAAAGAGATCCACATGTCTACGCTTCCCATCCCGCGGGAGCGTCAGAATAGGGAAGCATTGTTCCCCGGAAGATGGACGGCCCTCTAATGTCTGCCTCTGGAAGGTGAGGAACGATCAGGGGGACGTGTTTGTGCCCGCATTTACCCAGCATGCCCTGTTCATTATTCAGCCAATCCATCAGCCACCACGCAGTCGCGAGTGGTGCACAGAGAGGGGCGGGGGGGCGGGGCTGTGCCGCTTGACCATGTTCAACAGAAGGTCTGCTGTTTTGGAGGAAGCGGGGGGGGGGGGGGCTTCAGAGATGCTTTCAAGGAAGAAAGAGGCTAAGCAGTGTTTTTAAATACTATTTCCAAATGCCACAAATAACGTTTTTTGAGTCAGCCTTCTCACCATGCAGCTTCACAGTCAACTTCTGTCTTGCTGTCTTTTCTCTCTCTTCTGTTCCACTTCTTCTTCAAGGAAGAAAATAGGGTGAAAGAGAACAAAAGGAAAGCTTTGGCTTTCATGAGTACTGTAAGACCTTCCACTTCTGTCCTGTTGCTCGCTTTCTCTCTCTCTCTCTCTCTCTGTCCTCTTCTCTCTCTCTCTCTCTCTCGCTCTCTGCATATTCAATCAATTCAATTCAATTGACTTTATTGACATGGCAAGTTATTATTACTTACATTGTCAAAGTATACATATCGAAAAATTTAAATAAAATATATATGTATATATTACACAAAATATATAATATATTGTATATAAATAAATGGTGGTAACAGTAATAATAATATAGTAGTGGACATGGATTACCATTAATAACAGCTACAACAACGAATATTAAATCAGAAAACACATAGCATTAAAGCAACAGTAGTAGACAGTGGTCAACATGACTGAGAAACACATGACCTGGTACGAAAGACAAAACAAAACATAAGCTAAATGGGAAATATTATCACATTACTTGATTTTTCACTGGCTGTCCCTCAGGCTGTGGCAGGAGGACACATATTTGGCTGCCAAAACTGCACATTTTGGCTTTTCACCCAACAAATATTTGAATTTTTCTTCATCTTTTATAGTTTCAAATTCTTTGTATTGAATTATAATTTTGGGAAAGAAATATGCTCTTAGGTCTGAGTATTTGTCACAGTGTAGTAGGAAATGCACTTCTGTCTCTACCTCTCCCCTGGAGCAGAGTGAGCACAGCCTGTCCTCCCTGGGCAGCCAGGTTTGTCTGTGACGACCGGTCTCTATAGCCAGACTGTGCTCACTGAGTCTGTACCTGTACCTCTCTCTCTCTCTCCCTCTCTCTTTCTCTCTCTCTCTCTGTGTAGATCAGTGCTTTCCCCCTCTATCCTGTGAGAGTATTTGCCATAACTGTCACACTATATAAGATATGTGAGCGTATCTTGACATTTAAGGAGACACGTCCTGTCTTGAACCCTGCTACAGGAATCAGTAGGACATGAACACCGGTTACCCAAAACTGTCTTTCCCCTGCAGTCAATATAGTTGAAGTTCAACTCCATCAAATGAGCAGTAGCTATTGATATAGGATAACACTTTTATCCAATTTGTCTCACCCTGTTCTCTTTATAGTGCACTACTCTTTTTTTTTTACCAGGGCCCATATGACTCACTGCGCCAATAGGTTTCTGGTCAAAGGTAGTGCACTATATAGGTATCAGCGTGCCATTTGGGATGCAGTCCCACTCTTAGCGGTTGATGGGACTTCGATGTTTATCAGCAGTTATCGGGTGCTAAAGTATAATCTTTATGACATGGAAAAACAGCTGTGAAATTTTGAAGAGCAGTGGTAAGGTCATCCTTCTACGCCAGGCTAGCTTGTCTGTGTGATGTTGCAATGTTGTCTCGCTCTCATGCTCTAACCAGTCAGGGCTTTCAGCAGCCGTCCAACCATGGCTCTTCCTGCCAAAATGCTCCTCCAACACCTGCCACTGTTTATTACTGAAGAGCACACTCACACACACAACAAACTCACACACACTCGCTAAAAGACAAATTAGAGTGTTACAGGACAGTAGCTGCGGAGGATGAGCGTGCGTGTACACACACACACACACACACACACACATAATAAGTCACAGACACACACACACACACACACACCCAACCTCACCCCCACACCGTCTCCATTCCTCCATCCCATCTCTGACATAGAGGAGAGAGGACATGATAGTGTGTTATGTCTGATAAAGTCTGTGTGTGTGTAATAAAGCTGTCTCCTCCACCTCCATGCTAATCCATGCTGACAGGTCCTGACTTTAACTGTACGATTAATGTGACGCTCAGACCGCTACCCACCGGATGCATTTAATGTCATCCAACCTCAATATCACCATCGCCCTCCATCACCCCTGCTCCCCACAAATGAGAGTAGTGCAAATGTCATAAATCCTGTGGCATGTTGTCCATTTCCATTAGTTTTAAAATGTATTCTCAGGTGAGGGTTTGCTTGTTTATTTTGTTTACACTGCTCATGAATCCAGCCAGATCGCTCAAGATTGACTTCGAAATTGACGTCTGTCCATGTGATGAGGGCGTCGGGAAATGCCTTCAAAACTGACCACTAAGAGCGACAGTAATCCCATGACTCCAGATCCAAAGGTCACATGTTCAATCCCAGTGGTAGACACTTGTTTTTTTTCACTATTCCAAACCATAACCCTTAACCATTCGGAATCAATGCCTAAATKTAACCTTTTTACATGTGAGTTCCAAATATCTCTAACAGTCTCCGCAGAGTGAGTTCTTTTATGCACGTGATGTCAGAATGCACTCAATGTTCAGAAATGTGATTGCTAAGCAACAGGACAGTTAACCCGCGCTGCCCTCAAACCAAGGCACACTGCCTGCTAATTATCTACAGGCTATGTTTCAATTTGTTAATTTCAAATTATTTTCAAAAAGTAGTATTTTCAGTTTGAAATGAGGTGCATTCTGCCTCCTCATTAATTCACATAAAAGTAGCMCATTTCACTGTGGCAGATAATTTACTTTTGAAGCATGTTATGCTAATGTGGGACGAGGATTATCTAGATGAACTAGACAAACTTCTCTCTTTGATGAGAGTCCAAGCACGACCCCAGTGTTTCCCCAGGTCAAGTAAGTTCATTGTGTCAAATCGGAGGGCCTGTTGTCCGGACCTCTGGCAGTCTCTATGGGGGTGCCACAGGGTTCAATTCTCAGGCCGACTCTTTTCTCTGTATACATCAATGTTGTCGCTCTTGCTGCTGGTGATTGTCTGATCCACCTCTACGCAGACGACACCATTCTGTGTAGTTCTTGCCCTTCTTTGGACACTGTGTTAACAAACCTCCCAACGAGCTTCAATGCCATACAACACTCCTTCCGTGGCCTCCAACTGCTCTTACATGCAAGTAAATCTAAATGCATGCTCTTAAACCGATCGCTGCCTGAACCCGTCCGCCCGTCTAGCATCACTACTCTGGACTTAGAATATGTGGACTACTACAAATACCTAGGTGTCTGGTTAGACTGTAAACTCTCCTTCCAGAATCACATTAAGCGTCTCCAATCCAAAATTAAATCTAGAATTGGCTTCCTATTTTGCAACAAAGCATCCTTCACTCATGCTGCCAAACATACCCTCGTAAAACTGACCATCCTACCGATCCTTGACTTCGGAAAGGTCATTTACAAAATAGCCTCCAACACTCTACTCAGCAAATTGAATGCAGTCTATCACAGTGCCATTCGTTTTGTCACCAAAGCCCCATATACTACCCACCACTGCAACCTGTAGGCTCTCATTGGCTGGCCCTCGCTTCATATTCATCGCCAAACCCACTGGCTCCAGGTCATCTATAAGTCTTTGCGAGGTAAAGCCCCGCCTTATCTCAGCTCACTGGTCACCATAGCAGTACCCACCCGTAGCACGTGCTCCAGCAGGTATATTTCACTGTTCATCCCCAAAGCCAACTCCTCGTTTGGCCGCCTTCCCTTCCAGTTCTCTGCTGCCAATGATTGGAACAAATTGCAAAAATCATTGAATCTGGAGTCTTATCTCCAGATTCAATGACTTTGGATTTGTTCCTGACTTTGGATTTGTTTACCAAACACGCTAACAAAAATAGCTATTTGGACATAAATGATGGTCATTACCGAACAAAACAAACATTTCTTGTGGGAGTCCTGGGAGTGCATTCCGACGAAGATCAGCAAAGGTAAGTGAAGATTTATAAGACTATTTATGAGTTTTGTTGACTGCACAATTTGGCGGGTAACTGTATGGCTTCCTTTTGTGGTTGAATGCTGTTCTCAGATTATTGAATATTGTGCTTTTGCCGTAAAGCTTTTTGAAATCTGACACAGCGGTTGCATTAAGAACAAGTGTATCTTTAATTCTATGTAAAACATGTATCTTTCATCAAAGTTTATGATGAGTATTTATGTTACTTGACGTGGCTCTCTGCAATTTCTCCTGATATTTTGGAGGCATTTCTGAACATGGCGGCAATGTAAACTGAGGTTTTTGGATATAAATATGAACTTTATCGAACAAAACATATATGTATTGTGTAACATGAAGTCCTATGAGTGTCATCTGATGAAAATCATCAAAGGTTAGTGATTCATTTTATCTCTATTTCTGCTTTTTGTTACTGCTCTCTTTGGCTGGAAAAATGGCTGGGTTTTTCTGTGATTTTGCAGTGACCTAACATAATCGTTTGTGGTGCTTTCGCTGTAAAGCCTATTTGAAATCGGACACTTTGGTGGGATTAACAACAAGATTACTTTAAAAATTGTATAAGATACATGTATGTTTGAGGAATTTTAATTATGAGATTTCTGTTGTTTGAATTTGGCGCCCTGCACTTTCACTGGCTCTTGTCATATCATCCCGTTAACGGAATTGCAGCCATAAGAAGTTTTTTATGTTTCTTACTGTTTCTTATATAATTCATAATTGTGATTTTATCAATGCAACTTATTTTTTATAGCAGTGTTATTATGTTACTTCATTGTAATATTGTTTTATTGCTATATCCTAATATTGGATTCTAATTACTAATAATTCCTATTTATTCTGTACTTTCAGAAACCACACACACAAACAGTACTGAACATTATTTGCCAATCTCATAAATGGAATTGGACATCTTTCTTGCCTAATATTGAGGCCAGCTTTTGTATGCTACCGGTATACTGTTTCAAGTACACTCCTTTACAGTTATACTGGAGGACAGTACTATATCCCTTGTGTGGTGTTTGGGTCTGTGGGACCCATTTCCAATGTTTACTACAAGAAAAATTATACAATTAATTATAATTTCAACCTGAGACTCATTGGCCTTGGCTCCTTTCTGTGAAGAACATGTCAAATAACACATTTTCATTGAGTGCACACTGTGCACCCCCCTACACATTTATATTTCATATGTGGTGTTCGGGTCCACTGGTGTGGAAAAGTGTGTGTGTGTAGGGGAAACCAAGTAAAAATGTAACTAAAAGGTTTGCTATGTGCCTTCACTCTGTTTTCTTCCTCCCTGGGCCTGCTGTTTCAACATCACACCAGTCTGTCTCCCTGCCTATCTGCCTGTCTCCCGCTTTTCTTTTCTCGCACTCTTTACCATTTGTAGTGTGTGAAACTTGCCTTGCAGGAACCTGCATAGTGTTATTACAACACATAAACCATGTTTCCTTAGACAATACATTTACATTTACATTTAAGTCATTTAGCAGACGCTCTTATCCAGAGCGACTTACAAATTGGTGCATTCACCTTATGATACCCAGTGGAACAACCACTTTACAATAGTGCATCTAACTCTTTTAAGGGGAGGGGGGTTTAGAAGGATTACTTTATCCTATCCTAGGTATTCCTTAAAGAGGTGGGGTTTCAGGTGTCTCCGGAAGGTGGTGATTGACTCCGCTGACCTGGCGTCGTGAGGGAGTTTGTTCCACCATTGGGGTGCCAGAGCAGCGAACAGTTTTGACTGGGCTGAGCGGGAACTGTACTTCCTCAGAGGTAGGGAGGCGAGCAGGCCAGAGGTGGATGAACGCAATAGACAAACACAGTCTGATAAACTAATAACACACAAACAATAATACGTTTTCATGTCTTTATTGAACACAGTTGTAAACATTTACAGCGCAGGGGAAAACGTATGCGAACCCTTGGATTTAATGACTGGTTGACCCTCCTTTGGCAGCAGTAACCTCAACCAAATGTTTTCTGTAGTTGCGGATCAGACCTGCACAACGGTCAGGAGGAATTTTGAACCATTCCTCTTTTCAGTTCAGCAATATTCTTGGGATGTCTGGTATGAACTGCTCTCTTGAGGTCATGCCACAGCATCTCAATCAGGTTGAGGTCAGGATTCTGACTGGGCCACTCAATAAGGCATATTTTCTTATGTTGAAGCCATTCTGTTGTTGATTTACTTCTGTGTTTTGGGTGGTTGTCCTGTTGCATCACCAACTTCTGTTGAGCTTCAATTGGCAGACAAATAGCCTAACATTCTCCTGCAAAATGTCTTGATCAACTTGGGAATTCATTTTTCCGTTGATGGTAGCAAGCTGTCCAGGACCTGAGGCAGCAAAGCAGCCCCAAACCATGATGCTCCCTCCACCATAGTTTACAGTTGGGATGAGGTTTTGATGTTGGTGTGCTGTGCCTTTTTTCTCCACACATAGTGTTGAGTGTTACTTCCAAACAACTCAACTGTAGTTTCATCTGTCGACAGAATATTTTGCCAGTAGTGCTGTGGAACATCCAGGTGCACTTTTGCAAACTTCATACATGCAGCAATGTTTGTTTTTTTGGACAGCAGTGGCTTTTTTCGTGTTGTCCTCCCATGAACACCATTCTTGTTTTAGGTATCATAGACTCGTCAACAGAGATGTTAGCATGTTCCAGAGATTTCTGTAAGTCTTTAGCTGACACTCTAGGATTCTTCTTAACCTCATTGATCATTCTGCACTGTGCTCTTGCAGTCATCTTTGCAGGACGGCCACTCCTAGGGAGAGTAGCAACAGTGCTGACCTTTCTCCATTTATAGACAATTTTTCTTACCGTGGACTGATGAACATCAAGGCTTTTAGAGATACTTTTGTAACCCTTTCCAGCTTTATGCTGGAAAGGCATGGTTCGAGGCATGGTTCACACCAGGCAATGCTTCTTGTGAATAGCAAAATCAAATGYCGTGAGTGTTTTTTATAGGGCAAAGCAGCTCTACCCAACATCTCCAATCTCATCTCATTGATTGGACTCCAGGTTAGCTGACTCCTGACTCCAATTAGCTTTTGGAGAAGTCATTAGCCTAGGGGTTCACATACTTTTTCCAACTTACACTGTGAATGTTTAAGTGATGTAATCAATATAGACAAGAAAATACAATAAYTTGTGTGTTATTAGTTTAAACACACTATGTTTGTCTATTGTTGTGACTTAGATGTAGATCAGATCCAATTTAATGACCAATTTATGCAGAAATCCAGGTAATTCCAAAGGGTTCACATAATTTTTCTTGCCACTGTAAATAATTGTGTCATCAGCGTACAGATGGAGATTTGCAGAGTCAACAGTCTTCCCTATATATTTACATACAGTGTAAAATGGATCGGACCTAAAATTGAGCCCTGTGGAACACTTTTTGTAAGCCTTTGAAACCCAGATTTCATACCCTCTTGAGCTACACACTGTGTTCGGTCAGAAAGGCAACATATCCCAAGGAACCTAGCTTCTGCAGCCATCGTGAAGAGGACTCACAAGGAGGGTGGCCCCATCCGTCCGACCCACAGAACCAACTCCAATACCAGAAGTATGTTGTTGTAGCATGTGTGTGTGTCTGAGTCTCCTACCTTGGCCTGCTGTAACTATATATGTGARTGAGTGAGATGTTAGTAACATTCCTGAAAAGGGTTTTCATCATTCTAGATTGCAGCCGGTAGCAACAAGAGGTGCTGCTATGTGTGTGGACCCAAGAAGGACAGGAAGACACAGCACACATGCATCAAGTGCAAGAAATACATTTGCAATACTCACACAGTAAAACTCTGTCCCTCGTGGTGTGTAGACCAGCCTTAATTTGTATTCAACGGGGTTCATTTATAATTTCCATAAAATACTGTATCTAAAAATCCTTCTAATTTCTTCAGTTCAAAGCAATACACATCAATAGTGATAAAAACCTTGTTTCCTTTATATTTGTTGAAGATAAACACAATTTATTCCACCCATGTCTTGATTATAACATTTAAAAAACGATTAGGGCTGTAATTTATAAATGTGATTTCCACCTAACGACGAGCGTGACAGAGAGGAGGACCAAAGCGCAGCGTGGTATGTTTCCATATTTATTGGAAACACTTAACAACATGAACAAAAACAATAAACAGAAAATGAAACTAACGACGCTACAGACCTGAACATGTGAACATACAGACAACGAAGAACGCAATGAACAGGAACAATCACCCACAAACAAACAGTGAGAACAGCCTACCTAAATATGGTTCCCAATCAGTGGAAACGTAAAACACCTGCCCCTGATTGAGAACCATATCAGGCTAGTTGACAACCCTAAACCAAACATAGAAACACATAACATARAATGCCCACCCAGCTCACGTCCTGACCAACTAAACAAGACTAAACAAAGGAAATAAGGTCAGGAATGTGACAGTGATCTAGCAGAGGTAAATGGCAAATATTAACCATGTTTATTTTTTATTTTTTTTCACCTTTATTTAACCAGGTAGGCTAGTTGAGAACAAGTTATCATTTACAACTGCAASCTGGCTGTAACGGCAGCCTTCCCTCTCTTCACTAGAAGAGGGGGTATAACAGGGATCAGACCAACACGCAGCGTAGCCAGTGCTCAACATGTTTAATACGAACGATAAACGTGAACACTTAACAAATACAAAATAATAAATGTGGCAAACCGATACAGTCCTAGCTGGTGCATAGAAAACACAAAGACAGGAAACAACCACCCACAAACCCCCAACACAAAACAAGCCACCTATATATGATTCCCAATCAGGGACAACGATTGACAGCTGCCTCTGATTGAGAACCATATTAGGCCGAACACAGAAACAGACAAACTAGACACACAACATAGAATGCCCACCCAGCTCACGTCCTGACCAACACTAAAACAAGCACAACACACAAGAACTARGGTCAGAACGTGACACTGGCCAAGATAAAGCATAGCAGTGCGACACAAACAACAACACAGAGTTACACATGGAATAAACAAACATACAGTCAATAACACAATAGAAAAAAAGTAGATATGCAGTGTGTGCAAATGAGGTAAGATAAGGGAGATAAGGCAATAAAAGGCCATAGTGGAGAAATAATTACAATTTAGCAATTAAACACTGGAGTGATAGATGTGCAGAAGATGAATGTGCAAGTAGAGATACTGGGGTGCAAAGAAACAAAAATAAATAACAGTATGGGGATGAGGTAGTTGGATGGGCTATTTACAGATGGGCTATGTACAGGTGCAGTGATCTGTGAGCTGCTCTAACAGCTGGTGCTTAAAGTTAGTGAGGGAGATTTGAATCTCCAGCTTCAGTGATTTTGCAATTCGTCCCAGTCATTGGCAGCAGAGAACTGGAAGGAAAGGCGGCCAAACGAAGAATTGGCTTTGGGGGTGACCAGTGAAATATACCTTCTGGAGCGCGTGCTACGGGTGGGTACTGCTATGGTGACAAGTGAGCTAAGGCGGGGCTCACTAGCAAAAACTTATTGATGACCTTGAGCCAGTGGGTTTGGCGACGAATATGAAGCGAGGGCCAACCAACGAAAGCATACAGGTCGCAGTGGTGGGTAGTATATGGGGCTTTGGTGACAAAACGGATGGCACTGTGATAGACTGCATCCAATTTGCTGAGTAGAGTGTTGGGGGCTATTTTGTAAATGACATTGCCGAAGTCAAGGATCGGTAGGATGGTCAGTTTTACGAGGGTATGTTTGGCAGCATGAGTGAAGGATGCTTTGTTGCGAAATAGGAAGCCGATTCTAGATTTAATTTTGGATTGGAGATGCTTAATGTTTGTTTGGAAGGAGAGTTTACAGTCTAACCAGACACCTAGGTATTTGTAGATGTCCATATGCTGTCTATATTGCTTGTAATTCATATGTCAACATCTAAGTATTAAGTAATTTTATGTAAATTGTTATGGCTGTATTGTTTTAAAAACCCAATAATGTTGTGGGTCCATCAGACCTGTGAACAGTGGGTGAATAACAAAAACATGAACACCACACAAGGGATATGTAATGGTTGTCTMTTTTATTGAAGTATTGATAGTGGTTGAATAACAAAAACAAAAACAAATTTAACTAGAGGAGAAAAAAACTGCAAGAAAAGACTGACAACTTCCATGCATAACCCATATTTCAATATTCATATGGTGGTTGAACAGAAACAACTTAATTCCCACCCCCAAAGGCATAGTATCCGTCAAGTCACTTAGTCAGTCTGTCAGTCCGTCATTTCTTTGCTCCCCAAAGCATGGCGCAACACATAGGGGTGTGTCACAAGCTCAACACATGTACTTTGTCAACCTCCTCTGCTTCCTTCTCCTGGTGTTGGACAGGCAGACTTTGCAGTGTCTCCATGTGCGACTGCCTTGAGCAGCAGTTTGAGGGACTTCGGGGGGAATTGCCTTGCACATGAGGCGTAGGGTATTGTCTGCAGCAGGACTGCCCCCAGTGGACGGACACCAAGGGGTGTGGTACTCCTCCAGCAGCTCTCTCATGAAGTTCCCTCTGTACTTTTGGTAGGTAATTACTTTACCTATGGGTGAGAGGGAGAGGGAGTGGGGAGGATGAGGGAGCTGGTGGTGGCCATTAAGGACAGCAGTGTTGATCAGATGGAAAAATACCTTCTTATGCATCTTTGTAGTTTTCCGAGCGCATTCCACGAAGCTGTTTATCATGTCCGCCTTATCCACTGCCTCAATTTGAGGTTATAGTCAAGCACACAGTCTGATTTGATCTTTCTCTCTCCCGTCAGGTGGTCCACCTTCCCTGTGGTCGACAGGGTTGCTGTATGGACAGTGGACGTCTTGTTTGTCATGCCACTTTACTGGCAGCTGTTGACCGTTCCCCTTGAACTCCACCTCCCCCAGCTTCCTGCTTCTGAATGCCGGCATCCCCTTCCTGTTTGACCGGATTGTGCCACAGGCCCCTGTACCGTTGGAGAGCAGATGCTGGAAGAGTGTGGGACTGCTGTACCAATTGTCCACATACAAAGTGTGGCCCTTCCTGAGATGAGGAGCCAGTATGGTCATCCCCACAGACCTGGACACCCCAAGCCCATCATAATGATGGGTGGCAGTGGTGGACCCTGTGTGGATAATAATGTCCTGGACAAATCCTGTCTTCACATCACACATAACAAAAAACTTGACTCAAACCTATGCCTTTTGGAGGGAATTGACAGAACCCCAGCCTACCCTTCCATAATATCAGGGACTCGTCAATGTAAAGGTCCTTGTATGGCACAATTTCATGACGTCACAATTGGTCTCGTCCACTATGTCTCCCACCAGCTCCTCTGTCAGAAACAGATCCCTCAGAGGGAGATGGCAAACTGGGACTCATCAAATTCCTGACAGGGCCAGGAGGGGTGAAATGGCTGGTGGCTTTCCAGCTACCGCAGACATCACGTACTTCACCCACTGTTGGTCTGCCTTCATCTCCACCAGCATCTTCATAGGAACCTGGGACATTGTTGGTGGGCAAGGGGTCCTCAGATTCAGGATTTTCATTGGGCACACGGTTGGTGGGCAGCTCCTCACTGTCACTGTCAGAATCTGATTCCTGACTTTGATACTCAGACTAATTGTCAGAATTGCCAGAATTTTCACATTTGTGAGTTGTTTCCTTTTGAAAGACATTACCATTTTTTTWATTTAACCTTTATTTAACTAGTCAAGTCAGATAAGAACAAATTCTTACTTACAATGACGGCCTACCCCAGACAAACCAGGACAACAATGGGCCAATTGTGTGCTGCCCTATGGGACTCCCAATCACAGCTGGATGTGATACAGCCTGGATTTGAACCAGGGACTGCAGTGACACCTCTTGCACTAAGATGCAGTGCCTTGGACCACTGCACCACTCGGGAGCCCCCCAGTGTTTTACTCAAATATTTGGATCAGTGGTGAGCTCACCCGCGATGTGAGGAATTGTAAGTAGTAATTGCTAATAGCTAATTCATATTATGGTTTCTGTCTGCCGAGAGTTAGATAAATATGAACAATTGTGTTAGCTCACTCAGTTAGCGCCAGGACTGATGTAGCCTACATTTTATGATTTGGAGGAGAATTGTGTTATACTGTTTCTTCTTCTGTGAATGTCTGAACATTGCATCCAAAAATCAACTGCTCTCATTGAGGACAAAAAGTTGCAAAGACTGTTTGTGCAAAATGTTTCTGTGACTGCACTTAAAGAAACTTTCATAGTTCTTTAAATTTTCTGGATTGACTGACCGTCTTGTCCCAAAAGTAATGATGCACTGTCGTTTCTCTTTGCTTAATAATATGGGCTTGGTCTTTTTACAAATAGGGYTATCTTCTGTATACTACCCCTACTTTGTCACAACACAACTGATTGGCTCAAATGCATTATTTAGGAAAGAAATTCCACAAAGTAATTTTTAATAATGCAGACCTGTTATTTGAAATGCATTCCAGGTGACTACCCCATGAAGTTGATTGAGAGAATGCCAAGAGTGTGCAAAGCTCTCATCAAGGCAAAGGGTGGCTACTTTGAAGAATCTCAAATATAAAATATGTTTCGTTATGTTAAACTCTTTTTTGGTTACTACATGATTCCACATGTGTTTTTCGGGCTTCCGAGTGACCTAGCGGTCTAAGGCACTGGTTCGAATCCAGGCTGTATCACAACCGGCCATGATTGGGCGGTGCACAATTGTCCAGCATCGTCCGGGTTTGGCCGGTCATTGTAAATAAGAATTTGTTCTTAATTGACTTGCCTAGTTAAATAAAGGTTAAATAGGAAAATCTAATATATATTTTTTAAATTATAGTTTTGATGTCTTCACTATTAATCCCACAATGTAGAAAATAGTACMAACAAAGAAACACCCTGGAATGAGTAGGTGTGTCCTTACTTTTGACTGGTACTGCATGTCTGTTTGAAGTGTATGGAAATAGGTTATACAAATAGTTAGGCATTTTTCACACACAAATGTTTCTTAAAAAGACTAGAAGAGAAGTAGTACATTTCTCCTCAACCCTCAAACATGAAAGACTATCATGCAAGTTGTTGATGTTAGTTCTGTGTATGCAGCTTAGGGCAAGGTGTGCTGCTGTGTTTTGAGTCAGCTGTAGCTTTGCTAGGTCTTTCTTTTAACACTCCTATTGTGCAAGTTAGCTTAGCTAACGTCAGTTAGGACAAAACTTTAGCTTACAGTAGTTGCTAGCTGCTAACGTTAGCTAACTTTGGAGTTGACGTTAACATTTGCTAGCTACCTAACATTAAATAGATGCGCTAATGTTAATGTTAGTGGATAGTAGTAAAATTAAGTTTTTTCCTCGTCCAGAAATGTTGTGGATTGGTAGTCTAACATTAACTAGTACAACCAGCACCTTAAGTTAGTTAACTAACATTAGCCTAATAATAGCCTACACAAGTATAGCGTTACTAACAATAGCTAATGTTAGTTTATCCTATACAATTAAATTAAACATAGCCAAAATTAGTTTAAAACTAGCTTGCTAACTCTTATAGCTACTACAGTGCTTTCAAAAAGTGTTCAGACCCCTTGACATTTTCCACATTTTGTTATATTACTGCCTTATTCTAAAATGGATAAAATTGCTTTTTTTCCCTCCTCAATCTACACACAACAAGCCATAATGACATTAATGACATACATTTATTTATAATTTTTTTTTTGAATATCACATTTACTTAAGTAGTCATACGCTTTACTAAGTACTTTGTTGAAGCACCTTTGGCAGCAATTACAACCTTGAGTCTTATTGGGTATGACGCTACAAGCTTGGCACACCTGCATTTGGTGAGTTTCTACCATTCTTTCTGTAGATCCTCTCAAGCTCTGTCAGGTAGGATGTGGAGCGTCGCTGCACAGCTATTTTCAGGTCTCTTCAGATATGTTAGATCGGGTTCAATTCTGGGCTCTGGCTGAGCCACTCAAGGACATTCAGAGACTTGTCCTGAAGCCACTCCTGCTTTGTCATGGTGTGTGCTTATGGTCGTTGCTCTGTTGGAAGGTGAACCTTCACCCCAGTCTGAGGTCCTGAATGCTCTGGAGCAGGTTTTCATCAAGGATCTCTCTGTACTTTGCTCCGTTCATCTTTCCCTCGATCCTGACTAGTCTCCCAGTCCCTTCCTGTTGAAAAACATCCACTCRGCATGATGTTGCAACCACCATGCATCACCGTAGTAATGGTGCCAGGTTTCCTCAAGACGTGACATTTAGCATTCAGGCCATGATACCAGAGAATCTTGTTTCTCATGGTCTGAGAGTCCTTTAAGTTCCTTTTGGCAAACTCCAAGAGGGCTGTCATGTGCCTTTWACTGAGGAGTGAATTCCGTCTGGCCACTCTACAATATTGGCCTGATTGGTGGAGTGCTGCAGAGATGGTTGTCCTTCTGGAAGGTCTCTCTACAGAGGACCTCTGGAGCTCTGTCATAGTGACCATCGGGTTCTTGGTCACCTCCCTGACCAAGTCCCTTCTCCTCCCATTGTTCAGTTTTGCCGGGCAGCCAGCTCTAGGAAGAGTCTTGGTGGTTCCAAACTTCTTCCATTTAAGAATGATGGAGGCCACTGTATTCTTGGGGACCTTCAATACTGCAGAAATGTTTTGGTACCCTTCCCCAGATCTGTGCCGTGATACAATCCTGTCTACGGGCAATTCCTTCGACCTCATGGCTTGGTTTTTGCTCTGACATGCACTGTGAACAGTGGAACCTATCAACTCAAATGTTATTGGTCACATACACGTGTTTAGCAGATGTTATTGCGGGTTTAGCGAAGTGCTTGTGTTTCTAGTACCAACAGTGCAGTAATATCTAACTAGTAATATCTAACAATTTCACTACAATACACACAATGCATACAAATCTAAGTAAATKAATGGAATTAAGAATAAATAAATACATGGACAAGCAATGTCAGAGTGGCATAGACTAAGATACAGTGGAATAGAATATAAGACAGTATATACATATGAGATGAGTAATTCAAGTTGATGTATACAGGCAGCAGCCTCTAATGTGCTAGTGATGGCTATTTAACAGTCTGATGGCCTTGAGATAGAAGCTGTTTTTCAGTTTCTCTGCCCCAGTTTTGATGCAGCTGTACTGACCTTGCCTTCTGGATGATAACGGGGTAAACAGGCAGTAGGTGGTTGTTGTCCTTGATGACGTTTTTGGCCAACCTGTGACATCAGGTGCTGTAGATGTCCTGGAGGGCAGGTAGTTTGCACCCGGTGATGTGAGGGTTTTAGGTGCCAAGCCAAATTTATTCAGCCTCCTGAGGTTGAAGAGGCGCTGTTACGCCTTATTCACCACACTGTCTGTGTGGGTGGACCATTTCAGTTTGTCTGTGATGTGTACGCCGATGACCTTGAAGCTTTACACCTTCTCCACTGCGGTCCCGGTGGATGTGGATAGGGGGTTGCTCCCTCTGCTGTTTCCTGAAGTCCACAATCATCTCCTTTGTTTGTTGACGTTGAGAGAGAGGTTATTTTCCTGGCACCACACTCCGGCCCTCACCTTCTCCCTGTAGGCTGTCTTTTCATTGTTGGTAATCAAGCCAACTACTGTTGCCGTCTGCAAACTTGATTGAGTTGGAGGCGTGCGTGGCCATGCAGTCATGGGTGAACAGGGAGTTAATTCTAAAAACCTGTTTTCGCTTTGCCATTATGGGGTATTGTGTGTAGATTGATGATTAAAAAACGTATTTAATCAATTTTAGAGTAAGGCTATAACGTAACAAAATGTGTAAAAAGTCAAGGTGTATGAGTACTATATTTATACACTACCGTTCAAAAGTTTGGGGTCACTTATAAATGTCCTTGTTTTTGACAGAAAAGCAAATTCTTTCTCCATTAAAATAACATCAAATTGATCAGAAACACAGTGTAGACATTGTTAATGTTGTAAATGACTATTGTAGCTGGAAACGTCTGATTTGTAATGAAAAATCTACATAGGTGTACAGAGGCCAATTATCAGCAACCATCAATCCTGTGTTCCAATGACACGTTGTGTTAGCTAATCCAAGTTTATAATTTTAAAAGGCTAATTGATCATGATTAAACCCTTTTGCAATTATGTTAGCACAGCTGAAAACTGTTGTTCTGATTAAAGAAGCAATAAAACTTGCCTTCTTAAGATAAGTTGAGTATCTGGTGCATCAGCAATTGTGGGTTCGATTACAGGCTCAAAATGGCCAGAAACAAAGACTTTCTTCTGTAATAGTAAAGACGGTTGCTACTAACTGACAAGAAATGGTGGGATGAGCTGATATGTGACCCGATTCAGGAAACTAGGTGTATGTCACAAGTCACGACTTCACAGGAGAGCCGTTTGAACGTTAAAAAAAAAGGTTTACTCAAAATGCGTTTTTGGGCAGGAATGCCTTCTCGAACATGTGAACTTTCATGTGCCTTAATAACAAACTTGTATGCCATCTATAAATATGAATACAACATTAAATTACAAGCCTTGTTGGTTAAACCACAGAAAAAGTTAGCAACCTTCTCACTAGCCATGATTGGCTGAGATAATGAGTGTGCTGGACATGCCGAAAGAGGAGTTCGGATTGGTCTGCCATATTGTAGGCGTCTGTCTATTTGAGCTCATCAGTCTGTGTTAGTAATCCTGTCGAACGCGGCTTTTAAAAAAATGCATTKTGTAGTGGAGCTGCATAAGTGTTGTCCATTTTCTGGAGGATCACGTTTTGAAATCAGTGGAATTAGAGTATGATAGCTAAAGAGATGGAGCAAACACCTGTCTCTGGATTACATCTTCAAACTAAGGGCCACCGTGGTATGCCATTCCCGACAAGAAGACACGTCCATGATGCATGTTGATGTATACAGGTAAGATAGTCTAGCATTAGCTAGGTACATTTTCAGATATTAAACATTTCGAATTTTGACAGAAAGTGGTTTCATTTCAAGCTAAAGTGTACTGTTAGCTAGCTAGCTATTGTTAGCTGATTGGCTTCCTAGCTGACGTTATTATTTGTTTCCCAGAGCCGTTTGCTTTTCTAGTTAGAGCCTAATGTTAGCTAGCTAACATTGGACCTGGTTGGTTAGCTCCCAGCACTATGGCATTGTTGGCACTTTGTTGATTGTTGTTTAACTAGCTAACGTTAGCTGGCTGGCTCGTTAGCTAAAGTTACATGACGTGTGTGGTCTTAAATGTTGTTTACCTAGCTAGTAATTGTTTATCTAGCTAGCTATTTGTCTTAAGCTAAAGTGTACTGTTAGCTAGCTAGCTAACGTTAGCTGGCTGGCTCCTTAGCAGATGTTTGCTTTTCTAGTTAGAGCTTAATGTTGGGAAGTGTTGGCACTTTGTTCATTGTTGTTAAACTAGCTAACGTTAGCTGGCTGGCTCGTTAGCTAACGTTATGTGACGTGTGTACAACACCCGTTTAATATGGCTGGTTTCAGTAAACGTCCGCAAAAATATGCAATGAAATTGTTGCCAGCAGTGCTGGTTGCCTGCTTTTATGTTATCCAGAGGAAAACAAATTATCGGACAGATCGTCAAGGCAAAAAGCCTGAGAAAATGCAGAGCGCCAAATTAAAATGAATTACTATGAAAATTACTATAAAATCAAACTTTAATTAAATCACACATGAACGATACCAAATTAAAGCTACACTGGTTGTGAATCCAGCCAACATGTCAGAATTCAAATAGGCTTTTCGGCGAAAGCATACGATGCTATTATCTGAGGATAGCACCATTGTAAACAAAGAGAGATACGCATATTTCAACCCTGCAGGCTCGACACAAAACGCAGAAATAGAAATATAATTCATGCCTTACCTTTGACGAGCTTCTGTTGTTGGCACTCCAATATGTACCATAAACATCACAACTGGTCCTTTTGTTCGATTAATTCCGTCGCTATATATCCAAAATGTCCATTTATTTGGCGCGTTTGATCCAGAAAAACACAGGTTTCAACTTGCTCAAACGTGACGACAAAATATCTCAAAGGTTACCTGTAAACTTTGCCCAAAAAAATTCAAACTACTTTTGTAATACAACTTTAGGCATTTTTTWACGTTAATAATCGATAAAATTGAAGACGGGATGATCTGTGTTCAATACAGGATTAAAACCAACTGTAGCATGCTTTCTGGTCTCGCGCCTCTAACAAACAGGACACGTCGAGTGACTCGACTTCAAGATGGCCGTACTTCTTCATTACACAAAGGAATAACCTCAACCAATTTCTCAGGACTGTTGACATCCAGTGGAAGCCGTAGGAACTGCAAGCAGGTTGCTTAGAAATCTGGTTTCCCAATGAAATTTCATTGAAAAGAGAGTGACCTCAAAAAAATAATAATCTGAATGGTTTGTCCTCGGGGTTTCGCTTGCTAAATAAGTTATGTTATACCCACAGACATGATTCAAACACTTTTATAAACTTCAGAGTGTTTTCTATCCAAATCTACTAACGATATGCATATCTTATCTTCTGGGGATGAGTAGCTGGCAGTTGAATTTGGGTATGCTTTTCATCCAAACGTGAAAATGCTGCCCCCTACCCTAGAGAAGTTAAGGACCAACCCCTAGCTGACTGGCTACAGAAACACAACCCCAAAGAGGACCAGTACGAGAATATATGATCACACACACAGACACACAGACACAGTTGCCCGCATGCACACACACACATGGCCTATGTTCTGATTGGTGTTTCTTTATGTGATCATGTCTTTCCAAATGTGTGACTGCATTCAGAGAAACTGAAGGGAGGAGAGCATGGTATTTTAAAAAAACAATCTGAACAATTAATTGACCCATGTACAGTCCATTCAAAATAGATTTTAGGTGATATGTTCCACATCTCAAAATAGGCTGTGATCACAATAAAATTATGTTCAGTTAAGCCCAAATTACACAGAAAGACGGCATCAGCGGCATATTTTTTGGGGGCTTCTACCGTGATGTTCTCTGTGGGTATAATGCTGCCATGATTACTTATAGAAACATTGGACACTTTATGGAACACGAAGCCTTCACTATCTCATCCTGGAATATCCAAGGCCTGAGGTTATCTGCCTTTGGCCTAAAGAGCAGGAACCTGGACTTCATCAAAGAAATCGGAAATACAGACATTGTCATCCTACAAAAAACATGGTATAGAGGTTGCCCTCCAGGTTACAGAGAGCTGGTAGTCCCATCCACCAAACTACCAGGTGTGAAACAGGGAAGGGACTCAGGGKGTATGCTAATTTGGTATAGAGCAGACCTAACTCACTCCATTAAATTAATCAAAACAAGAACATTTTACATCTGGCTAGAAATTAATAAGGAAATTATCTCAACAGAGAAAAATGCCCTCCTGTGTGCTACCTATATCCCCCCACTAAAATTCCCATACCTTAATGAAGACAGCTTCTCCATCCTGGAGGGGGAAATCAATCATTTCCAGGCCCAGGGGCATGTACTAGTCTGTGGTGACCTAAATGCCAGAACTGGACAAGAAGCTGAGACCCTCATCACACAGGGGGACAAACACCTGCCTGGAGGTGACAGCATTCCCTCCCCCATATGTCCGCCTAAACACAACTATGACAACATAACCAAACAAAAATGTCACAACTCCTGCAGCTCTGTCGCATGCTGGGTATGTACATAGTCAATGGTAGGCTTTGAGGGAACTCCTATGGTAGGTACACCGATAGCTCATCTCGTGACTGTAGTACTGTAGACTACTTTATCACTGACCTCAACCCAGAGTCTCTCAGAGCGTTCACAGTCAGCCCACTGACACCCCTATCAGATCCCAGCAAAATCACAGTCTACTTTAACAGAGCAATACTCAATCATGAGGCATCAAAGCCAAAGGAACTGAGTAATATTAAGAAATGCTATAGATGGAAGGAATGTAGTGTGGAAATCTACCAAAAAACAATTAGGCAACAACAAATTCAATCCCTTTTAGACAACTTTCTGGACAAAACGTTCCACTGTAATAGTGAAGGTGTAAACTTGGCAGTAAAAAATCTAAACAGTATATTTGACCTCTCAGCTTCCCTATCAAATCTAAAAATTGTAAACAAAAAAACGAAGAAAATTAACAATAATGACAAATGGTTTGATGMAGAATGCAAAAACCTAAGAAAGAAATTGAGAAACCTGTCCAACCAAAAACATTGAGACCCAGAAAAGCTAAGTCTACACCTTCACTACAGAGAATCACTAAAACAATACAGAAATACACTAAGGAAAAAGAAGGAACATATGAAATCAGCTCAACTTATTTGAAGAATCCATAGACTCTAACCACTTCTGGGAAAAGTGGAAAACACTAAACAAACAACAAGACGATGAGTTATCTATCTAAAATGGAGATGTATGGGTAAACCACTTCTCCTATCTTTTTGGCTCTATAACAAAGAACAAAGAACAAACAGCAAAAACATATACATGATCAAATACAAATCCTACAATCAACTATTAAAGACTACCAGGATCCACTGGATTCTCCAATTACCTTGAATGAACCACAGGACAAAATAAAAGCCCTCCAACCCAAAAAGGCCTGTGGTGTTGATGGTATCCTCAATGAAATTATAAAACATACAGACAACAAATTTCAATTGGCTATACTTAATTAAACTGTTAAATATCATTCTTAGCTCTGGCTTCTTCCCCAATATTTGGAACCATGGACTGATCACCCCAACCCACAAAAGTGGAGACAAATTTGACTCCAATAACTACCGTGGTGTCACGTTCTGACCATAGTTCTTTTGTGTTTTCTTTGTTTTAGTGTTGGTCAGGACGTGAGCTGGGTGGGCATTCTATGTTGTGTGTCTAGTTTGTCCATTTCTATGTATGGCCTGATATGGTTCTCAATCAGAGGCAGGTGTTAGTCATTGTCTATGATTGGGAACCATATTTAGGTAGCTTGTTTTGTGTTGGGGTTTGTGCGTGGTTGTCTTCTGTCTTTGTGTTCTCTGCACCAGATAGGACTGTTTCGGTTTTGCCACGTTTGTTATTTTGTAGTTTGTATAGTGTTCTTCGTTGTCGTCTTCAATAAATAGAAGAATGTATTCTAACCACGCTGCGTCTTGGTCCGATCCCTGCTACACCTCCTCTTCAGACGAAGAGGAGGAAGGCTGCCGTTACACGTGGGATATGCGTCAACAGCAACCTTGGGACAATCCTCTGCACTATCATTAACAGCAGACTTGTACATTTCCTCAGTGGAAACAATGTACTGAGCAAATGTCAAATTGGCTTTTAACCAAATTATCGTACGTCAGACCACATATTCACCCTGCACACCCTAATTGACAAACCAACAAACCAAAACAAAGGCAAAGTCTTCTCATGCTTTGTTGATTTCAAAAAAGCCTTCGACTGAATTTGGCATGAGGGTCTGCTATACAAATTGATGGAAAGTGGTGTTGGGGGAAAAACAAACGACATGATGAAATCCATGTACACAAACAATGTCTGCAGTTAAAATTAAAACACACACATTTCTTTCCACAGGGCGAGACAGGGATGCAGCTTAAGMCCCACCCTCTTCAACATATATATCAACGAATTGGCGAGGGCACTAGAACAGTCTGCAGCACCCGGCCTCACCCTACAAGAATCTGAAGTCWAATGTCTAGTGTTTGCTGATGATCTGGTGCTTCTGTCACCAACCAGCAGCACCTAGATCATCTGCACAAATTCTGCCAGACCTGGGCCCTGACAGTAAATCTCAGTAAGAACAAAATAGTGGTGTTCCAGTACCAGAAATACAAATTCCATCTAGACACCATTGCACTAGAGCACACAAAAAATGATACATACCTTGGCCTAAACATCAGCGCCACAGGTAACTTCCACAAAGCTGTGAACGATCTGAGAGACAAAGCAAGAAGGGCCTTCTATACCATCAAAAGGAACATAAAATTTGACATATCAGTGAAAAATACTTGAATCAGTTGTAGAACCCATTGCCCTTTATGGTTGTGAGGTCTTGGGTCAACTAAGAATTCACAAAATGGGACAAACACCAAATTGAGACTCTGCATGCAGAATTCTGCAGAAATATCCTCTGTGTACAACATAAAAAACGAAATAATGCATACAGAGCAGAATTATGCCGATACCCGCTAATTATCAAAATCCAGAAAAGAGACGTTATATTCTTCAACCACCTAAAAGGAAGCGATTCCCAAACCTTCCATAACAAAGCTATCACCTACAGAGAGATGAACCTGGAGTAGAGTCCCCTAAGCAAGCTGGTCCTGGGGCTCTGTTCACAAACACAAACAGACCCCACAGAGCCCCAGGACAGCAACACAATTGGACCCAACCAAATCATTAGAAAGAAAAAGATAATTACTTGACACATTGGAAAGAATTCACAAAGAAACAGAGCAAACTAGAATGTTATTTGACCCTAAACAGAGAGTACACAGTGGCAGAATACTTGACCACTGTGACTGACCCAAACTTAAGGAAAGCTTTGACTATGTACAGACTCAGTGAGCATAGACTTGCTATTGAGAAAAGCTGCCGTAGGCAGACCTAGCTCTCAAGAGAAGACAGGCTATGTGCACACTGCCCACAAAATGAGGTGGAAACTGAGCTGCACCTCCTAACCTCATGCCAAATGTATGACCATATTAGAGACACATATTTCCCTTCGATTACACAGATCCACAAAGAGTTTGAAAACAAACCCAATTTTGATAAACTCCCATATGTACTGGGTGAAATACCAAAGTGCGCCATCACAGAAGCAAGATTTGTGACCTGTTGCCAGAAGAAAAGGGCAACCAGTGAAGAACAAACACCATTGTAAATACAACCCATATTTATGTTTATTTATTTTCCCTTTCGTACTTTAACCATTTGCACATCGTTATAACACTGTATATAGACATAAAATGACATTTGAAATGTCTTTATTCTTTTGGAACTACTGTGAGTGTAATGTTTAATGTTCATTTTTACTGTTTATTTCACTTTTGTGTATTATCTACTTCACTTGCTTTGGTAATGTTAACACATGTTTCCAACGCAGAGGGAGAGCGACAGAGAGAAAGYAAGAGAGAGTGAGAAAGAGAGGGTAATGAATAGAAACCTTGACATTTAGGAAACAATCACAGTCACGCACAGTCGGATGTCATGGAAACATTGTTTAAGTATACTTAATTCTAGCCTTTCTCTGGCTTTAAGTGGTCTCGCCTAGCTCGTAGAATGTTCATAGTCATTGAATTGGCTACTCTCTGTAGAACTTGATATTCACGGTATTTTGAAACAAGGCTTTTAAATTGATCTATTTGCATTAGAAATGCAGTAAAGTGACACATACAATGTGGGTGTGAATAAAGCATGGCTGTTCACCTTTTCTCCAGCTGTGCCTGTGGAGCCCGGTAGACGTGTGGGTGTGTGTTATTATCCCCAGGTTTCTGAAAATGTCAGCCACACACTCCACTGACTCCACTGGTGAGGGGAACACGTAGAGTTGGCAGGGTGAGGGGACAGAATGATAATGAGGGGAGGTAAACAAACAATTGCTAGGGAAAGTCTACACACCCCTTGCACAGTCTTCACATTTTGCTGTCTTAAAATTAAATCTAAAAACTGATTAAATTAGATTTTTCCCCCTTACAGATCTACAACACCTACTCGACATTTTCCAAGTCAAAGAAAATAAGTTAATACCTGGTGGAAGTGCATTTGTCAGTCATTACAACTGTGACAATTTTTCAAAAAGATTCTACCAAGTTTGCACAACTCACAACTTTTAGAGCAACATACAGTTGAAGTCGTAGGTTTACATACACCTTAGCCAAGTACATTTAAACTCAGTTTTCACAATTCCTGACATTTAATCCAAGTAAAAATTCCCTGTTTTAGGTCAGTTAGGATCACCACTTTATTTTAAGAATGTGAAATGTCAGAATAATAGTAGAGAGAATGATTTGTTTCAGCTTTTATTTATTTATTTATTCACATTTCCAGTTGGTCAAGAGTTTACATATACTCAATTAGTATTTGGTAGCATTGCCTTTAAATTGTTTAACTTGGGTCAACCATTTTGGGTAGCCTTCCACAAGCTTCCACAATAGGTTGGGTAAATTTTGGCCCATTCCCCCCGACAGAGCTGGTGTAACTGAGTCAGGTTTGTAGGCCTCCTTGCACACCTTTTCAGTTCTGCCCAAATATGTTCTATAGGATTGAGGTCAGGGCTTTGTGATGGCCACTCCAATACCTTGACTTTGTTGTCCTTAAGCCACTTTGCCACAACTTTGGAAGTATGCTTGGGGTCATTGTCCAGTTGGAAGACCCATTTGTGACCAAGCTTTAACTTCCTGACTGATGTCTTGAGATGTTGCTTCAATATATCCACATAATTTTCCA